>NC_041816.1:22294130-22601361 GCF_900964775.1 Scleropages formosus
GGTTAGCAGCGGTGCCGAGGAACACGCGCACCGCAGGGCGTATCGCGACGGGCGACGGCCGCTGAGCTCCAGCCCGGCCGCTGTTTCCGATGTGCCGGTGACCCTCTGCTCGGTGTTTTCCGTTACGGTCTCCGCACCCCTCCCGTCTCTTTCCTGCCGCTTCATGCGGCTGAGGGCCTGGGAAGCGCAGGGGACACAGCAGCGTAAATGTCAGAGGTGCAGGAATCCTCCGAGACCCAGAGGGACAAAGAGGTGAGGTGAGGCGAGGCGAAGGAGCAGTGGGGGGGGGGTCGACGCGGGCCGGGCGTCTCCGGTAACGCTGACGGGAATGCGGCAGAAATAGCCCCTGGCAGAGACACAGCTCCCGCCTGCCACCCCTAGTTACAACCCCCCCTCCTGCCCCCCCAGCTCCCGGCGGGATCATTAACCGTGCCTGGACCCTGACGCACACCTGTGGAGCGGGATCCCCCTCCCATGAGAACATCTTTAACTGTCCTTGACGGTTCTGCAGGGGTCTGCGACTCCCTGCCTTTGACGCCTAGTGGAGAATGTGTTCGTACCCCCCCCCCCCCCCGGGGCGTGACTTTTCACCCTGCGACACGGAGCGGGAGACTAACGTCTGGTGGGATCCGATGTTTCCCTGCCCTGTTGCCCCACCGGGAGGGGCATGTTTCAGTCCCCTGAGAATGTGCTGCATGATGAGCAGGGTTTCGCACGGCTGTTTCGGATGCTTTCGGTGATCTGCATGCGGTAGAGACTCCCTCCAGCGTTCGGCGCTGCATTCCGGTGTCCGGTGTCGCGCCGCAGGGCCCTGTGGCAAAACACCCAGCGTTTACATTGGCCCCAACATGGCACTTTGTGGTATTGTTTTCCTATGTTTTCACTCCGCTGCTGAATTGCAAAATGCACAGCTCCGACATCTCCCCCCTTCTGCACCTAACCCCCCCTCTCCCCAAACCCCTGGCACAGTACCTGTGGTTTTTGGGACGTTTTTACCCTCCCTGTGCTTTACAGTGGTTAGAAGTTGTGGTTGCAAATTAAAAAGATGTTTTTGTTTAATACATAAATGCAAAAGAAAATGCTCGCCATTAAAAGTCTGGAAGTGGTGTCATGAAAGGACGGGTGGTATCGGTTTCATTCTACATTCAGCCACTGCCTCCGTGGCGGTGAACCGCAAAGCGACCGTTGGAGGCCTGCTGTCGAGACCTCGGTCTCAGGACTGCGTTTGGGTTGGCCGCTGGGGTCGGCAGTGCAGGAATCGACCGGCGGTGCAGGAAACGACCGGCGGTGCGTGAGGGTGTGTGTTCTGGTGTCGGTCGCTGCCGGAAATGCGTCAGAGAGCCTCCTGCCGCTTTGACGGAATCAGGGTACGGCGGTCGTCCCGAGAAATCTGCGAACGGAATGATTTAGGAGCCATCGCTGGTCTGGGGTCGGGGGGGATCATGCGGCAGCTGGTGAGCCGTCAGCTGCCCATGGCGCTTCCTGTGAGTTTGGCACCGACTGCCACGGTCACTGCTAGGACTGCACATTCACCGGTCGGACTCCCATCAGTCTGGGAACAGGACCGGGGGGTCGAAGAATTGATGGGGGCGGAGAGAGTCTGGTCATCATGTTGGGTCCTGTGGTCTCCAGCTGTCGGTGACACACAGACACCCCCCCCCTCCCCAGCTCTTCCGTCAGCTCTCTAGCCAGTCTCCTCCTGCACGGTTGAATGAGGTGACCTATCAGTCGGCACAGTGGTGCAGCGGGGCTGTGGACGAGGCTCCCTGCTCCTCTCCAAGCATCAGGTGCACACAGGAAGCCCATATGCAAATCCTGCTTGATGGTTCACTTAGTTTTTTTTTTTTATGTATATAAGTTCGCCTCTTCATGTGGTTGTTCTTTTCAACCGCACAGTTCACTTCCTTGGTTTTTTTTTTTCTTTTTTTTCTTTATCTCGTTGTATGGGTGCCAGCAGCAGCCGCCGCTGCCTCGAATGAAGTCTGCATTCCGGAAAGATTTGCTCAAAGCCCTGGGCCTGCGAGGCGATCATTTGCATTTTCTTTGTACGGCACAGCGTATTACATGCACAGCCCTTCACAGAAGGAGCGCGAGAAAGCAGGGTATCGTGGCCACGGGGCTGCGACCGGAGTTCTGAGTACATGTGTAACGCTCGCCGGTGTGTGAGTCTCGTTCCGGCGGCGGCTCTGCGGCTCGCGCTGCTCTCACGGAAAGAGACGCAGGAGCTCCTTTTACATTTATTCATTTAGCTGACACTCTTCTCCGGAGCGATTTACAGTTTTAAGCTGCTTACAGTGATTTACCCCATTTATACTGCAGGGTTATTTTTACTGTATCAATTCAGGGTAAGTCCCTTGATCAAGAGTACTACAGCAGGAGATGGGATTTGAACCTGGGTCCTTTGAGTGTATGGCCACTCCTCTAACCGCTGCGCCACCTGCTGCCCCCCTATAGGAACTGGAAGGCAGGTGTCTAAACAGGTGCGTGTGTCTCGTGTGTATGTGTGTGTCTGCGTATGTTTCGGCGTGTGTACGTGTGGGGGCAGACTGGATCTCCCGGGTCCCTCGTCCCTTTGGAGATCAGGTTGGTCGGGGTAGGAAGGTCACGCCAGATTCGCACCCACCTCTGCTGTTCCGCTGATCGAGGATGACTCCTTGTAGGGATGTCGTGATGATGAGGACACGGAGGCAACGTGTCCAACGGTGACATACATTAATAATTTGGTGTCACCTGCTCTTCATGTAACTGATTAAACCTTAATGAGCACATTATTCGGGAGAACGGCGCAGATGTTGTTTCGCATTCTCCTAAATTAAAGCACCTTGGATTCTCACCCGCTCGCCGTCAATGACCGCACGTCCTACGGTAGGGTCCAGAGCCAAAACGGAAAACACGAGGCTTGAGGCAGGAGGTTTGCACACGCTCTCATACACACACTCTCGGCAATTTAGGGTCATCAGTCTACCGGGAACACGTGTCTTTGGACTGTGGGAGGAAACCAGAGCACCCGGAGGAAACCCATACGAGCACACACTGGACGGGGATCGAACCCACATCCCGTCACACAACCTAGGAGCTGCGTCACTGACCCACCAGGATATGACGAATACCTTAGGGGTGTCATTTAAGGAAATCGGCACCGGGGGGGCAGCGTTTACTCGGCCAGAACTGCTCTTAAAAGCGCACGTCCTCGTTCAAACACACGCCGACAGGGTGCCGCTCGCCCTTGGCTTAATTATCCCCGCAATGTTAAAAGAAACAAGCTCGTATCCTCTGTCGGGGCATAACGAATTAGCCCCCGCTTTAAGAGCTTTGAATCGTAAAGACGTTGCGCGATCGGCTGAAATTGATCCGCGCGTTTCCGCATCCTTACACCCCAGAGAAGAGGGAGAAACGCAGGAGCGACAGGGAGGAATGGAGAGAGGGGGAGAGAGAGAGCGAGCAAGCGAGAGAGATTCGGAACACACAAAGTGCCCGGCTAATCCTCGTTCGCTTCCTTCTCTAATTAGGACCAAATGCTGCGGGAGGAGTGATCTACCACCCAGGGCGCGAGGAAATGGAGATTTCAGGGCATTCCAAAAAATACTGGCGGCTGAGCATCGTTAAGACGACATCATTGCGAGTCTTCTAGCCATCAAAGCGCCCAAAACAGAGTCTCTCCGGGCTCCGGCAGCTCCAAACGCGAGGCCTGTACATTTGATGTCCCTTTTATTCTTGCTAAGCATCTGCGGAGATGGTTAAGGGACCCAGAAGCACACTCGAGGGAGAGGCACCGAGGCGTAGCGATGAGACGCCGGCGCCTCCCGAGCGCCGTTTGCTGGTGCTCCTCCCCCGACCGGTTCCTCCGCCGGGTACGGATCGCGACCCCGGTTCACCCCTCTCTTCGGCTCCACAGCCGGTTGACATGTTCTCAGTGTGGCAGCAGGGGGCGTAGCGGTTAACGCTGTCGCCTCGCGCTCAAAGGACAGAGGCTGGGATCACGCCTCCCACTGCGGTACCCATGAGTAAGGTGCTTCACTTGAATTGCTCCGGTAAAAATGACCCAGTTGCATGAAGGAGTAAGTAACAACACACGAATGATGTCACTTTGAGGAAAGGCAGCGGTTACATGAATAAATGTGAATATTTAGGGGTTTTTCGGGTGCCGCGTGCTCTGCTCACCCTGTCAGACTGTATAGAGACGGGTCCCTTCAGACCACACCGGGGTTTTGCCAGCGAGCTGGATGAGCCAGGATCTCATCATAGGGGAGGAGATACCTGGATCCACAGGGAAAGCTCGTACCAGCGCTCATCATCTGCGGGCTTAAAAGCGGGTTTGGCCCCGCAGATCGTTTCCATTCCCCCATGATCCCTCTGAGATGTTATTGCCCGTGACCTTGAACCCTGTAATCCCTGGAGTCTGACCCTCCTCTTTGATTCCCCCCGACCCGTTCAGGACCACGTGTCCCCAGCCGAGCGCTTCCGTCCGCGTTCCGCTGGGGGCCTCATTGATCGTCTCGTCTCTCCTCCCCCCACCCCGCTCCGCTCTGCTCCTCCGCACATCGGCTCACTTTCAGTGCTCACCTCACACGTTCAAAGCCTTTTTTTTTTTTTGCACGTCACACTTGGCCAGACAAGCGATCGCTGCCGTTTCAGAGGCGAGGGGCCCGCTCCCCGGCTTCCGACGCGCTCCTCTTTTTTGATGTGCTTCGCGGCCGGTCTGCTGTTTTGTCACGACGCTATTATGAGCTCTCCATCTGAGCGGCGCAAACTGTGACGTTTCCCAAGCATGAAAATTCAATTAATTCTGGGAGACAGATTAAAGAACATGCTGCATTTTAATAATTTGCTGCGGAGGGGGGGTGAAGCTGGGAAGCGTTGCGGGAACCGCAGGGGCCGCTCCCCGTTCTCTGGACGGCAGGACAAACGCGTGTGATCAGTCACCGGGTGCAGCTCAGCCCATTAGGATCCTATCTCTCCCTCCATCTCCACACTTGGAAGATGGAACGCGTTCAGGTCTGCGCTCCGGTTCGGCCGTGCGATGAGAGGGTGCGCGGCGTGTCGCTAATGGGCGCGGAGGAAGGGGGGGGGGGGGGATCTGCATTCTTACAGGGATCAGGTCCCACTGGATGCACAGATTCAGCTTGTGAAGCTGTTAACCCGTCAAAATCTCCACTCTTTCAGCAAAGCTCACATATCGGAGCGGGATAAATGGGCAGCTGGTTGTGTAGTTAGAGCTGCTGCTGTTGGATCCAAAGGTCACAGGTTTGAATCCCACCTCCAGCTGTAGTACTCTTCAGCAAGGTACTTACCCTAAACTGTTCCAGTAAAAATACCCAACTGTTCAGATGGGTAAATAATTGCAATTAGACCGATGTTGTAAGTCGCTTTGGAGAAAAGCAGCCGCTCGATGGATGTAAATGAACTGAAATGCTGGCAGTCGGTGATGGTTTAGGTCTCTGGGTTAATTAGGAAACTCCACTGTGGTTGAGATGTCGACGCGTTCCTCTAGGTCGTTCGTTCAAGCCCTTCGAGTGTTTCTGCTTAACATGCATTTATTCAGTTAGCTGATGCTTTTCTCCAAAGCGACTTGCAAAATTTTTACCCCTTTATACAGCAGGGTAATTTTACTAGAGCAATTTAGGGTAAGTACTTTGCTCAAGGGTACTACAGCTGGAGGTGGAGTTCAAGCCTGTGCCTTTTTCTCCAAAGGCAGCAGCTCCAACCACTGCGGTACCAGTCGGCCCTACACCGAGCGAGCAGAATACCCAGTTGTGGAAATGGGTGACATCGTAGCTCGGTTAACACGGCGGCATCAGCTAAGAAGACGGGAAGGCGGCGCAGGCGGCCAGGGTACGGATGCATGTGTTGGAGCTCCATATAAGCAGAAGGGTGCGTTGGGGTCGCGGGCGCGCAGCGGGATCCCGAAGATGAGGGCCGTGGGCGCCGGAGCGCGTCTCTTTCTCGATGCACGTTTGATCCGCACGCCCCCTGCCGCGGAGAGCGCGCCACGCCGTGCCAGAGCGGCAGATGAAAGCGTCGGCGGTGCCAGCTGCACCTCCCGAACCAACAGGGAGGGAGACAACAATCTGCTCGCAGGCTGGACAGTGCCACGACGCGGCAGAGCAGGGGGGCGTCCATATGGAAGCGTCTGACCAACGGAGGGCGGCGGTGATGAAACGAGAGCGGGGGAGGGGCTTCACCGCCAGCCTCGGATTGGGGGTGCCGTCAGCAAGGGGGCCCTGCCCGGCGTGGGGGTGGCAGGCGAGCGCTGGCAGGCGGGAGGCTGGCATATGGAGGGCAGGTTGGCGCTTTGGCTGCCACGGGGACGCGCACCTGCAGAAGCTGGCAGAAGAGCCAGGATCGTATGGCGCAGCGCCCCCACCCCCACCCCCTTGTGTCCCCCCTGCTGCCAGCCTCCTTTTTAGTTAATATTTATGTGTCCCAACCTGCTTCCATTATTGGCCCACCAGCGCAGCCCTTAGTGGGGGGGGGGTATGTGAAAGGGTCAGGAGCAATCCTCTGCCCCCCCAACTGTCAAACACTCACAGACACACACACACACACACACACACACACACACACACACTGTTTTCATACTTTTCGTCTTGTTGCACCTTATGTGGTTTCATTCTGGTCTGTTTTCTGTTAAACTTAATGAGTCATCTCTCATCGCTGAGATCAGACTTTAGTGATTTTTCATTTTATTTTTCTGATTTTTCATTTTCTGCCTAAAGCTGCCTCTACTAGTTTGTCATCATTACTGTATGGCCGCCTTTAAATATACCACCAGGTGGTGTAGAGGTCAGAGCTGCGGCCTTCCATTCAAAGCACTTCGGTCTGAATCCCAACTTCTGCTGTAGTACCCTTGAGAGGGGTACTTAACCTGAATCAATACAGTAAAAATTACCCAGCTGGGGTAAATCGTTGTAAGTCACTGTCAACACTGTCGGCTGACTGAGCAACCAACTAAAGGTAACTCCAAAGTATTCATCTCAGTGGCCATCATGGTGTAAAGGGAGTAATTGGGCCGAAATAGAAGGGAGTGAACCCCTACCCCCTGCAGGGTCACAGACCCTTGTTTGCTATCTTTAAGTACTTGATATTTACAGTTATTTCTTAATGTGATGCTACGGAAGCGAGTGAAAATATTGCGCTCCTGACACTAATTTAGTCATTTACACTGTGGGGTAATTTTTACTGTCTCAGCCCCAGATAAACACTTTAAACAAGGGTGCTACAGCAGGAGCTGGGATTCAAACCTGAAAGTTCTGCATCCAGAGGTAGAAACACTCCCCACTGTGCTACCAAGTGCAGCAGGCAGCTGGTAGTGTAGTGGTTAGAGCTGCTGCTTTTGGACCTAAAGGTTGCAGGTTTAAATCCCACTTCCAGCTGCAGTACCCTTGAGCAAAATACCCTGAAGTTGCTCTGGTAAAATTACCCAGATGTATAAATGGGTGGATAATTGTAAGTAGCTTAGTGATGTAAGTTGCTTTGGAGGAAGTGTCAGTGAAATGAATAAATGTAACAATAATTACAAAGAATAACTGTAGCTGATACAGATAAAGATGTAACTGCAACATCAAATCAGAACATTCCACTTGCAAAGAAAATCCAGATTTTCCCAAAATGTGGAACAGGAGAACATGATGCGAATCCTGGACCGATCCGCTCCGCAGCATTTTTGCTTCCCAGCCCAAGTCCAGAAATGATGCGGTGTCACATGTGAAGGTGTGACGTCAAGGGCTTTGATATTGATGAGCGAGTCCTGCTCCCCAGATGCCGCGTCCACCGCTCATGTGATAAACAGGCACGTCAAGCAGGTCCGCGTAGTGTCCTGAAAAAACGGCGTACGGTCGAAATTCCTTCTTTAAGTAAAAAAGAGGTGGAAGAATATGTGAACACAACAGCTTTTTGTTAATCCTCACAGACAAAAAAAAAAAAAAAACAAAGCAAAACAAAAACAAGCGGAAGAAGCAGCTATCTTTAATTGGATTGAACTGTGGCGCTGCTAACAACATGTTAATTAGATTTTATTTTACAAGTTTCCCGTTTTCCTTCCATGTTGCATTTATTTCCATTAGTAACAAGCCAAAGATTCTGAAGTGTTTGGAAAGGAGAAAACATACTTTTCGGGGCAACGTCTTAAAAAAAACATGAGTGCGTATTCCCCGAGCAGCGGCGCGTCTTTGGTGCGCGCTCAACGGCAGCGAAGGGCCGCGGCGGAGGTTGTAATTGCAGACGGGTCGCAACACTGTTCGGCGCTCATTTGCATACGCTCATTTGCATACGCTCGTTTGGCTGATGGCCTTCTCCGGGGCGACCTCCGGAGCCATCGGGACACAAATACAAATATGACTTGAGTAGTAAACAATGATGCAACGGCGGCATAAGAGTGTCGGCCTCGCCGCGCACCTGAGCGGCGCTGCTCGACGCGTCCCCGTGAGCCACGGCTCGCCGGCATCCAGGGCTGCGGATGAGCATCTCCGCCAGCACGGGCGCACGCACGTACAAGCACGGGCCGAGGGTCTCGCAGCTGGTTGGGTCTGCTCTTCTGGTCTTTGCCGCCTCTACTTGGCCCGGAGCCCCCGCCCTTAGGGCCTCGTCCTCGCCGCAAAGTTCTCCAAGCCCGTTCAAGGACGAGCCCGTTGCAAAACTCCCGCCCACACACCCCCTCCCCGTTTGCATGGAAATCGATGGGCTAAATCATTCGAGATAACCGAAAAGAGCTCCGCGGCTGCCGGGCGAGGCCCCGCCGACGGTTTATCCTCGATACGGAGCTTCGGGGAAAGCGAGCAGCTTTGATGCTGCGATTCCTAACTGGTCTGAACCTGAGCACCGAGGGTTTATAAAAATTGGCTGCAAAGTGACTGGCCTGAAGCAGCCCCACGCTGCGCTTGAGGAAGTGTAAGAGTAAAATTGCAATAAAGCACGGAGAGGCACGGGACCGCTAGCAGATGGCAGCGGTAATAGTGAAATGAAAATACATGCAGTTAGAAATTTGCCAGTGTTAATCTCTCCTCCCAAGGTAAGACCCCCACCCGCCGGCCGGCCCTGCCCACGCCATCTGCAGGCTCGCAAAGTATCAAAAAGTGTGTGTGTTTCTGTGGCTCTTACTGGGTAGATATATATATCTATATGTAGAGACACACACACTCTCTCTCTCTCTCTCTCTCTCTCCCTTTGCTGGTCGACCGAAGGATTTAACCATGGTGCCCTCAGCACCACTGACCGCTCGACTCCACGCTGGTGGACAGCAGGACCTCTGCAGCAACATTTATTTATTAGCCTGATGCTGTTCTCCAAAGCTGCTTACAAAGATTTAGCCGTTTTGGAAGCAGGGTAATATTTACCGTATCAAAGTCAGGGTAAATGCCTTGCTTTTATGAGTTTTTCCATTTTATTTTTTTTTAAATTTTCTGCCTAAAGCTGCCTGTACTGGTTTGTCCTCAATATTGTTTCACTAACATTAAATATGCCAGCATGTGGCAGAGTGGTTAGTGCTCCTGCTTTTAGATCGCAAGGTTGTGGGTTCGATCCCTTCTATATATGTAGTATGTTTGAGTAAGGTACTTACCCATGTTGCTGCAGTAAAATTGGCTGTATAACTAGGTCCTTACTATCAAGTAGCTCAATGTTGTAAGTCTCTTTGGAGAAAAGTGTCAGCTGAATGAACAAATGTAAACTTAGTGGTTAGGGCTGCAGCCTTCCACTTGACCAACCAAGGTTTGAATACCAACTCCTGGGATTCAGCGGTCCTTCGAGTACAAGAGAGCAGCACTAACCACTACGCCCCCTGCTGCCCCCTATACAGCGAAGGGTTTGCTTTCTACTAGACTAACACAGCTCATGTCTACAAGGCTCCGTTTGCAAAAATGTCATCGGGAGCCCGGTGTCGTGTGGAGCCGCTGGTGATGCTGACGTTGTGGAAATTCCAAATTCCCTGCATCAGTTGTGAGTTTGCATATCTGTTGTCTCCTCGTTAAACATCCTCGGATTATTGTCCACCGCTCCTCTCGTAACCCGCAGCACATGTTCTGTAGAGCGCCGCTGACAGGAAGTCGTGGTGGGGGGGGGTGTATTAACCCAAAGGTTGATCTTTGGCCGTTACGCTTCAGGTCAGGGCCTGCGGTCGTACCCGTGCAAAAGGGGTCTTGCAGAGCCTGCAAAGGGCTACATCACCCAAAATAAAGCGTCGGCTTTTTGGCATCACAGGCATTAGAGACTGAAGCGGTGCCGTGTTCAAAGTCCGCGGGGGGTGCTTCTCAGAAACACGTGCTGATGGGGAGGTGGGCTTCCGGAGAACGTTTCTGAGGAGACCCGGCAACGCTGTCCACCAGCGAAGCAGCGGGACAGAAACGCTGTCAGGAATGGGTATTGTAGGTGGAGTGGCAGTAGGAGCTGGAGGAGGGCAGCAGGGGGCATAGTGGTTTGTGCCACCACCTCACATTTGAAGGATGCAGGTTCAAATCCCACCCTGATCAAAGTACTTACCCTCAACTGATAGTGTAATAATTACCCAGCTGGATAAATGTGCAAATCACTGTAAGTTCTTCTGAAGGACACACACAGTCTGAAACTGCTTGTCTCGTGTGGGGTCATGAGGAGCTGGAGCCTCACCCAGCGACACAGGATGTAAGGCTGGAGAGGGAGCGGACACACCCAGGATGGGATGCCGGTCCGTCGCAAGGCACCCCAAGCAGGACTCGAACCCCAGGCCGACGGGACAGCAGGACCCGGTCAAACCCGCTGCACCACCGCACTCCCTTTCTGCTGAAGCAGTGTCAGCTAAATGAGTACGTGTACTATACCTGTAGTACCGGTCACTCGGCTAGGTGGCAGTAGCAGCAGAAAGACGTCCTTCGCATCCCGGCGTCCGTGCGTATCGGCCTCGCCTGGGTCTCTCCTCTGCTCTCGCTCGGGGCCCATGCGCGTCGGTCCTGACACCGGAACACACTCGGCGGCCCGTCACCTCCACACCAGAGGTTAGCAGAGTTGGTCAATCGCGCCACTCTAATTAATGCATGTTGGTATTTTTTCCCCGTAATGGAAAAGGGGACGATTACTATGATCACACTATCGGTTTTTAAGGTAATTTTATCTCCTTCTCTGAAGGGAGAGTCAAGTGTTACTTCTTTCACGGCTAAAAAGATTTGAAAAGCCTACATCGGCATTAAGTCCCTATTCAGATGTAAATCAGAAACCGCAGAGGCTGGAAACTAAGCATAATTTCACCTTTTCCAAAAAAAAAAAAAAAGAACCCCTCCCGCTCCCGGCTACCCTCCCCCTTGACACACACACACACACACACACACACACACACACACACACACGCTCAACCTGTCGTCCTTTCCTCCACCTGGAAAAATGGAGGCCTGCATCTCCGACAGGATACCTCACAGGTGCCGCGGGGGGCTAAGCGTGTCGCTGCAAGCGAGTCCGCGAGCGTGTGACGCAAGGAGCCCAGCAAGAATACGCACACACACACACGCACACACACACTCACACACACACACGCGCATGCACAGAGGCACACGCTCGGATGCATGCCTCAGCAAACGCAGCGGTGCAGGGCGCACCGAGACACACGCACACACACACAAAGGGCATCCTGTATCAATTAAGTGCCTGTTGAGTAGCTCGAGGCTGCCTCCGCGCCACCTGGCCTCCCTGCGCCCGCCGCCACCGTCCTCGCACGGACGCAGATGCTGCCCGCAGCGGGATACGCCAGGCCCTTGCGAACCCTTGGCCGGCCCTTCAACGGCGCAGCGCAGAGACAAAGCCCGGAGTTCATTTCGGACAGTGAAAATCCAACCCCTTGCACACACGCGCACTCACGCTCGCCCAACACGTATATGTGTGCATACACGTGCGCGTTGAGAGGCCGGGGGCGAATCCCTCCCCAGCTGCCTGTACGGTGCAAAGGACCACGGTAATTTCCACTGAGAAGACAAGATGAAGTCCTGCGATAAGCTAAACCCTGACGTGACCCTCACACTAATACGGCGGTTTGTGCGCGGAATAGCGATTAGGAGGAGCCGCGCGGCCTCCTGCCTCAACCCGTCCTTTCCCTTTTCCACCGATTTCTCTTTCGCTGGCTTTCTAAGTGGCTCAAGGTGGAGGGCGAGCGAACGAGGTGGCTGCGGCTCGGCGCTCCCGCGTCCATTTTGCGTCGCGTCACGGTTTACCGCGAATACGTTCCCGTGCGGGTGCTGAGTTTGAGGTGAACGCTGAGGTGGGCTCCTCCGTTGGATCACCTGGTTCTGAGGATGGCATTTACCTTCCATTGTTAGGACTGACAGGCAGGACACATGGTGCAGGATATCAGGGAGGGAAATGTCACTGAGATTAAAGCAAATCCGCATCATTTGGCTTTTCTCGCTTTTTAAAAAAATATTTTCCCGCCCCTCGCTCACCGCGCCCACGAACAGCGACCCGCGGGCTCGCCCAGGGAGCCGCCCGGACGGCTGATCCGCGTGTGTGCATTCGGCTCGTTCGCTCTGGGGTGAGGGCGGAGGGAGGGAACTTGTCACCCCTGGTTAAACATGGGGGGGGGGGGGTGGTGGTGGTGCGCTTTGATTTTGTTAAATTCAGTTTAAAAAAAAAAAAAAAAAAAAAACATCAGAGGCCAGCTAAATGGAAATCAATGCGATTACTCCATTAGCATGAGCTTGAACTTGAAGTGCCGCTTTAACATCCCTTGTTGCTGCTGCCCTTCTCCATCAAGGGCTTATCAGCCGCAGAGCTGCTTTTGTTGTGCTCGGCCCCGTCCTCTCGCTCGCTTCCTCTCCCTCTCTGTGCCCTCCTTTAGCCGTCTCTCACTTCTCCTTCACCTCCTTCTCTCTCACCTCTCTCCATCCTTCTCTCTTTCCCTCATTATCTCCGTCTCTCTCCCTCCTCTCTCTCCATGCCTCGCTCTCCATATTTCCATCTCTCTCTCTCTCTCTCTCTCCCAGCCATCCTCCTCCTCCCACCCCTCTCTCCATCCATCCGTCTCTCACCCCTCTCTCGCCCCTTGCTGGCCGTGTGTGTTACCATGCTGCCCGCCATCCCCCCCACGTGACACCGTGCAACTGGCTGACAGGCCGGCGCAGGCAGGATGAAGGGGGATAATTGATGTTCCTGCTAGGTACTCAGTGCGGAGGGTCAGCTGTCTCCATGGTGGCTGCTTCGACAACCCCCTCCCCGCTCAACTCGGACCCTTCCTCCCTCCTCAGCGCACACAGGCGCGATGAGGGCAGGGGGCTACGGTGAGGGATGCGGGCGGGGGTAAAAACGGGCTACGCCGACTCGTTCGCTCACGTGTGATCTCCAATTTAATGGTTCCGCTTTTGGCCTCATTTGCATAATCCGTATAATCGCCCTGATGTTAATTGCCAAACAACTCCACGAAAGATCATGTGGTTAAGTAGTAAATCATAATTAGATAAATAATTGGTTTGGCCATAGCAGGCTGCTTGGTTTTTTACCTGCCATCTGTTTGGAGGTGTAGGGAGAGGGGCTGGGGAGCGGGGGACGTGCTGGCGGGCGACGGGCCGGGACCGGACTTCTTCTCTTTTCTCCGCTGCCTTGTGCTTGTGTGGGAAAAGAGGGGTGACCAAAAAAAAAAAAACAGGTGAGCTTTGCAAGCCTATCTGTCCTCCTCTCTTTCCCGCAGCTCTCTCCTGCGGACGGCTCCAGCTGTCCAGGTGGCGGCCCGGCCGATGTTTTATTTGGCACCTGAACTGTTTGTCACTAAGGTCATGTTAATGCACAGGAAATGTCAGAGCGGGGCGGTGGGGGAAGGACAACGAGTGAAGATTGAGAGAGCGCGAGAGAGATAATCAGCTTCTACTGACCTCTACTCAGTAGTCAGTGACAGCATCAGATACCAGGTAAAGAGGCCTGGTTCTGAGTAAGATGAACAGATTTATTGTATACGCCTGTTGTGGTGTGCTGCTCACACTCTCTGTTTTCTGATTATTCATTCCCATTAATGTGATCTATCTATCTATCTATCTATCTATCTATCTATCAGCTTGTTCACCTGTCCAGCTGCTAGTGTAGTAGTTAGTGCTACTGCATTTACACCTGAAGGTTACTGGTTCAAATCCCAGCTGCAGTACCCTTGAGTACAGCACTTATCCTGTATTGCTCCAAAAATAATTACTCAGCTGTATTAATGGGTTAGTAACTATAAGTAGACTAATGTTGTAAGTTACTTTGGAGAGAAATGTCAGTTAAATGAATAAATGTAGGTCTTTGTCATCCCTACATACATCCACATTTATGAAACGCCATAACAAAATATATTTCTTGCTTTTTTCAAAACTGCCTGTCAGGGACATTGACAGTTGATCAGTAGTGAGTGCCGGGCTCTTTTGACCTCCATCGTCTATTCCATGATTTCTGACTATGTGGCCAACAGCGAGACTGGATCAAAGAGAGTTGTGTGTGGGCCGTGACCTCATCCCATGAAAGCGCTGAACACCAGCCTTTGCACACGTTCTCACACTTACCACAAGGTCGGGCAGCACATAGTACCGTCACCGCCAGGCTTTGAGATGTGTTCTTGCAGGCAGTACAGCATCCAGGAGACCAGGGCTTGATTTAACATGTAGGCCATCTGTGGACAGCTGTAGGGCACTATCTTAACATGACTTAGTACATAATTATATGAACCATTAGATACTGCACTCCTTGCTTTAACTTCATCAAAATGGGATTTATCTCAACTGGACCAGCAGGTGATGGGAGGCTGGAGGTTCAGTGTTTGACGTTAAATGACAAAACACACTTGAGGGATTAGGAGTTGGTTGAACTTCTTTGAATGTGGAAGTACACCAGCAGGGATATGTTCATTTCCTTCCAACTATTCGTTATCAGTTCTTGGGGGGGAGCTGATGGCGTAGCGATTACAGCCGTAGCCTCCAAAAGTTCAGGTTCGAACGTCACGTACTGCTGTAGTACCCTTGAGCAAAGTACTGACCCTAAATTGTTCCAGTAAAATTACCAGGCTGCATAAACTGCTAGTTCTAGGTGGCTTAACATTGCAAGCTGCATTGGAGTGTCAGTTAAACAAATTAATGTGAACCGGGTGGCACGGTGGCACAGCGGCACAGCGAGGACGTGGGTTCAATCCCCGCTCAGTCTGTGTGGAGTTGGTATGTTCTTCCTGGGTTTTGTCCTGGTGCTCTGGTTTCCTCCCACACTCCAAAGACATGCTGTTGAGGTTCACCTATAGTATGTGAGTGACAGAGAATGTGTTCCACTGATGTATGGACGAGTGACCCAGTGTAAGTATTGTATCAAAGCGGTGAATAAGGTGTGTGGGCTGGTAACACTACATAGAGTTCATTGGAAGTCGCTTTGGAGAAAAGAGTCTGCTAAATAAATAAATGTAAATAACTGCCTGTCCAGTACAGGGTTGTACTGGAGTCCAGAGTCTTTCCTGGAAACAAAGTGCACTCGCACTCATTTATTCATTGAAGACTGTGGGAGGAAACCCAAGAACATGCAGACTCCACACTGACAGATCAGTATTGAAGCCCATGTCCAAACCCACAGCCAAGGAGCTGCGAGGCACTCGTGCTGCCCCCTGCGCCACCATGCCCGTATGCTAACGTGTCTCTTAGGTTTGCTCACTAACGTGAGCCTGGTGTTTGCGACAACAGCAGCGCACGCAGCGGGAACTCCTGCGCGCTCCATCTCGCCACGTCCGCCGACATGCCGGTCGCCATCCGGAGAGGAGAAAGCACGCGAAAAACGTCCTAAGTGTAATGTAGGGCGGCAGCCGCTCGCCGCTCTCGGTCTCTGCTTATCCCACGCAAGACAAATCCCATTGAGAGGTCACCGTCCTCTATTATGTACGCAGCAATGCGGTGACACGCATCCAGCTTGGGGACAGGTACCGAGAAAGGCTGCACGTGAGGGGGCAGGCAGAGAGCAAACACACACACACACACACACGGAATTGAGCCTTGGAGGATCATATGAGCTAGAGCGAGTAAGAGTTTAATCCACCTGGTAGACCTGCGGGGTGCTGCCTGCGTGTGAGCAGAGTGGAGGCGGACAGGAGGCTTGAGCGGGGTTTCACGAGGTGGATGCGGAACGCCTTCCGCTGTAGAGAGTGGCTCCGGCGTTTCGTGTCACGACAAGCGAAATTGCAATCAAAGGCTGGCATTAGCTCCTGGAGGACCAGCTGCAGTGTTTCATTTCACCGGTAGAATTACTACAGCAGGGATCTCGGAGTCTCCGACGAGCGGCAGAAACACGTAAGCGGCGATCGGCATCCCATCGGTGCCCGCGTGTATTATTCGCGAGCGTTTCTTGACTCCCCGTTTGAACGGCGGTGATGCATGACACCCATCCGGGGTCGGGCCTCACAGAGCGCAGGTGGCGTGTCCCTGGTAGGTGGGAGCGAACGGCTCATTTCTGAGGAACCCTGGTACTCCGCAGGACAGAGAGACCATCCAGCACGCGGACGCGCACGCAGTACCATCAGGCTGTAGTTTTACCACGGACGTCTCGGCGGATGAGGACATGCGCCCTTTTATTCGGGTGCTTTAATGTGGCATGTCGCCTAATTGTAGCGTAAGGAGGGCGGGGGCCAATTACCTTTGTTTTTCACTTGGAGGTAAAGAGCAATGTTTGTCTAAATGAGGAGAATTTGTGTGAACGTCGATCACCGTATTTTTTTACCGTTTCCGTTTCACACATGAGCGTGGTGTTGGAACGGTGGTAAATCTCAGCGCTCACACTGAAGTGCCGCTACAGTTGTAAACACCTCAGGGCGTATGCTGCTCTTTCATTGTGGTCGCCCCGACGGGGTTCGGAGAGACGGCGAGAGCGCGCGTGTGTGTGTGTGTGTGTGTGTGTGGGGAGGTGGTAGTAATCACCCTAGGTCTCAATCAGTCTGTCCATGTCTGTAGTCACTCTAGATCTCGGTCAGTCTGTTGAGCACACAGCGTGTAAGGTTGCTGTCCATGTTCCCAGTGCCATCGTGGTAGAGCAGAGTGAAACTGACTCTTTCTCACAGTGGCTGAACGAAGAGAAGGTAATCCACTCCGTAGGACAACGTCTGATGTTTCCTCATTTCCAAAGAGCAACAATCCCACCCCCACCCCCCAGTCCCCAGCCCCCACCCTGGCTGAAAAAACAAACAGTAATCAGTCCGTGTTCCCCCAAGGAGGAGGATGGGAATTAAGCAGGATTTAAGTGTTTGTTTTGGGGGGCCGCGTCCTTGTTTCGCTCCTCTCCGAGGTCGTCCGCCCTCGGCCGGGCAGTTCCCCTGCACCGCTCCCCCGGTGGGGTCCTAATGGCACTGTCACTCTCTCGCTCATTTCGGTGCGATCCAACACAAAAGGGCCATTGTGGGAAGAGGACCATAAATTTTAAATGGAATTCAGCCATATTGTCTGCTGGCCGAAATGCGATCTGCTAAATTAGCTTTTAAAAGAGACATTTTGCAAAACTGTACGGAATTATCGGATTCCGGATAGGTCCGTGTTTTGAAAAGGACCCTCCCGCTTTAGAAATGCGCCCCGATAAGTGATGCTCCTGCCCTCTCCGGGGTTAGTCTGTGAAATGATCTGAAAGGGCTGGGATCTTCCTCATTTTGAGAGAACAATTAATCTCCCGGCAGGAGGGGACCGCGGACCTGGCGTCCCCCCGCTGCTCCGAGACGTGTCGGTGATCTCCGCGCACAGATGGTTGCGCTGTTCATGTCAGTCTGGAGCGGCGCGCTGAGAAGCAGGCGCCGCGGTCGATCTTCCGCACCATCCAACGCGTGGGTTTTTTTTTTTTTTTTTTTTTTTTTTTGGAGGGCCTGGCTGGACAGGAGAGGGCAACGGCTGCCCTTATCTGCTCCACGGAACCGGTCCAAGGCCGCCGTCGGCCAGGAAGGAGCATCTGCGCACTGTAATGAGAGGGAGAACCCCGTGCCGCGGCCGCGCGAGGGGTGTCGGCGTGCTGATGGGGGGGCCATAGCGCTGAAGCGCCAACAGATGGAGGGCGGTCAGCGTGGCAGTGGGGGTGGAGTTGGGTCCGGGGCTGCTGGGATGTCTTTCTCAACAGCTTTTCCATAAGGGGGGTTGGAGTGGGGGGGGTGGATATCAGGTTCTAGTTCACTGGGAGGGACATAGGTTGGGAAGGTATTTGTGCCAAGTTGAATTAGGAGTGTGCGCTCAGGACAGGGAGACAGACTGAGTCTGCTGAAGGGCAGGATTTGGGGATCGGGGGGGCAGAAGCATTTACACTGACATGTTACATTAATTTACTTAGCTTCAAAGGGATGTACAGCTCAGCGCAAACAGAAGTCGGTTTTGTTGCAGACAAACAGTCGTCGATGCTGACGGACGACTGTCAAAGCGCTGTCGGTTTGTCCGGTACCGGTGGACACAGTATGGATCGCGGTACATGAGTGGCTGCGTGTGGAACTCAGAGTGGCGATTGTGACAGATGGTGAGATGAAAAGTTATGGAGCTGTTGGGAGGTCGGCAAAGAAAACTGGTCTGAAAGACACGAGATTGAGGCCCTTCTTGAAACCTGAAAGGGATTCAGCAGCTCTGAGGGAGAGAGGGAGCTTATTCCACCATATCAGATCCAAACTGCGACCCTATGGAATTTTAATTTTGGACCCCTTGTGAGTGGAAACCACATTCACGAAGAGTAGCACTGGGGGTATTTTGGCGCAAGGGCATCTGTGGGGCAATAGGTAGTGCAGCGGTTTTGGCTGTTATCTTGCAAGCTCAAGATTCCTGATCCGACTCCCGTTCCTGCTGTAGTACCCCTGAGCAAGGTGCTTACCCTGAATTGATAGGGTAAGAATACCGTGCTATATAAATGAGTAATTCATTGTAAAGTTGACTATGTAATACTGCAAGTGGCCTTGGGTATGTGGCCCAACGGTCTTCTCCCCGGTCACCTCCTCGCCATGTCAGTATGGCAACACACACAGACCCGTCTCCAGGGCCGCAGCAGCGGGGGACTGTGAGCCTCCGCACAAAACACCTCGCTGTCGTTTCCCATCTGGAATTCATATCTTCTACGGCTCCTTTTCTGGAGGCTCCCGTTTCAGGGCTGACGCTGATCCCGGCCTTGAGAGGGCTTTTGGCGATAATTCCTTGTTTCTGTTTCTCGTACGCCGATATAACCTTTATGATAATCCCACCTGGGCTGCTGGCGATTAGAACATGGTGAAATACCGTGCGTCTCTGATCGGCGTTAGGTGAGCTCGCGCGGGACTAATCATCAGTTGAAATATTTTCCCTAAAGCGCAGGCATGCTGCTAACTTGCGCGATCAAAACAAGTAGATCAACCCACCCAGTTGTGTGAACGGAACTCTCGTGTCTGAAGCTGTGGCAGGAGTGTGTTGTTATTGAAGCTGTCAGGTAATGATTAGACGGCTGTCTCTAATGGAGGACTGCGCTCTTCTAATTGTGTTTCAATGGAAGGGCGGAATACATTTAAATAATCAGTGCGGCACGCTCGGTGCGTTCTGAGGTCTTCCGACAAGCAGGTTCAGTCTACGTGCATGTGCGTGCGACCCAAAATGTGGCATATGTGTGTGTGACTTTGCGCTTGTGTACTTCTGTCAGTATTTATGCATAGGTTAGGGTTAGAGCTGTGATGGGGTTAGGGTTAAAGGGTTAAGGTTAGGGTTCGGGTTCGGGTTAGTGTTAGAGTTCGGATTACGGTTAGGGTTGAGGTTAGGGTTATGTTTCAAGAAAGGGTTAGGGTTGGGTTAGAGTGAGGTTTAGTGTTGGGCTTAGGGTTTGGGTTGGAGTTAGAATTAGGGTTAGGGTGGGGGAAAGGGTTAGAGTTAGGGTTTGGGTTAGGGTTAGGTTAGAGTTAGGGTTTGGATTGGGATAGATTTAGGGTTGAGGTTAGGGTTAGGTTTTGCGGTAGGGTTCGTCTTAGGGTCAGGGTTTGGGCTGGGGGTAGATTTAGGGTTAGTGTTAAGGTTGGGGTGGGGGGTGCGGTGGCACAGTGGATTAGACCGCAGTCCTGCTCTCCGGTGGGTCTGGGGTTCGAGTCCCGCTTGGGGTGCCTTGCGACGGACTGGCGTCCCGTCCTGGGTGTGTTCCCTCCCCCTCCGGCCTTACGCCCTGTGTTACCGGGTTGGCTCCGGTTCCCCGCGACCCCGTATGGGACAAGCGGTTCTGAAAATGTGTGTGTGTGTGTGTGTGTTAAGGTTGGGGTTAGATTTTGGTTAGGGTTACAGTTGCATGTGTATATCTGAGGCATGTTTCAGACACCAGAATTGGAGTCCTGGGGAACCCTGGAGGAAGGCAAGGGGTGGGTGGGTGGGGGGGGTCGCTCCTTGGCTTGCTGTCATTTGCCAAATCAATGATGCGTGTCGGCGTGATCGATGAGAAGGCTTATGAAAATTGAACAGACTAATGGACAGGTCGCTGCCTTCTGTAATGCTGACGCTCTTCCAGCTATTTCTGCAACCCTGGTTAACAGCCCCAGCGCGCGTTCGCCTTTTAAGCGTCGACAGCGCTGGCATAAAGCAATAAAGCCGCTCAGAAACAGGACGGGTCAGGCTGAAGAGAGATAAGAAACATTAAGTCCGCAGGAAAGCCGGGATGTGGCTGAAGATAACGAACAAAAAAGTGATTAAGCGAAGTCCAGAGACCTGGAGGAGAAAGGCGCTGCTGATGATCTGGGTTCGAGAGAGAGAGAGAGACAGAGAGATTGTGGAGGGCAGCTTTGGATGCCTCTGACGCTGCCCTCTCTGGTGTAGTTCTTGTATCTGTAAGTCCTGCCCCGAGATCTATATAAATGACAGAAGCCCTGAGCGCATCGCCGGACGCGGCCTCGATGACCCCCGTCGGCTCGCCACTCCGACCGACGACTCCGGCAGCGCATCTCAAAATTAGCACGCCTTTTTAAGGGCCGCCTTTGACGGAGATGCAGGCGCCCAGGCCATCTGTTTCTCATCGGGGAGGTCGCCGGAACTGTGCCGCTACGTGTTCGGTGCCATCCCTGGTCAGGAGGCCTCTGATTTGGAGGGAACTCAGCCAGGGCCTCCAAATCCCTCCAAAGGCAAAGTGATATCTCAAAGGTTTGGACCGCGCCCGTAGCTGCACGCGCCGAAGGAGAGAACACGCGCTACGCTGCCGTTTGTTCCCGATTAGTCTGCGCCGACCGCTCTCCCTCGAAGGTACTTGATGCTTTTTTGGGGCATAAAAAATTTGATGTGAAGAAGAAGCTCCTCTTGGAGATAATTCAGGGGTAGCGAGAAGGCTCCGGTATAATGAAACACATTGTACCTCTTTAAGGAAGGCTGTTTCTTATTTTTATTTTTTTTGTTCCTTTGTGGCACTCATCAGCTGGGCCCTTGACCGAGCACACTGCTCTTAGTCATGCGTTGCCGTGGAATCCGCACCGCGCCACCCCTTCCCTCCCGTGCACTGGTGACGGATCCCAGACACCGAGAGGTCTCCGCCTCCCGACACGTAAAGGCCAGACGCGGCGGCGCTCGGCGGCAGAGCCTCCCGCTGCTCCGCGGGAGGGTGGAGGGGGGTGTGCTACGTGTCGCCGCTGCATCTGGCAAGCAGACGTTATCTCTAACGGGGGCGTCGGAGGGGAGGTATCACCAGTGCCCGGCTCCTGGGTCTCCTGCCCAGAGGAGTGCGCTCTTATCCACCGCCATCTGTTCGCAGGAGCTGTTGGAGGTGCTTGTTGTCCTCGGGGAGGGACGCGAGGAAGGCAGAGACGGGCCGAGGCCTGGGGGGGCCCCCGGTGACTGTACACCGTGTCACTCGGCAGCCAAAAGGCACGGTTCAGAGAGGCACCAGAAGGGAGGGGGTCCCCTCCCGCGGCTGCAGCTCTCGCTCACGGAAGCCTCGAAAGGTTAAAGGTCACTGCGGATCCTGCCTGTCCCCCACGGGCAGCGCTGGTGTGACGTCACATTCGAGTCGCTTGTGTGACATGCGAGTTTCCTCATTTAGCAGGTGTTTTTTCAAGGTAACTTACCCCATTTCAGATGCAGCGCTAAACTGCCTACATCTACTCACACATTTCTACAGCAGAGCGGCGTAACACACACACGCACACACAACAAACAGTTTAGGGTTACCATTGCACCTAAAACACACATCTTAGCTCTGCATGAGGAACAAGTGTGGTCACACAGTCCAGGCACCGTGAGGCACCAGCGCTACCTGCTGTGCCACCCTGCCTCCTGCGTTTTCTTCATACGTTGCCCTCGAACCCAGGCTCTCGCTCTCATGGCCCCTTTCCATTTCACAGTGCAGAGAGCTGCTGCCCAGCCCCTCCCACTTAACTACCCAGAGCCCTTTTTCTTTCTGCTTGACCCCTGTGACGTCACCATCGCTGGCCCCAGACGCAGGGTGTGAACACACACACACACCTTGACACTGAGGCTCTTATCCCTTTGCATTGTTTTTTTTTTTTTTCCAACTCTCCCCCCCTCCTCTGGTCTGGGCCTATGGAGACATGCTTGCGCTTACGACTGACCTCTTTGGTACCCGACAGGAGAAAGGTCACCGGTGGCCAGCCCCAGGCCTGACGGGGGGATGCTGGGAATGCAGAGGGCTATAAATCATGTTCTCCCGCTGTCCAGCCCACCTGCGAGCACCCTTTTTTATGTCTGTTGCCACGGCGGTGGCTGCTGTCGCCGAACGAGCTCTCCTCGCACCCCGAGGGGGAGGGCTGGGACCGAGGGGTCATATTTCTCTCACCACGATAGTTTGACAAACAGCGACGACAAGGACTCCGTGTCCAGTGTGGACAGGACAGAGCAGCTGGCAATGTGGTGCACACAAGTGAGCCCACAGTTCAAACCAAGGGTCATGAGCGACTGAGCGTGGCCTGGACGTCTGGGCCTGGACGTCTGCGCCTTGATAGCTCCGAGGCGCGCAAAAATACATACACGGCTTGCATATATCTTTACGCTGGTTAAACTGCAAGGAGCATCCATTTTCCCGTGGTCAACGGGGTCATTGGGACCTGCAGCAAGTGAAAATGACGGTAATAAGCTGTGCTATGATGATTAACTCGTATTTAGATGGCACCTCTGTCCAAGGAGACACACTGCAGTGAAATAAACATTTGTTCATTTATACAGCAGTGCAAAATGACACCTTCGCACACGCTCACGCACTGTGGGCAATTTAGAAGCACCGTTTCCTCTGAAATACCAGCTGTTAGACTGTGGGAGGAAACCAGAGCACCCCGCAAGAGTGACGAGAAGCTGGGGAGAACGTGCAAAGTCTGTTCTTTGGAAGAGCGTATTTCTCAGAATATTTCCGAGGGGTTTAACAGGACAGCTGGTGGACTCGGGGTCCCGGCGGCACATCAGGCACAGTGTCCAGCGAGCTGCCAGATGAGGCCCTTCCAATAACGAGCGTCGCAGTTGGTGACACCCGAGCATGACGAACCCGGGCCGCGGGTGCGTGTCGGCAGCCCCGATTACGGCCCGGCCAGTGAAGATGCGTTCCCCTCCTAATGAAGTAATTATCCGACACATAAAAATAGCCTCTGCGAACCAGCTGGGCACAATTTATAACCAAGTCTGGGTGAGGATCAAATACATGAGGGGAGGGTTCGGTCCCCAGAGGAACCTGTGCAAAGCCCCCCCCCCCCCCCTTCCGCTGCCCAGAATCACATCAGTGCCCAATACTGCTGTTTCCACATACATGGGGAGGGGGGATGCTGAGGACCCCATGGAGGGGCAGCTCAGTTGGGCTCATTTCAGCCACTGACATGCCCCGTTTGTCACGCAGACCGTTTGTTGTGTAGAAGAGAAAGCGAGAAAGTAGCCCACCCCCCCATCTTGCTTTTGCTGAAATCCCCCCTCCCCTCACACAGCTCCTCCTTATTGACAGTCTGCGTGGAACTATTTGAGAATAAATTGCTGGAAGGCAATCCGATAGAGAACATTATTTCGGGGAGTATTTAATTAGGTGTTTAATAATCACGCACTCTGCAATAAAGGAAAAGGAAAACACGGCGTACGAGTAACGGAAGAGATACCGCAGAAATGAGCTTCCACCAGCGTAACAATGGTAAACAAAAACATGGGCTGCCAATTATTTCTGCGATTTAAATCGCTGCCTTTCAAAGATAACTACTCTATCCAAGAAATCGCGATGAGATGGTATAGTACCGAGGATCTCCGAGTATCACACTCGTTCTGTTTCGTTTCAGGGTGACGGTGCATGGGGGAAAGATGATGTTAAAGCACTGGGCTCCGTGGCTTCAGTGACTTAGAAGGCGTCAGGTCAGGCTCGCTTAGGCAGACTGGGTGACAGGCAGTGTGTGTGCGTGTGTGTGTGTGTGTGGATCCTGTACTTGCCCTGGCATGGTGTTAAAAGTTGTTCTAATGGCCCCCGGTCCTTGGAATTGGCAGCACAAGGCAGAGGCAGGGCTCAGGGTGCTGTGTGATGAAGGAATCCCCACCCTCAGACCCCCCCGCCCCCGGACCCCCTATCCTCACCGCCCTCTGCAGCTGCACTCCCTGGTGTGGCCTGTAAACAGACCCTTTCTGACTCTCGCTCTCTCTCTTTTTCTTTGCATGCGCTTTGCATTCTAATGGCCTGTCTTCCCCCAGCCGTGTCTGAATAGGGAGCGGGGCGGGCAGCGCAACGGCGGCCCCGCAAGGCCAGCCCCCCAGGGGCCCCGGGGCCCCCTTTGTTGTCAGCTTTGCCGTGCGGCCTTGCCTCCAGCGCGTCGGCACAGATCGGCGCGGGGGCCGAGGGAGGCCGCCGGTTCGCATCATGATAGGTGCGGCAGCTGGGGGTGGGGGTGGGGGGGTGCCTTTCTTCTCCCTTTTTTCTGTGTCTCCTTTAGAAGGAGCTGAAAGGTTTGATACTTGTCGCTGGTACAAAAAGAGAAAGGAGTGGGGCCCTGCACCGCGGGCCTTTCAGCGCCGAGGGGATTTGAGAAAGGAGGTGAAGGAGGCCTCTTTTCTCAGGGGAGGGGGAGGGAGCACATGCTTCCACAGCCCCCCCCCCCCCCCCCAACACACACACACACACAAAACGACAAGCAGCGCAGGAGAGGGTGAGAGACAACACAAGACGAAGAGCGAGAAGGCTTTTAATATTCAAAATGTATGCAAAACAGCCGATCGCTGATTATAAGAATGAAAGAGGCACAGGTGTACCGCGGTTCTTTTCTCTTTTGTCATTTTCTTTTCCTTTCTTTTCTTAATTGAACTATATCTCGTTACCTGTCTAAAAGTCCTCCCTGAAATATATTTCTTACTGTCTGCGATTCCAAAAAGATGATAGGGTTAGTGCATCTGGGTGACATGGTTATACTTGTGTTATTAGTGTGTGCATATTGTTATTAACAAATTATTTGCTCCGGTATTAATCAGTCTAATCTGTAGACTCTGCTAATGTTCGCAGATAGTTATTTGTACCGGTTGTAAATTCTGAATTTTAAATGGAGAGAGAGAGATTGGAGTCAGGAGAGGAATGGGAGGGGAACCCCAGGCGAAAAGCACACAAAAGCAGCGGAGCAGGTGAGGAGGCAGCCGCATTGTCAGCAAGCAGGCAGGAAGCAAGTTCATCTGTATCTATTTATCGAGCCATTCATTCGAGTGCGGCCCACTCCACGGCACTCCATGTCACCTGTGCGTGGTGCGGCGAAACGAAATTCGCAGCGATGCGCACCCTTCAAACGAAAGCCACCCCCCACCCCATCATTAAAGCGAGCCAGGGATGCCCAAGGCATGCAGCAGGCAATTAGCAGGTCTGCTCGCAAAAATGGAGCACAAATAATGAATGAAAATCCCCTCTGGTTTCTTTTTATTCCGGAAAAAACCCCTCGAGCCGAAATCTCACACAGGGCTTTGAAAAAGTAATCAAATTACCAAAGACCAATCATTCGGCACTACAAATATCAAATGTGATTATACATTGTTTAAAAATCCCAGCTGATTGTCATTACTTGGTCATTAGTGTATTAATGTGTAGCGCTGACAACTGGTTTGGTTTTTGGAAATGAAATTATTACTTTTTAGGCTTTAAACTGGACTTGGCTGATGTTCTGCTTTTGTTGAAAGAAACAGCTGTAAACGGGAACCGGAAGACCTGGTTGGTTTCTTCTGACCTGCTAAAGTCTAAGGAGGTAAAGTTAGCAGGATCGATGACGGATGGAGGGCGGGCCTCGTGCGCACGTCACCCCCCCCCCCCCCCCCCTTCAAGTAGAGCCGTATTTTGGAGGGTTTCTTCTTGCTTGGCCCTGCGCCTACAGAAATCTGGCGCTCACTCAAGGGCCAGATAAGTCGGGGGGGGTGCGGCCTGCTTGTCTCGGCACGGACGAACGCCCTGACCCGCACTTCATTTTTCAGCATGGCGTGACATGTTTTACACTGATTGGAGGGAGTTACCTGTCCCGCTACGGGTCGGTGAGAGTTACAGGCCGTATCTCCAGATGGATAGCGGCCGTGGGCCCGATTCTCCGGACAGACCCTGACAGGGGAAGGCGCCTTTTCAAGTTTCCTCCTTTTTTGTTCATAAGGAATCCCTGGAAAGGCAGGTTGACGGTACGCAGACGGTCTGCTGGAAGACAAGCCCCTTCTGGACTTAACACAAGGCTATAAAGCTGACAGAACCACTTTGGGGAAAGGAGGAGGAAGGGCAAGGATCGCATCTCACATCGGGATGTAACGCAAAATCACATTTGGGAAGGAATGCCTCCTTGCAGGGTTATCTACAGTTTACCATCGAGTTACAAAATAGCTCAGGGCTCCTCATCACACAGCCACTCTTCTAGGAACCACATGGCATCTATACCTATTTAGATGCTCTGCAGCGCATGCATGATTTCCCTTTATTAAAACAACAAATCAAGTAAATTTCTTCATTAGCGAGAATGCAGAAAACAATTACGAGTGCCCTGGTAATCGTGTACGTTGTGGCCCGCTCACGGCACGGGGGAAGATATGCAACCTGCGGCTCTCTTGTCAAGTGTGGGGACATCGTCGATGGTTGGGACCACCCTGTGAATCGCAACTCGCATTGATTTATTACAGTTCCCCATTAGCTTGCACTTACTTGAAAGCAACAATAAATCTTTCCTGCATGCAGGCATCAAATACTTGCTCTTTTAATAATTGCTTTTGCTGTTTCAGTTGGCTTGTTCATATATTGGTGGACCTGGCATGTTCTGAAAAGCAAAACGCGGCCATTTAGCCTGTCAAATCGGAGTGCTGCTTTTTTTTCATGTCGTCCCTCGTTGGTCACTGTCTCCTTCCATCTGTCATACCTGCGATTCTCATCTGGCCGTAGGTGAAATCTGTTTGTGAGAAACGTGGCAGAATAAGCAGCACCCGTTGTAGCGTTTCACTTTGCTTACAAGTGATGCCGTGCAGCTATGCCGTCACTTTACGAGCTCTTGAGCGGTGTAAGGAATGGTGCGGTACAATGCTCAATGACTTCCTGGGAACAACTGTAAAGCCATAAACATTTATTCATTTAGCTGATGGCTTTCTCTTATTGAGACTTATAAGGTTAGAGTACTTACAATCATTTACCTAGCTGAGTAATTTTACCAGAGCAACTTTGGGTAAGTGTCTTTGCTTAGGGGTACTGCAATTGGAGGTGGGACTTGAACCAGCAACCTTTGGGTCTAAAGGGAGCTGCTGAAGATGCTGTGCTGCTAGCTTCTCCCGTTGATGGATTACAATCATAAATGTTCCCAAGAAGGGTACATCTGAGGTCATGATCAGTATTGACAAAACATCCCACTCTGTTTTGTAGTGTTTGACATTGAAGGGTGACATCATACTTTGAGTTTGACTTTTGAGCGTTTCTATGTCTTTTTTCTTGTGCCGAGCGAGAATGTACGAGTGCTACGAGGCAGTCGGCACCGGCGTGGCCATGGCCTCCACATCAGGGTGGAAACTGGGACGCTGGACAGGATTTCAAAGCTATCCTTGGACCGAAAGCCTTTAACGAATCTATGTATCAATAAGCAGTCGATGTTAAATACAAGCGAGCCGTTTGCTGTCCAAATAAGCAGCACGTGGTTCTCTGATTTAGGAAAGCTACGGAATCAGGCCTGGGCAAAGGACTCTGAGGTCAAGTGATGTGTCAGAAGAGGTGAGTAGATTTTGGGGTCAAGCCCCAACACATCCCAAGCTGGCAGGAGGCCAACAGTAAAGTATTGCTCTTCTGTAGAAAAACACTTGGCTCCACAAGGAATGCTTTAGAACTTAAACAACAGGGTGAGCGCTACGACGTGGGTATGCGGAGTAATTTTCGACGATGACAGTGGGAATCCCCACTTTTTGAGCGAAGGTCGAGTGGTGGTGTTTTACACCGGATCCGCTGTGGGAGGCGGCATGGCGGCGAAGGACGCGGCTGCCGTAGAGGGCGCGTTGACTGGTGGCCCCCTAGTGGTCTCCCGGCGGCACTTCACGGGCACCGACCTCCCTCTTGTGATCCACGTTCAATAATTACAAGAAAAAGCGTTTCGTGCTGGGTGTCGCATCTCAGCGAATATGACAAACAGAATCGTCTCAGTGAAACAAAACGATGCGGAAGACTCGCTGTGCCACCGTGTTTTCAACAGTTATCGTTTGGTCCGTCGCCATCGTTGGGGGTACGGTATTGTTTGTAAATTCGCGGCGAGACGGAACTTTGAACTGTGCTAATAGTGATAATCCCGTAAAGGAAATGAACAGAACACTCTAACGGGAAATAGAAAAAGGAAAGTGGCACAAAAAAAAAAAAAAAAAAAAACAGCGAGTCGATCTATCATTCCGCAGGTCAGAAACGTTGAACCCTTGTTTATATTCATAGGCGGTGACAGCGTAGCGCCCGCCCACTGGGGGCGTGTCAAACCAATGGAGGCGTGACGGCCGAGCAGGTGCTCCCTATCTCGCCCCGCCCCGGTCCCCGAGTCCCCGCCCCCAGAGCAGGACCCGGCTACCCCGTGGCCTGTGGCTCCGCAGGCGCTCCGCGCTAGCAGTGTGTGTCCGAGGAGGCGCCGCGCGACAATGGATGTACGTCTGTAAGGGTTCGGAGCGACACCGGTAACTCATTCTCATCTTACGGTGAGTAACATTATTACCGTACAGCCTGGACGCAGAGCGCCTCTACAATGATATTTTGTTATCGACGAAAAGTGAAAGTACTACAGTTGGGCAGAAGTTGATCCGGTGCGTGGGAACCGGTGGAGCGAGCTGCTCACGATGTGTCTGCGACTGTGTGCGCGCGCGCGCACGCGCGCGACCCGCATTGTTTATGGAGGTTGAGGGACGCGGCCGGCGTGACCCTGCGGTGAATCCGAACGACGGGATGGAACGGCCTCGCAAGGCGAGGTAATGCGGAGGAGCTCCGGATTCGGGTCTGACAGTTTCTATAGACTATATATTTGTCGTGGGCTGGAAACGCGTTGTTTGCCACAAATACACGTTGACGGAGAACAGAAAGAAATGACGGAGCGGCGAGCGTGGGCACACTTACTGCGCGGCGTGGCCGCCGCTGCATGACGGAGCGCCTTCCTTCACCCGCCGCCGCGGCGAGCGCCGGGTGTCTCGCACCGGCGCATCACCACAGCAGCTACTGCGTCCCGCGGTTTTTTAACTAGAACTCCAGTGGCGCTTGTCCGGCGAGTGTGATAACAGCGTTTATTTGTTCTTCTTGAGTGCGAACTCTTAACCACAGATATCGCTCGGGGGTTCGTCATGGCCGGACTGAGGAGTGTTGGACTACACAGTACCATACTGTACGCCCCCCCGCCGCTCTTTTTCCTTTTCACGAGGGCCGAGGCACCCCCCCCCCCAGTTCATTGTAGCGCGTGTTAGAGTTTTAATCTGTATGACGCCCGTTAGTGCGCGTGTCGCCTCGGGGGCTGACTTCTGTGCGTGCGGCGCGAGAGGCTGAGCGGAGCGCACGAGGACTTGGAGCGGAGTTCCCGGGTCGTCGTCGTCTCGAGACCGGGCGGCGGCGGCAGCAACTGCCCGTCACGCTCGCTCTTCAAAAGAAAAAAAAAAAAAAAAAAAAATTAGTTTTAAAATCTCGAGAACCGCCGAAAAGCAAAGGCCCAGAGGCGGTGAGTCATTTCTGTACGAAACGCCGCCAGTGTTTGTTACGGTTTATCACGAGAACAGCGGTTAATGAGCTGCGCGATGCTGCTGAGGCGACAGACGGCGTTGCAGTGGCGCCGCTGACACACAGCTGGGAGTCCTGCTGGCCTTCAGCACCATTCCCTCATCCCCGCAAGGTTCCCGGTTCGAATCCCGTACCCTGCCTTCTTTGTACCCGTCCTGAACGGATACAGTAATAGCTTACTGTACAAATCTTGTCATTTTCTGGCACTGTAACTGTAAGTCACTTGGGACAAAGGTTTCAACCAGGATACTGGTAACGTGCAGTCAGTATTGAGAGGATGATGAGGCTTAAAGGCCTTCATCATCGCTCCTTCATTTGCATGAGTTTACATATTGAACAGGAAAGGACTGTCCCCACCGAGGCTTCAAAACAGTCCAAATAAACCTTAAACTAAATAAACAAAGGCATGGCCATATTCCTGGAACCTCTCCATTCCCCCCCCCCAGTTGACGTTTTCGTGCTGGACAGGTTTTTGTGGGTTAATCCCAAAGTCGCCGACGGCATTAGCAGAACGTGGTCAAATTCCAGTTTGTGACCCATTTTGAATGATGGTTGGGCAGATGGTTTTGTTGCTGCTCTAGCTTGGTGTTGAACTGCTTGGTTGAGATCAAGGTCCCCCAATTACATTTTGAAAGTGCTTTTATGCGTGTAAACGGTTTTATGACGTGTCAGTGCGGTTGGCTTTCATGTGAGGCACTTGTGGTTGGCTCCTTTGATTGTTGTCTCCGCAAACACCTCCCCTGCTGTGGTCTCGACTCATCATGAGATCGTCACGAGAACACCTGTTTGAAGAGGGGGTTTGAAACCTGTCCTCAGCACCACTGGGGACCCGAGAAACGTGCGAACCGTGACCCCCCGGGGCCGCTCTTCGCGATCCTCCCCTGGGCAGGTTGGTGTCACGAGATTTCACTTTCGTTTGTGAGCCATCGCATGGGCCGGTACTGTGGGCGATTTACTGGCCTGTAGTAGGAAACAGGAAAGACTGGGTCAGTGAGGTTTTCGCAGAAGAGCTCAATGACGACGCTGTGAGAAATGTCAGAAAGTAGCATTCCGTTCAGCGGTTACATTAGGCGGAAGTGTTACAGCCCCCCCAACAGTATGTGCGAAAGCCTCTGGATTCACTTTCACTCCTGTGGACAGCGCGATCCGTAGAAATCCATCTGATTCACGTCTCCTCGGTTTTGCACATGCAAATAGCTGAAAAGGTAAACAAAAGATAAGGCGGCGACGGGGGCCTCCCGCACGCCAGATGCTATCGGCACAGTGTCGTTAGCCTCTGAGCTACAGGGTGTGGCCTTTGCAAACCAGGAAGTACAAGTATAAAGTTGTCATTCATGTCATTTTTATTGCACAGTGCTTCACAAGTCTTTGTATCTAGGCTGCTGTTTTTGGCAGTCTGTGCAGATTATTGCGATGGCACTTAAAACTGGGTGAGGGTGGTGCTAGAGGGCACTTATATGAGAAGCCGCAACAGGTTTCACGCTAACGGCCTGTACATATTCTGGTGTTGGGCCCCCTCCTTTTTTAATTTATCTGCACGAGTGTCCCTTTCACAGCTCCCTGTAAATCATGTGTTTGCAGCGAACAAAGCGATTAAGCCCGTAATCTCATCACACATGACGGTCATTTGTTGAAGCCTCACGTGCGGCTAAAATAGGTTAAATGTACATGCTTCAGATGAAATCCATTAATAAAGGGGCCAGAAATCAGGTGAGAAGTGCACCTATTTTGTGTGGGGGCTGTGCACAAATGTCACATCTCCCCAGCTAATTTACTTTGGTGACAAACGTGGTTATTCCCATGACCCGGAGGAAGGGAAATAACGGGTTCAGATGAGCGAGGGTCGTTTTGACTGTGTGGTTCTGGGAGTGCCCGGTGCATTGGCGCCGATCTCTGCTCGGTCATCTTTACACGACGGTTACCTCGAGTTTTTATTGCTGTTTAGTGGCACACACCTTGCAGAAGTTGGAATAACTTAAAAGAAAATAATTTCTTTATGACTTTCACTTGTGTAGTTTACCGAAGACAGCCAAGGATTTGGGTTAAAGCCATTTTTTTGGGAGAGAAAAGAATGGAAAAGAATCAGTGCTTTTGAGATTTCTGTAAGGGCAATAACTAGATGTGGATTTAAGCATTTGGGTCATGTGGAAAACAGTGGAGACGGTCCTTTTCTTTGTCCGGAGTTTCAGGGTTTTTTTTGCCAATGTTTAGCCTCCTGCCCCTGGGGTGTGCAATGAGGATGTTCCTGGATCTTCTTCCAGTGGGAATGCTCCCCCATATGCTTACATACTGCTGCGACTTCATCCCAAGTTACAGATAGAGGTCCAGTACCCTACCCTTTGATCCGTCTCCTGCTGGTAGATGTTTGAAATGGACTGTGACTGGAGCTTTGTCTTCCTTCCTGCTAAAGGAATGGTGGCCCGAGGTCCAAATAGCTTTGGCTGGCTGTGGTGCTTTGGAGGGCTGTGGCACCTGCAACATGCTAACAGAGAGCAGAGCAGGCCACTGTCCACAATTCCTGGACCATGCACTACACCCACTGGCAGGGACTTCGAAGAGCAGCCAGTATGCAAACTCCTCAGATGGAATTTGAGTGAGATTTGCATTCGGAACAAGCTGCTCCTCGGAATCGACGAGTGTGTGTTCCGCTACAAGGGTTTGGGAAGAGCAATGTAGAAGAACAGAGCGGCCATGTTTAGGATGTTGGAGGCCCTAATCCCGTGGCTGGCAGTGGCGGTAATGAATTGGCAGGGTTCTTTCTGCCTGTGGGGCCCTCAGGACAGACCTCGTGATGAGATTTCACCCTGGGCCAAACCTGGAGTCCGGGAAGCCAGCGATACCTCCCCGTCTGTGACATGCAGTCCCTTTGATGTGGCATTTGTGGAGTAAATCCTAGTGCTTGTGATGTGCCAGTCTCCAAGCAGAAAGGCGGCCTGCTGGCTCAATCACACGGAAGCGAGGGCCTGGCCAGGGTATGCAGTTGGCCAGGGGTGCGCAGGCCTTGGGGTTCAGCGAGGGGGAAGTGTAGGCATCGGAAAAACGGCAGGATTGAAAATGACGAAGGTCAGAACTTTGCTGTGTGTGCATCGTTCATTTTATTGTTACGTTTGCCTGCTTGGTTAGATGAGCACATGCTTCTGACTTGGTTTCCATCTTCTGTTGGGAATGAGGGCAAAGCTAGAGGAAACTCTCTTGAGACAGTGCTGGTATTATAAACTCACTGAGAGCACTGTTTGCCAGATCATCTGAATGTCATATGGCGTGTGTGCATTTGTGCGTATGCCCACGTGTGCATGTTTGCGGGCGAGAAAACTGGGCCATTGTGCACAACATGCGGAAAACACATCATGGATGAGGTGAATGACGCTATAATGCTACACGCAATCCTTTTTTTTTTCTTCTTCTTCTTCCCCCCACCCCCCCAGTTTTCTGGTACCCAGACAAGGATGTGGTTTGCGAGAGGACACTGCTACCGGAAAATGGTGCACGCTGAACCACGCTCTCTCGCTCCCTTGCTTGTTCTCAGCCCCTGAGGTGTTTCTTGGCCCTTGTAGTGATCCTGCTGAGATCAGAGGTAGAGCTGCTGGCATTTCTGACATGGACTGCGCCCTCCAGAGGGATTGCTTTCTAAGGAACTCGCTCCTCTAGAGGTCACACCGTGTACAGGGAACTACAGGCTGCTGGGCCAGCCCTGACCCGTTCTCCTCTCTGAGGGTAGCGTTAGACGTTCAATCTAACAGCAGTCCTGCACACCCCACCTTCCCCTTCAGCCTACCTCCCACGGTGTAATTACCCCACACTCCCTCCACCACCAAAGCGCACCCCCCCACTCCACCCCACCCGGCTGCCTCGGCCACCCCTCTGAAATCAGCCAGGCTATTAGGCCGTAATTAGAGCGCGCGGCTGAGGCAGGCTGGAGCTACAAAGTGGAGGGTCTGCCAGGCGACGGGGACTGGTAATTAGGGAACTGCAGGAAGCATCAGAGCCGTGATTAGTAATGGCTCTTGAACCATTAATGGAGAAGGCAGGCAGGGTGTTGGGGGACAGTAAAAGAAAGAGAGGAGGTGGTTTGGGGGGGGGGGGGGGGGGGTAGCCGCAGTATTTCATCCGCTGGCGACACTTTTTCAACTGGACTCTTCTGTGGATGCACAGTCGCTCCCACAAACCCACTCTACCCTAGTGCACCCCCCCATGCTGAAAAGAACCGCTACCCAAATACTCAGCCCTCATTAGAGAGGCAGAACCTCGGCACCATATAATGTGCTGTGGAAAGGATCCCAGCTCCCGAGGCTGGAAAGACCAATAAAATCGGCCGACGGTGTGCGGATGGCCCGTGGCTCAACGTTTCTGGCTGAGCAGTTGAAGGGTGCCGTGTGTGTCACTGAGATTTCGCCATTCTGCGTGGAGAGGTATGGAAGCGTCACCCACGCAGGGCCTGGTGTGACTCGTCTGCGTTTCGCAGCAGCCCTTTCGTAGAAGGTTAAGTGTATAGCAGAAGTGGTCCGCCTCTGCCGTTTGTGGACGACGTGGTCTCTTTGCACAGGGTATATCTCTCCTCCCCCCCGCTTTGTGTGTAGATGTGTTTTTGTCTGCGTGTGTGTGTGTGTCTTTGGAAGGAGAGAGTCGGGCCTTGTGCAGTGGTGCAGGTTTGCTAATGAGGCATGCAGGTGCAGCGGCACTGATAAGCTCCCCAGCAGCAGGCTGAGCTTGGGGACCGTCAGAGAGCAGGTGCGGGGGTAGGCAGAGCCTCCAGCGTAGCCTTGTGGTCCCATTGGCTGAACCACCCGCTGACATGACGGTTGCCTTATCGGCGGAGCGGCTGACCCGGGGCACGGCTGACTGAAGCTGCCGGGATTGTTGGAGCAGCTGCGGCATAGACGCTTCCTGGTCTTTGTCGCATCCCAGGAATTCCAGAATGCCACAGCAATTAGCAGATTGTGCTCCGGGGAGCAAAACCCAGCAAATTCCCGAAATGAAGGGGGCCATGGGGGCAGCTGTGGAGGGTTGCGGGGCATGTAATGAAGAGCATAAAATGTGCGTCTAATTAAAAGAAAGGGCTTTGCCTCAGGAAACTACATAATTTTTCTTCTTGGGGTCTCGGGGGGGAAGATAAAAATGGTGACGGCACCAATCTTCTTCACACCGAGTGTGTTTGTGAAATGTGTCCCACCTTCTTGCTGGTGGCCTTTTTTTTCTTCACCTTGATTACAGGTGAGCTGATGCACTGTGAGAGCAAGACCAGTGGATGGGACTCATGGCAAGAGGGAGGTCTCATATGTACTAGGGTAAACATCGCTCAGAGGAGCGGAGGTCAGAGAGGCACGAGCTAGCGCCGTGCTGTCTCCTGAATCGATGCCCACACAGCTCGTCGTAGTTGTGTAATGGAGCTGGAAGTGGCTTCCTGGGGCTTAATGATGGTGTGCCTGTTAGTGGGGGAGTCATCTGAAGGCTTGGCTCTGACCCTGTAGCATTGGGTGGACAGCAGGATGATCCCACTCCAGTGCTGTGTGTGTGTGTGTGTGTGTGTGTGTGTGTGTGTGTGTGTGTGTGTGTGTATGAGTGAGTGACTGAATGAGAGACTTGACAGTCCATGTCTGCTGATGTAGCCTGTCCTTACTTTTTACTGTGTCAGGTGATACTGGCACCCTGGTGGCTCCTGGGGTTGTCACTGCTGCCTGTGTTTAGGTAAATCGCCCTGTGTGATAAGTGCCCAGAACCTCTTCCATCACTGCTCCCCAGCACTTGTTTCTCCGGTGATTGGAAGCACGGGGGGCTCAGTGTGGTCATTTTGTCCGACTTGTCCCACAGTGGTGGGAGTGAAAGACTGCACCACTGTGTTTCCATACAGACCCAATGCTTTGCTTAAAAACTGATATGTTTGTCTGGCTGCGGACAGTCGCTTTTCTTTGCAGCTACTCTGGCAAGAATGTTGAGACCTCTGTGCATTCTCCCCCTGCACCACCTGAATTAGGAGGAAGGAGGATGAACTGGGCTGGCTGCTGGATTTAACATGCTGAGCAGCAAATTCTCTCCTGGATGAAGATTAATGGCGTGATTTGGCACGCCAGGCTATCTCTGAGGCTGCTGGGAAGTTTGTAAACTAAGCTGCTAACCCACTTTTTGGTTTGTTTGTCTATTTCATGCTGCCATCCTCCTAGGAGGTGTTCCGATACCTTGTCCAGGTGATCCATGTTTCTTGCCGTTTTTCGCCCAGGAGGTTTTACAGGTTGCAAGAGGTCAAGAGGCAGCCACTGGGCTTCAGAGCTCCATTGCTACGAAAACGTCGATTCGCACAGTGCTGGGGGGCTACGGCAGTTGACCTGAGCTCCATCGCTGCTGTGAGGAGGCACACAGAGCATAGCGGTAGCTACCTCCTCCACAGTGCCCTCTGCTGGCAGTGAGGATGTCTTCTACCCTGTGCCACTTTGCCCTGCTGGGGAGGGCTGTCGAGGAGATGCCAGGAGTCCTGTCGTAACCCAATCCTTTGAATTCCCCTACAAAGGCTGAAAGGGGCTTCATTTGAGTCCGACATGCACTGTAATTACAGGCAACTGGTAATGACGGTGCAGCGCCTGCTCCTATTTCCCGCAGCAGGTCCGCAGTCGTGCGGAGACTGCTAGGGGGGAGCAGGGCTATAATTAGACCCAGTCTCCAGCAGTAGCATTAGGGTGGCATCGCTGTCTCCAGTACCCTCCCCCACCCTCATAAATAATGGGGCCTGTTTCACCGTTGCGGGGATTCACGTCAGACAGTCACCCTCCGTGGGAGGTTAACGCCTGTGTGGATCTGACCCGGGCCTTGAGATCCACCTGCCTGCTCGCTCTACGGGGGTGTGTTGCTAAGGTTGGCAGCAGGGCTGCAGGCTCGTTTCTGCCTGCTGGTTTTAAAGGGAAAGCTCTGTGTGCAGCGTGTGATCACATGCACGTTTTTAAGGTAATCTGGGCATGCAAATCATTTGTCGTTCCAATAAACTCAGCTGAATTTGAATGTGAGAGAGATACTGTCTTTTACTGCATCTTGTGTGTGTGTGTGTGTGTGTGTGTGTGTGTGTCTCTCAGCAGTGCGTCTATCGTCCATTGTGTGTGGCCAGTGGTTATCTGCCTGTAGTGGAGGGGATATGGGTCAGCTGTTCTTGCTGCTGTGTCTTTGAAGGAATGACCTTTTGATGATCCTGTCACGTAGGGGAAAAAAAAAAAGCTTGCATAAATTCTTTATATACGCAAGATATCAACATGGGTGCGATTAACTTCTTTTGGTCACTCTTGTGTTACTTTTGTGTTGTTGTCTTTTGAACAATCTGACTTTTGTCCCTCCAGGATTGTCATTGAGAAGAGTATAGCTTGTGATCGCCAGTGTCATCTTGAGCCACAGGAGGGAGCTGTTACTGACATTTTCACCATCTTATTAAAATTTGTCATGGAGGTTGATGAGAGGCTTGCTTATGGGGGGGGGGGTAAATTATACAGGGTGAAGACTTCCAAATGGGAAATGTGTAGTTGAAGAGTCTGCCATTGTATTTTTTTTTTTTAAGTCCAGTTGAAAGAAAGGGACGTTTAGTTTGTAAACTAATGAGGAGCACTTTTGCTGTCACCGTCCTTCTGTACAAAGTGGGAACCAGTCCTTTTCTCGTGGGATAATTGCGCATCTTGGCATGATATCACCAGAGACTCGGAAAGAGGAAATGACTAAAAGAAATGACTTGTTCACGCCTACTGATGGCAAAACGGAGAAAAAGTGGCAGACCCGCATGTCCCACACTGCATCGGTCAGGGTCTCGAAGAGAAATACTTTAAAATGCTGGAGGGTTTTAATATAATTAATGTGTGTATTGCCCAACTGGGTTTTTACTCTATCTGGCTGTGGTGTCGTGTGGGCTGGAGGAAGCGTTGCGTGGTCTTAGTAATACGGGCCAGAACAAGTTACCGCTTTTGCCTTCAGCATTCTCTCTCGTCAAGCTCAAAGGTGCTAGCAGGAGAGCAGGCACGTGTGTGTGCATGCGCACACACACCACAGTTTCTCTGCAGGGGGGGAACATTCTGATATCTTGATGGGGAAGTGTGGAGTGTGGTGGTCATTGAACGTCAGAGGCATACCGAAGTGACTGCTGTCTCCACTTATCTGAGAACGACTGGGGAGGGTGGCAGTTTGAGACGTGGTGGTGGTTGGGGGGGGGGGGGGGGGTCATGTGACATTGCAGCAGCTGCTAGGCTGAGAATGTCTGTTTTCAGCAGGCGAGAGAGAGCGAGTGAGAGCGGAGGGAGGGAAGGAGAGATAGGCAGAATGTGTGTGGTGTGTTGCTTTGTTAGATAAGCTCTAAACCGTCTTTGTGAGAGGGAAGGGGAAAGCTACTGAGCGAGAGCAAAGGGGGGGAGGGGTAAAAAAAAAAAAAAAAAAAAAAAAAAAAGATGGTGCTTCCCCTCAGTTCATTTAAAGTGTTGGGCTTGGCGGAACATGCAGCGATGGGCAAGCAAGGCAACTCCGGTGCAGTAAGGAACTGAGGATTTTCTATATTTATGTGGAGGTGTGTGTTTTGGGTTTGGGTAGAGGGTGTGTGGATGGATGGAGAAAGGGTTTCTTATTTAGTCAGCTGTGTGAGTGTGTAGTGGTTGTGCGATTGGGTGGCATGCATCCATGTTTCAGACGGCACACTGCTGACATTCGGCAAAGTTACTTTCATTTGGAGGGTCCACAGAGTAAAACCGTGTCTGCTGTGGGAATGTGTCCAGTCGAGGTGCCATCTAGGGACACGGGGAGCTGGTTTGGTGGAGGTCACGGGCTGGGTCTGTTCCAGCAGTAGTCGTTAATTTCATTATTAATTGTGCTTCGGGGTTCAGTGAGAGTGCAGTGGGTGAGCTGGAGGTTATCTCTCCTCTACTGGTGCCGCAAGCATTTGAAAATGTTTTTTTTTTTTTTTTTTTTTTTCTTTTCTTTTCCCCTTTTAACAGGCATTTTTTTTCCTCTCCAGCATTGAATCTGAGAACTTTGTCAGTTAAAATGACACAATTATGTACTGAGGGGGTTTGATGAATTATCACATCCATAGGTGTATCCGGCAGTGTGATGAATGCTGGATTGTTGAAAGGCTGCCCAGTGGACCCCTTCCTGGTTACAAGGGTTTTTACTCTATCATACTCCCATAGCCCCTCAGCAGCTCTCTGTAACTGAGTCCACACAACCCCACTGTAATCCTCGGTTCCCTGCTCTGTCTTTCTGGACCTATCATATGAGTTACTGGTACAGGACAAGATTTGGACCAAACCATCCCGCACAAATTCTCAGAATAATAGTAGTTCTCGAATTGCTGCTGCTGAGAAGCTGCTGAAGCAATTCTGTTCCGCTGTCGGAAGGTGGAAGGCTCTGGTTTGAAAGGTTAGCTGGTGTTTTCAAGGGGGGCGTGTGGGTAGGCTGGTTATTGATAGTTTTTTTTTTTTTTTTTGAAGTTGGGCACTAATGCTTATGACTCCTTAGTTAATTGCTTGTGGATTTTACTCACAAGCTTTTTACAGTATTATCCATTTGGACTGCTGGGTATTTAATAGATGAAATACAGGTTCAATAAACAAAAACATGCTGCTCTGTCCTGGGATTGAACCAGCAGCCATCAGGAAAAAAGCATCCTGAATCTCTTCAGTGGCTCTAAGCGCAAGGTATCCCTGTATTTCAGAATCTCACCTACCTCAACGTGAAATATCTTCCTCCTCTTGTGTGTTTCCAGGCATGAGCCATGAGCCAAAGTCGCCTTCTCTAGGAATGATCTCCACGGCCACCAGGACCACTGCCACAGTCAGCCCTCTGACCCCCTCACCCCTGAATGGCTCCGTTGTGCCCAATGGCAGCCCGGCCACCCAGTCCACCCACTCGGGATTCGCTGCTGCGCTGCGCAAACTTGCCAAGCAGGCTGAGGAGCCCCGAGGTGAGCACCCCCACCCAGCTCTCCATACATCAGTCAGAATTGTCTGATGCCTGCTGTCCACCATGACCCCTGACTTTTGACCTTCGACCCTAACCCTTTACATCAGAAAGCCTTTTTCACTTTGAGACAACTCAGGTGGTAGACTGCTTTGTAATTGGGAAACTTAGTTGATCTGTGGCACAACAGCAACCAGGAATGAAACTGGAGCTCCTTATTTAAGGTGCTGAGTTGGCATTTAACAAAGTAAGGCTTCAAATGAGCAAACTCATTTCTTGTTTCTCAAAGTTGTTTCTTGTTGTCCTTGAAGACTCCTAGAAGTTTCAACTGGTTCATCCTAGACTGTGCTTTTCAAAGAAGACTAAGATTAAAAGCTATTTAAAAAAATCAGTGTGAATGCAGTGTCATAATTAGTATAACTGCTCTGGCTGACCAGAATCTAAGACCATTGAAAACATTTTGTGTGAAGCAAATGACCAGTGAAGATCTTCTGCTTTTAATGCACTTTTGGGTTCAGTAGTGGTTGGGAGAAGAATTAAGGATGCAAAGGATGGTGGCAATAGAAAATGTAATGTCTGTGCACACTCCTGGTAATGGTCGTTTGTACAGGTTGGATGAGCATTACTGTGCCCTGAAGGTTCAGAGTGACTGTTGTACATGCTTTACTGTGGGTCAAAGAGGAACCCATCTTTCCTTCTTTACAACAGATTTTAGTGCAATGGTTAGAGCTGCTGCCTTTGGACCCAAAGGGTCCCACCTCCAGCTGTAGTACCCTTGAGCAAGGTACTTACTCTGGGGGGGGGGAGAAAAACCACTTCAGTAAAATTACCCAGCTGTACAAATAGTTGTAGGTAGATTAACATTGTAAGTCGCTTTGGAAAAAGGCGTCAGCTAAATGAATACATGTAAACGTAAGGTCTGTTTTGCTAAAAGAGGTGCTTCTTCTCTGCCTCCTCATATCTTGGTGTTAAAAAGTTGACGTCTGTATAATACCTGGGAGATCATGGCCCTTCAGCCATTAACTTTTGATTGTTCTTCTGCCACGGTTTCACAGGAAGCACCACAGCAGCAATATCAGCACAAGTAGCAGAAGAATATTACCACTGGATGAATAGGAATCTTTCTAAAAAGCTATAGAAAGTGGTACTCAATTCATTTAGCCCCCCCACAAGTGACCTGTTCTGAGAGACCTGTTATGCATTTGTTATGTTTTCTTTGTACGAGAACACTTTGCTTGCTTTTCGAGATGCCAAACACCTTTTAACTGAGCCAGTAAGAGTGGCCCAGGGGAGGATTGTGAAGTGGGAGGTACCAAAAGGCTGCGTTGAATAGCCAGTGTGTGCGCGTACCCATGTCTGTCTGTATGCGCGTGTTTGCAGTTGTGGGGCGAGGGTTGATCGTCCATGCACAGAACCAACAAAGACAAGCAAACATGACAAGACCCTTTGTGCACAGATGGGTGAAGCGGCATTTCCTCTGACCCAGACAGGCAGATCCCCCCTCCCTCTCGCCACAGGAGGTCAGGCATGGAGCAGACACAGCTGGCTCTCTTGTCCCTCTGCCCCTACTCCACCTGGAAGGCCTCAGCTGAGCGTTGATGTTTGTCACAGACCCAGCCTGATGACTGCAAAACTAAGTGATGCATGTTGAGGGTGAGCTGCTTGTTGTTACCATCCCTGTGATGTCACCAGTAAGTTTGCTGGCCTCTGGGCTCACTCCAGGATTTTGTGCTCCATCTTAAATCCTCTAGGGTGGGATCTGATGATGATTCAAATACAGTGGGAACTGAACTTCCCCCACATTTGTAGATGCACCACCTCCGTGATCTTGCTGTGCATGACGGCAGCACTTGCGTTGGAGATGTCCTGGCTTTACCGCTGATGCGTAACGTTCGCTAGGGTCTGGCGCTCCCTGTAGCTACAGCATGTGTCAAGAGCAGCGTTCCCCAAAATGGAGCGAACCCCCAGCCTGTATAGTGCAGCCCCCATGCCATAAACACAGCTTCACAGTTGTTTGTGGAGCCAGAACGGGCTTGTGTGGGCAGCCTGGGAGATTGCTCCAACTGCTATTTTTATTGAGCCGGGCCTTTCTCCTGTGGGCGGCGAGTAAAAGCGGTCCGAGGAGGAAGACGTGGTCCGATTAAGTCAATGGATTTAAATAAAGGAGGCCTCCCCTATACATGCTGAGCGAGCTGCAGGGAGAAAGCACATCATGTGAGTCATCCACCTGGCAGCCAAGGTGGCTGGGCGGAGGGCGGATCCCCCGAATTGCACAGGATGGTGTGCAGGCGGCTTGTGGCCACCTTATTGTTCCTAAAGCCAAAAAAAGACCGGCCAAAAAAAAAAAAAAAAGAGGTCAAGCGGATGCTGTGATCCTCCCCCGATGCTTGGACAGAGCCCCATCTCTCAGCGCACGCTGCCTCTTCTGCCCTTGGTTTATGACGTTGTCATGGGGAGCGAAGAAATGTATTAGTTTCCTAACGTACTGAGAAATGATTTCTCAACTCTCCAGTCTAAGGCAATTCAAAGCAAAAGTATGCGCACCCACGCAGATGTGGGCCTCGTGCTCTCTGGTTTTGGTTTCACCCCATGTTGAATCATACATGCTACCATGGGGCTGACTTTGACAGTAAGAACGTGTGCTAATTCTCCCCCCCCCCCCCCGTGGCAAACCTGGCATCAGTGTGTTGACACATTGCCGTTTGGCTGTGGGGAACAGGGCAGTCAGCAGCCCAGCTTCAGTTCAGCTTTAATTACTGCAGTCATCTTTAGGGGAAAAAAAAATACACACCCCTCCCCCAACAACACCCGCCCCCCTTTTAGAATACCAAGTTGTGTGTGTCGGACTCTAATTAAGCAGGCAGATCCACGAATACAAAACATTTCAAAGTACCCGTCCATGTCCTCCTTGTTGACGGCTTGAACCAACATTTTCCGTCACCGCAGCACCTTGCATGTTAAGGAAAAGGAAGACGACGTGAGGTCACAGGCTGCTCCGCATGCCTTCAGGGGTCAGTTCAGCACACGGCCTGAGAAAGGGCCCCGTGCCCTGGAGGGAGCCTTGTTTAGTGCTTCCACAGGGTGCAGGAGTTAAAGGGCCAAGTGGCCCTGACCTTCCCATCTGTGATGGGGAGCACAGACAACAGTACTGTCCCTGAAGCGTCTGGCTGTTTACCCTGCGGCAGGCCCTACTGGCCCTGTGTCTCCTAGTGTCCCCCCCAACACACACAGACATGGCCTATTCAAACAGTGATTCACGCTTTGTCACAGACAAAGGTTTTGCATGAGCCAGGTCCTCCACACCCACTCTTTTCTCTCTTTCTCCCCATTCTCGCACACATGCTAAAATGTATAGACAAACGTGCACCCTTGCTCGGCCACAGTTTAAGCACTCACGACACACACTTATTCCAATCCCCCTGCACCGATGCACAAAGAAACGCACACAGTCTAGTCACAGCCTGACACACAATTAGTCATGGACAAAAGTGGTCTTACACACACCTCTACACACTTCTTTCTCATGTGCTCTCTAGACATGCACACAAACACACCCCCAGGTCTGGCTGAGTTCCGCCGACCCCCCCCAGCCCTTCCACTTCTGGTGGTACAGATTAGGCAGGCTTTGTGCGGTGCTGCCGGTGCGTGGCCAGAGGCAGCATATGGAGGGGGGATTGTCGGAGCGCTGCTATGCACACCAGGTGTGAAATGGGCTGTTTAATTAAGTGCTGATGTTGTTCTAATGCAGGCCAGGGTTTCGGGGCAGCAACGATCTGCCACCGACTGCCAGCTAGGGCTGCATGTGTGCGGCTGAGTTTGTGTGTGTATGTGTTCAGAACTGCTGCCATGACTGTCCCCCTCTAAGATTACGGGTTGGCTTGGGCGATCATGCGCGGTAGATGTCTGCAAGAGGCGCTGTAAACGGCAGAGCCCATTGAGACTGCTGTTGCACATTAATCATACAGACCTTGTACCCCCTCCCCTCACCACCCCACCCACTGCAGGCAGGAGCGGAGCGCAGGAGAATCAGTGTGTGTGCCTCTCTGGGGCTGCTTGAAAAACCCGGCAGGGCACAGGCGCCAGAGCTGGACTGAGCTCAATTCGGAGACCCCACTAGAGAGGGGGAACATGCCCTAAAGACGTCCAGTCCACTGAGCGGCATATGGTGGAGGAGGCGGGAGTTCGCTTTCTGAAGCCTATGATTTGTGAGTCCACGTTCGCGGGGCTTGCATGGCTCCGTAAAAAGTGAGATGTGCGAATGCTTAAGCGCAGCTCTTTCATTCATTCGTCACACACGCGCGCACCCGAGTCCCCTCCCCATTCAGCGGTGCTTGTGAGACCTGCTCCTGTGGCCAGACCACACTGAATAGATTTAAATAGTATTTGCATATCACAAAATGACACCAGTTTGCAGAGATTCAGATGGCTTGCATATTATTTAGAGTCCATCTGCCGGTGCAACTGTGGCCCAGTTGCTGCCAGCGAAGCTGAGGCAGGGAAGAATGCGGAGGAGGTGGCCTGTAAATGGGGCTCTTTGGCGTGGGGGGACAGGGAGGATGGATTTGGGGAAGCTGGAGAGGAGAGTGAGCAGGATGAAGTCCAGAGAGGGAAGATTAAACGCACTGTGGGGCATTAAGTTCCCCCGACTCTTCAGGCTTAGGACCTGGAGAGCTCTCCTCCTTCTACTGACCTTTTCTCTGGAAACTGGACATATTGCTACACTTTCTAGGGCAATTCCCAAAGCCTTTATTTGCTGCAATGGTTGTAAATAAATTTTTTTGCACGGCTACCTAACAGGGTCTTTGAAGAAAGCTGGGAAAAAATGGGCAAAAGTGATAATAAACAAGGGGACTTGAATGGCAGCCAGGGCTTCTTGTCAGCTTGCAGCTGTAGGGACAGGTGTGGTTAGTATGTTTGTGGGAAAAGCCAATATATAGTTGTATGATTTTTTTTTTTTTTTTTTTTTTTGTGAGAGTGAAACTGGGAAAGCTCTCACTTCTCACCTGACGGCGCTCCTGCTTCTCCTGAATTATTCAACGTGCACCCGGCACAGCTAGCTTTCCGCTGGCTTGTTCATCCGCGCTCTCACCCAACCTCATCTCCGAGGACTCCTCATCACTTTCACAGCCAGACCAAACTGAGCAGAGGAAGTGAGAGGGGGCACAAAGAGACATAGAGGAAAGATGGTTTCAGGGACTACACTTGGAAAGAAGTGGTGATAGTGATGTGGAAGACAAGTAAAAGACGGTGTGTGAGAGTGAGATGGAGAGTGTCTCCCTGGTGAGAGTGATGCCCTTTGGCGACCGTTTGCTTTAACGGTTAACCATTGCAGTGCAGCCAGTGGGCTGTGTGTCTGGCCCCGGTGTGACCCTGGACTGGAGCTGTCCTGCCAGCAGGACATTGCTTCTGATGTCTGCCTGTCAAACCTTTTCCCTCAATAACCCAAGGTGACAGATCAGCTTGCCGATCATGACTGTGTAATGGAACACTGCACTGGGTGCTGGGGGTGGGCGGTAGCCCAGATGAAGTGTGAACCCATTGGGGAGGTGCCAGACAGGATCTTCTTCCTCCCGCCCCTGATATAGTAGCGTCTGTGTGGGCAAGAACTGTGAACAGGCAGGAAGTGGACAGTGTCAAGCACGACGTGATCAGTGTGTTATATTCTGCTCATCCAGGAAATGCTTTCTATCTACTGTCAATTGGCCTTTTGCACATTTATGTTTAAAAACTTGATGTAGACTATAAAGCTTGGGATGGTCGTTTAGCTAGGAAGGCCTGTGACCTGTGGCTAATCCCTCCATTTCTTTTTGCTTCCTTTGACTGTGTTCTGCCATGAAGCAGCTTAGTCTGTGCCTCTGCCTTGCCAAATAACTCTGCCTTCCTGTCTGTTTTGCATGCTTTTCTCTCTGTTTGCTCCCTCACCTAGGAGCCTTGTAAAGCATGGCTTTTAAAAGTACACCTCCATCTGCAGTTGTCACCACAGCAGGCAATCTTTTACTCCTCTCCTCCTCTTTCTACTCCACGGGTCAAAGCTGAGACAGTAGTATGGTTAAAATCTAACCCTCTCTTTTGTCCCTCGCAAATGAAAGTGTAATTGGCAGCCAGATATTGATGGAGTTGGGGCATAGCAGGGGAATTGTTTTGCTATTAAATGTGTTCCTTAATTCTCGATTTTCAAATGGTAACTCAAGACACCAATAGAATGGTGGGAGCTGTAGGGTGTCCCATTGTCTCTGTGTTCGCAGGGGGTGACATTTCCAATACCCTGTTGGGGAGCGGGATATGCAGGTGCTGCAAACATCTAGTCAATCATACCCGCGGTGATGAATAGAAACGAAGAAAGTATTTTATTATCTAAACAAGTCGAGCTTACTCCGACTTGCTATGTGTCATAACACCTCAGAGATCCCTGCAAGCCATCTCCTAGTGTAATGCACCCCATAAATCATTAATGACGTCTTTTTAAGCTTCAGCTCTAGCTCGGTAATTGCTACATCCACACACACGGCAAAAGCTATGATTCATCTTTCTTTATGCTGTGCGGCACAACTTGCCATCACTCAAAAGCGAAGCGATCCTTTCTGTTATCTTCCTTTTAAAAGCCATTTTTTGAAAAATGTCACCGTCTCTTTTGGGGGTGCAGTGCTTGATGCACTGCTGAGCTTTAGATGGCAAACGTCAAGGGGTTCTGGTTGTTTCCTGGCCCACCACCAGAGGGCGCACTGCTAATGAGGGTAGTTCAGGACATGGTTTCAAAGTCGAAGGGTTGTTTCCCGCGTGACAGCACAATGACTTGGAGAAGCCTTACGTTAACACATTTGTCGTTTGTGCTCTCCTGCGGGCATAGTGCATGTAGATGGAGTTACTCTTTGTTTCTGGCCCTAAAGCGGATAGTAGGTGAGCTTAGCGCTGCACAGATCGGTGTGACAGGCCTGGGATCTGCAGTGATGGCACTGAATTCAACTGCAGCAAATGTTCTAATACTGCAGCCTCCTCGCTCAAGCACGTCGGTTTCTAGTTCTGAAAGGTGAGCTCGGGGGGGGGGGCCCTTTTGTAGAAGGGGTTCTACAGATTGCAGGTTGTGACACTTGGAAAACACTCGGCGCTGCGGGACGTCAACTCAGCTGCTGTAAATCACTTGAGCGTGGAATAAAATCTGCATTTGTGCAGAATGAAAGAGGCTTATCCATATAAGAGCTCGGGCACATGCTTGATTTGGAATGCCGGGGATGAGGTGAAGTGCATGCCACATTTTTTCTTTCAATTGTGGAGGTAGTCCGGCACCGGTTTGTGTGCGGTGGCCTGGGGGACCCGTGTGAACTGGTCTGTGTTTCTCTGTGGTGTGCTGATGCTCGATGCGACGTTAACATGTGTCAACACACGTGCTCATTGAGGAGCCCATCATTTTGTAAGGGGTCTGACCTACATTCCTTCTTCGGAGGGCCGTGTTGTACGGATCAGTGGCCGGGGGCGTTAATACCAGGAGGTGGAGGATGCAGAATGGCTTTAGGGGAGAGATGCAGGCCACTCCCTGTTTCGGCTGCACACATTGAGAGTCTGGCTACAGATTTGCCCCTCCCAGGAGGGCGTGCCCCTGTCAGAAGGGCTGGCAGGAAGGGCAGCCCACCGGCCCCCTGTGGCGAGATGACAGATCTGCTCATTGCCTGCTTGTCAGAGCTGTCTGCGACGCAGTGGTCTATTCATCTTGAGCCTGTTTGAATCCCTCGGCAGCCTTTTGCTCTGCATCTGCGGCAAGGTTTCTGTGCAGGCTGGTTAACCGCTACTGCTCGCTTACTGCCTGACTGCGGGCGCTCTGCACTCGGCCCTCGTTCGCCAGCTACTTCCATATACGTTCAGATTTAATTCTGTTAACTGCTTCCTGTGAATGCGAAATGCAGTCTCTTACCTGAGAAATTCGACCACAACATTGTGGGTTTAAATCTTGAGAGAAACTAGTAGCCAGGAAGATATTTAGCAGGGATAGTGGATACCTGCTGTAAAATGTTTATGTTTAAATGTGTTGGCCATGAATGTTGCTTTGAAGAAAGGCCCTGAAAAGGGAAGGGCTTTATGGAGATATGTTTGGCTCCATTGTTGCCATATCTTACTGCAGTGCTGGATGTCTCATTGCAGTACTTCTGTTTTTTTTTTTTTTTTTTTTTTTTTTTTCTTTCTTTCTTTCTTTCTTTCCCCCCCCCAATCCAAGCACTGTAAAAACTGTGGTTGTAGTTAGACACACACACTCACAGCATAGGCAGTCAGACAGCAGGTATGTCTCCTGCTTGTCTCTGCAAGTGTTCCTTGCCCCGCGCATGTACACAAACACGGGCACCAAGTTCCCCCAGGGCGGGAGTGTGTGTGGATGGTCGGCGGACATGTGCGAACACGCCATGGGACAGCTCGACCACTGAGATGTGCGCGTCTGACGTGGGTTTGCCCGCTCCTCCAGCCCTGATCTGTGGTGCCGTTGGGTGGAGACGGAATGTCTGTTTATCAAGGTGGGAGATAAGAGATGGCAATGAAGGCTTTATTTTTCTTTTCGGTGCTTCGAAACCCGTTTGATTGTAGGATGGTTCCTTTTAAACAAGAAGACTGATGACAAAGGCTGTGAAGATGTCACTGAATAAATTGTCTAATGTGTGTGTGTTTCTCTTCGTCTCTTGTTTCCTGCTTATCCAGCAGGGTCTTCCATCAGCAGTGAATCCTCCCCGGTCTCATCCCCCGCCACCAATCACAGTTCTCCTGTAAGCACACCTAAGCGCGGGCCTATGGGCCCCATAATAGTGCCAGCCGGGGGCCACACTGTGCCAAGCACTCCACCCGTTGTCACCATCGCCCCTACCAAGACTGTCAACGGGCTGTGGAGGAGCGAGAGCCGCCAGGTAAGCATTTTTCCGCAGCCGTCCTCAGCCGCCAGGACCAACAAGCAAACGAGAGGTGCGTTGCATGCAATGCCTTCTCGGCTGGTCCTGTTCAAAGACAGAGAACGCCATGGAATTGCTGAGCGCCGGGGGCGTGGTGAATGCGCCTAGTAATGAGGTCGAGGCCCTTGCTGGGAGCAGTGCAGTGGATGCGTGGGTCTCATTAATCCAGTGGGAGCTTGGTGAAATACACGGCCTCTGGGCGCGTTGCCCGTCCACAGCACGCATCCTGCTTTCACTCTCCTTCTCTTATCTCTCCCTTCCCTCTCCCAACTCATTTCACCTCCCCCCACCCTCCGTAAGTGCCTGTACTATGTGCGGGTGCTCTTACCTCCTCCTCGCATGACCTCTTTCTCTCCTCCTTCCTTTCACTCCTCCCCCCTGTTTATTTTTCAGCTCTTTCTACTGCCAGCTGTCCCCATCCACTACCTGCATGCTGGAGGAAGCCCATTTCAAGCCTCTTCCCCTTAGCTGCAAGAATGAACAAACAAATCCTGCGTAGATAGAATGCCTCCTCCTGTTCCCCAGCATTCTGGTTTGCTTGACCCGTTGCGCACAACGCCTGTTGGCACACGCCTGCGGTGCCCGCAGCCACCAGAGAAGCAGTAGTGACTGCGTCAGCGGCAGGCCACTTCTGCCCCCTCCCCACCTGGAGGGCTGACATTCAAGTGCACCTTCTGCTTGCTGGGCTTTTTTTTTTTTTTTTTTTTTTTTTTTTTTTTTTTAAAAACTATGTGGGTGGAGGGAGGCGGGGGGGGCAGTAGGGCTCGCTCTGATAAGGACTGACTGGATTACACTGGGTGTTCTAATCCATTTGATCTCTCTGCCGCGGTTAGCAGTGGAGCAAAACACTGGAACACTCATGGTCTGGTGGGCTGCTTTCACAGGACAGGCTGTTGAGGGGGGTGCAGAACTGCACTCTTATCCTCCCGCTGCTCTAACCTATTAACCCAGGTCTCTGGCTGAGGTCAGAGGTTATCCGGTACTCCTGTAGAGAAGGTCATGGAAAGGTCAAACCGCCCCTCTTGCTCCTCAGGCCCTTTGAAAAAACAGCAGATGTTGGCGCTCTCATCAGAGCGCCTCATTCCTTTGGCTAATTGCTGCAGACGGCTCCTGAAAAGAGATGCAGATAAACCACTCTAGAGATCAGCTTGCGTTGATTTGGTTTTGTTGTCGTGTCATGGAGTTGGTTTTCTTTGCTCAGACCAGCAGTGTGAGAATGAGTGCGTTGCTAAGTGGCTGAGGAAGTGACAATGGGGGCACGTCTGGAGATTTGTGCTGAGGGCAGATCGGTTCCCTGTCAGGTATGCAAGTAGTTTTTTGGGCCATGTTGATTGGCAAGCCATGTTTGATGGCAGCCAGTGGGGTGGTTCAGATGAGGATACCACTGTACTTTGCTGTAGAAGGGGCCTGGCCTCTCTCTCTCGGTCCCTCATTTATTTCTCTTTCTCGCTCTCCCTCCTCCTCCTCCTCCCTCTGCCTAAGGGCCACAACACTATCCCGCTCCGCTCCAAGAGGACAGATTAGTTCCGACGCAATAAATGGAGGAGCCGTGTCAGTTTATTGGACTTGTTTATTCAGCCTGGCCCTAGCGAGCTCATTTAACTCCACTGTCACGGGGACTGGCCACAGCACAATGGCCGGGGGAGTGCCCCCCCAGCTCAAAACCGCCTTTCTCCGCCCAGACAAAGCCACCTTTATCTGGCCCTGCTTGTTTCTTTGAATCCACAGCCAGAGAAAAATACCAAGCCAAAATGTGAGTAAGAGTTCACCCCCAGGGCTGTCCATTCAATTAGTTCCCAAACGTTGTCCTTCTTGAGCCAGCTTGCACAAACTTCCTGAAGGACCTGCATCCCAGCAGGTGTCACGCCGGAGATGCCTTTGACGCGCAGTTCACAACGGGTCGCTGTGATCGTACTCCCTCGGTCTGATGCTTCATCTCCTGCTTATCGACGATTAGAGAAGAAACAGTGTGTCTGTGTTTCGTTTTAACGCACACCAGAGCCTGCTGTACTCCTGGAGCAAGTTGGAATTGCTTTTTAATTGACAATTTGCATTTATTGCTCAATCTAAGAGGCAGAAGTAGCTGTCTTTCCCAAACTCCCCCACCTCCCCAGCAGTGCCAAACCGGCCATGTGGGACAGCCGTGTAGGACAGCTAAGCCGGATGGAGGCTGCAGGCCTCGCCACCCCCCGACCTTCTGAGAGGGCTGACCTACAGTGTCACTGGAAAGCCTGCCTGTCATTTGAATCTGCTTTTAATGCCAAAGCAGTATTCAAATGGGTTAGGTGTGTGTAAACCTGTCAAGGGCAAAGTGATCAGCAGACATTTCTTTTCCTGCAATTCCTTTGGTTTGTGGTCAGCGTGAATGTCCTTTTACTGTTTTGCTCTATACGTTGTTGATTTTTTAAAAACGTCATCTCGCTGTAGGCCAAAATCCATGTCCACTCTTCTTCCTGCCGGCTGTGTGTGGTTGCATGCTTGTATTTTATTCAGTTTTTGGAGAAGTTTTCTAAGCACTGCATTTTGCCTGTTGATATTTTTTATTTTCTTTTCTCAGAGCAGCTCTTGAACGATTCATGTTTCTTTTGTCGGGCAACAGCACAAGCTTGGTGCTTCCACTTGTTTCCAGCGAGAAATCCTCTTCTGCTCCACTGGAGTCGCCGGCTGCAGACAAAGGACACAAAAGATGCATCCCAGGCCCGAGGCTGCAGCCAGGCCTGCGGCACAACAGGGGCCTCTTTCATTTTTAATGTTTGTGAGCGCAAAGACACACCTGCCGTGCTCAATGCAGAAGGGCCGGCGACACGGTATGCACAAAAACACCACAATGCACCGGGGGAGTGACAGCTGTCCCCGTAGTCCTCGTTTGACAATATGTCACACAAAAAACAGACGTCTTTGACATGACATTCCTTTTTATAGCTCGTGGAAACTTTTGTATTGGTGCATCTTTGCCGCTTGAAAATCCAAATCATCCATTGCCATATTTGTGTGCGTGCCCCCTTAGTCAGGATCTTTACATATTTACCTATGATTTCACATTGCTACCGTTTTATGCCAATTAATGGCATTTTGTGAGGATTCCGCCCCAAACCGGAACATCCTTCTACACACACACAGTCACTCCTCCTGGAGACGACTGTTTGTTTTGCTCATCACCAAAGCTCAACTACAGATGTTGTTTACCAGCCAGGTCTGCGTTCACAAGTATAAATCACACGTACTGAAACTAAAAGCCGCAGAGACACGAGCTGTATTTGCGTCGAAACGAATAATGCAGCAAAGTCCCCCCCACACACACATACACACAGCCTGAAGGATTTCACGACCCTCCATCGTGCATTTAATATACGCTGTCACCGTATGCTTTTACAATTAAAGTATTAGCAGATTTTAGCTTAGCACTTTTTGGCATTGTTTGAATTATGACGGGAGAACTGCACAGGTACACACTGGAGGGGGGGAGGAGGGAAAAAAAGGTTAGTTATTTCTTTTAAAAATGCTATGAGAAGAGAACTTGCAAATACCCTGCCATTTCGCACCCAATAAGGAAAGAAGCAGCGCTGCCTCGGATGCCTCTTTGCAAACACCAGTCAGTCGTTGAGTTTGATTTACTGGGATATCATCTGAGCGACATGGTAATCTCTGCTCAAGCTCTGTTAATACACCCCTCTGGTATTTAGTGCATGCGGGGAGGGAATTGCTAAATGTCAGTGGCCACAAAGCAAATAGGAGAGGCTCTGAATAGTGAGGTTTCCACCTTTCAGACAGCCTGCGATTCATTGCGTGATGGAGATGCAGAGGAGACAGAGATGAACAAAGGGAGGGAGGGAGGGAGTGAGTGGATAGGGGGTGCGACTCATTTCAAGTTCTTCTGCTTGATCTCTGATTTTGACTTCCTTTGACATATCTGAACCACTTTTCTGCTTCAGTGAACATTTGGGTTCTTCAGTGAGGCCCTGTGCCCCTGCCCCTGACTGCACCCTTTAGTGCTTGCAAAGGCACTGGTTCTCAGCCCTTTTAAAGGACCCAGGAGATGTTTGGAGGTGGGGTGCAGAGGTCACAGAGTGCATAAGGACAGCAGCTTGGCGGAGAGGGGGGTAGGATTGCAGCGACGTTGATAGCAGCGCTGGCTTGCCGCCAAGGGAAGCGCATTGAAATACGGGGAGCCAGCAGCGTGCAGCCTCCAGGCGGGGGCAGCGGGGGGACATCTTTGGCATTTAATATTACAAGTTAGCACGCCGGAGTCAGGAGGGTCAGCGGCTGGAGGCAGCCTGCCCGCGGGGGAGAAGCCCAGCGTTCAGCAGGGAGGTAATGGATCACTAAGTGGAATTTTCTTTGTCGGAGGCGGCTCTGCCATCCAGGATGCTGTAAAAGATGACAACTTAAAGCTCCGGGGCTTCTCTGGGACGGTAATGTGGATGGGTTTGCCCTTCCTTGGCCCCATCACTTGGGTTATCCTTTTATGCATGTGCAGGATTTCACCTGAGGAAGCTAAAGGCAGTAGTTGCCCAGGCTCTCCATTGTTTGCCATCACCCCACCCAGCAACATCCCTTGGTGTCTCTGTCTCCCCCTGTTGGATGGACCAGGGCACAGAGGCCAGGTTCTTTTGGCCGTGACCCAACCATCCACAGATGGAGGGTTAGGGAGCAAGGGCTGTTCTTCACATGTTGTGAAGCAGCTTCCTGTCTGCAGGGGTAGCAGTTAATCTAGGCCGCATTAATCGCACATTGACTGTTGTCTCTGTAACTGGGCACTGGGGCTGTTCCTGCACCTGGGTTTGCCACTTCCCACACTCACAGATGTGCTCTGGCAGCTTCTCCCTCATAGATGACTGCTTGTTGCTATTGCTACTACTGCTGTTTGTTTGCTTTTTCAATCATCATGCTTCTCAGATTAAGATGCCACTTGTCATTTTGTGTGGTAATAAGACATCTTCCTGTCTCAAGCTGATTACACCTTGTATTGCAGATGCTTTAAAATACAGGTTGGCGAGCGTTGATGCTTGGTTTGTGAAATGTGACCATCAGAAAGCCCTTTGCTATTGCCTGGAATAGATGCCGTGTCTGATGATGATAGATGAAAGCTGTACTTGCTACAAGGACACTACTTGTACTTATCGTATGCTTGTGTATTTCTCCCGCCAGGCAATGTTCAGGGGTCCAGTTTTTTGTAGTGGCAAACATAGGCAGGTTTGACATGTTTTGCAAAGTTTGCAAAGCCACAGTTGGAGCTTTTGATGAACGTGGTGGAATTAAGGTTGCGCTGAATGACGGCTGTGCTGCCAGGGAGCCAGAGGAGGTACAAAGACATGCCTTTTCCCCAGTCGTCTCACCGCTCTGCCTCTATGCGTGTGGACAGGCATGTCGGTCACAGGCACGCAGCACAATAGCAGCTCAATGCCTGGGCTCTTGTTCCTGCAGGCTGAATCCGGCCCTCGGGGGGCCAGCCGGGACCGTCTGGGCACCGAGCCCACCGTACACCAGGAGAAGGGGGGGCCCTCAATCCCCGCTCACCTCATCGGGAACCCTTACGCCTTTGGCCTGACACCCAGCTCTGTCGTACAGGACACCCGCTTCCAGCCGCTCAAGTAAGTACCCTTGCCACGCTCTCCCATGTGCACATGCACACACACCCATGCAGAGCTCTCATTTCACTGCCACCCAGCTACTGCTCCCTGTTCAAGTCCTACCTTGTGTGCCCTTTAATGATATTCATGGTTTTGGCAGTTTGAGTCGTCATTGCTTGATTGCTTGTGGATGGTGTTGCAAGAGTCCTTTCTCCAACCTACAGCTTGCCACAACAATTGCCCCATGTGCCCGCCCCCACTGGTGTCCCAGAGGAGTACCTTCGTAGCTTTAGACCCTATGCAACAGCAGAGGACCTGCGCATGCCTTCACTCCCCCTGGGCCTGGATCCTGCAACCGCAGCCGCTGCTGCAGCCTACTACCACCCCGGGTACTTGCCCCACCCATCTTTCTCTGCCTACAGGTAGGCAGCTGCACTGGCTTTTTGTGCCTTTCTGTATTTTTACTGTTTGGTATTAGCCTTCTGTAAGACTATCAGCACTTTGTATGTAGCAGCATGGCTTCACCAAAGACCTAAAGGAAGATGATGTGCCTCAAGACATTTCAGACAGTCTGCGAGGTCAGATGTTTTTTTTGTACCAGAAGGTGCATATTCTACTAGTGTGGTTCCGAAAAAACATAAGCCAGGGTGCTATAAAAGAACAAACACGACTGCTGTACCACTTGGCAGAGATTAAAGCTGAGGGCTGATCATCATGGCCAATCTCTGTCAGCTGGAAGCAGAAGCAAGTGGACACGTTTCCCTGTGTGTAACCGCTGTGTGGCACTTGTCGCAGCTATTGGTGTCATTAGGATGGAAATTGGTGTTAAAGTAGCCCTCTGGGGCAAGATATCAGGGGTTAATGAAATCAGCATTGGGGGAAAGTGAGTGGTGTCTCAGGAAGTTTCCAACTCCAGTACTGAACCACCCCCCCCCCCCCCCCACCCTTCTCCCCCTTCATCCTGCCCAGGATGGACGACTCCTTTTGCCTGTCCTCGCTGAGGTCGCCTTTCTACCCACTGACAGCTGGATCCCTGCCCCCCCTGCACCCCTCTGCCATGCACATGCACCTGCCTGGCATGCGCTACCCAGGGGACCTCTCAGCCCTCCAGTCCGAGCGCCTGTCAGAGAGGTAACTCGCCACCATATCTTGCCGTTCGCATCCTATTTCCTCCAATACCAGGTACAGAATGTCACACTGCAGACACCCTGGGGTACACACACATGCTCAGTCTCAACCAAATAATTTTCCTTACTTTTTGTCTTGCTCACTCAACACACACACACACACACACACACACACACACTTGCAGCTCACTGCTGCATGCGGTAATCTAACTCTGCAGGGGGGTGACAGAATTTTACCTTGGTATTTTTAGCATACATGCACTAGTTATTAACTGTCAGTTGAGCAGTTGTGTGATTGACAGAACCACTCCTGGCTCCTGCTCTACCTCAGCCACACAGCAGAGCAGAGGCAAGATCTGCCTTTTCATGCCTTCATCAGCATCTGTGCGCATGGGGCAATTCTGACACTTTTCTGGTTTGACCTACTAGCTTCTTTCTTCCTATGATGCAGCTGCAGGTGCTTCATCCTGCTAGGGGCTGCCTGGGAGATCTCACACGCTGCGGTTTTTATCCCCTTCTTCCTCAGGCTGCAGATGGAGGATGAGCTACGCCAGCGGGAAAGGGAGCGCGAAAGGGAGCGAGAGAAGGAGAGGGAACGCGAGGCCGAGCGGGAGCGAGAACGCGAGCGGGAACGGGAGAAGGAGCTGGAGCGTGAGAGGGAAAGAGAGAGGGAGCGTGAGAAGGAACGGGAGAGAGAGCGTGAACGGGAGAGAGAGCGAGAGGCAGAAAGGCTAAAGGAGCGAGCACGGGAGAAGGAGCTGCAGGCCTCCAAGGTCATTGAGAGCCACTACCTGGCAGAGCTACACGCTGCCCGGGGAGCTGTGGATGACAGAGCCAAACCTGGGGAGAGGCTGACTCCCAGCAGGCCGGGTACGGCTCCTGTACAGAGCAACACACACCCGCCCAACTGCTCCCAGTACACACAAGCTATGGCAGCATTAGCTTTAACGTTAGCATAGGTGCTTTATAGTCACTGCACGCACAACAGTTGCTGGAGAGGAACCCCTGCCTGTATACCAGCACGCATGGTTGTTAAACAAGATCCTCCCGAGCCAAAATGGCTCCAATAAAAGCGAAGGGCAAAGCAGTTAACCTCCTTCCAGGTGAACTGAGAAGAGAGCTTTTCTTCTTCTGACCCACAAAGGCTTTTACACTAATGATGTTCGCAGGGATGGGAGTCTGTTGCCACAGTTGAATGGTCGCCCATAAAACGCAGAGGGCTGTCCAGCGTCCCCCTGTGTTTGTAATGAGTCAGCTGGGCCAAGAACAGAGGCAGTCTTGGAGAAGTATTAATGCATTATTGTGAAAGGTCTCCTTTTGATATAACATCAGCAAAAAATGGCTGTGAACTCTCTTCAAGATAGAACTTTTTTAATGTAAAAACAGATGTGAAACAGTAATTAAAAACTACGCTGCTTTGTTTTTTGGCGGTTAATGGAGATCCCAAAGGGTTTTTGGTCCCTTTTATAAGCCCTGCATTCAGACCTGTCCCAGGCCCGATTACTTGAATTATTTCACCACAATCTATGTGCATTGGTCATTCAAGGGGCTTTGCTTTGGAAAACCCAGATACGGCAAAACTAGTGAGATGCGTTATTTAAAACGTTCCGTCAAGTAAACACGTCCATATTAATACTCAGGTACCCAGTTGCTTTGGCCACATGTATGCAAGCTAGTCCCCGCCCCCCCCCTCCTTTTTTCTCCCCTCATGCCGCACTGCAGTTCATCTTTATACCATATTTTGGCTTTAATGCTCCAATTCATCACTCCAGAGCCCACCTTGCCCAGCAGGACTTTGAGGACAGAATGCTGCGCTTGAGTTTGCTGTCGAGCCAACCACGCATTATTTAGCTCCATTTCTTGCTGTGAAATGCAAAAAAGGAAACATTGTGTGGCTTTCCATTCCCTCTGCAGTGATTTCTCCCCCCATCCCCCAGTGTGTTCGCTGTCTGTCCGCACACATTTAGTAGAAGTCCAACTTGTTTCATAAGGTGAGACCTGGACTTCTGTTTGTCGAACTACAAGCGGCATTTGTGAAATTGCACTTCTTCACATGTGTTAGCTGTGTTTTCTGTGTTCATGGGGTAGATATAATCATATTGTCCATGATATTTACTCTGAGCTGTCTACTTCATTTACCAGACAAGACCAAAGAAGCATCTCTGCCTGCCCCCAAACCGGTCCAGCCAGCGCTCCACCCAGCTTTGGCTGCTGCCCACCATGCAGTGCCTGGCCTCCTGTCTGCCCACAGTGCTTACCTGGGGCCAGGTGGGGTACCCCCAGGGGCCCTGGCTGCAGCCATGATGCTTCAGCGAGCCAATGAGGAGGAGCGCTGGCTTGCCCGGCAGCGGAAGCTGCGGCAAGAGAAAGAGGACCGGCAGTACCAAGTGTCTGAATTTCGGCAGCAACTTCTGGAGCAGCACATGGACCTAGGTCGGCCCGCGGAGGGGACAGACCTGCGGGCAGAGGGACAGCGGTAAGACAGGTTATCAGTGCCTCCACTCAGATATTGCCCTGCAGTATGTTTTTGAGGGATTATGGGTAAAGGAACTCCATTAATGTACATCCTCCTGCTGCCTTCTGAAAGAGTGGGTTTGGCACGGTGACTGGTGGCTCAGTGGAGCTTGGCCCACGAGGCTCTGTGCCTGTTGATGGGTCTTGGCTGTTTCTCATCTAGGGATTAATGATGCAAGCAGGTTTCAGGGGAGGAGAAAGGGGACACTACACAATGGCTAATTCTCCCTTTATCTTCCCCACCTTGTTTAATTCCAGCTTCTTTTTCCTCATTTTTTTTCCCTCTTCCCCTCCTTCATCCCTATAATATCTGCACTTGGCCTGGCTTCTGTGCCATTATTGAGGTCAATCCTAATTAATACTTTAATACCAGGGTTGTGCACTGGATGGGAGGGCGGACATACCTCTTGTTTGTAATCCTGACTGATAATTAGATTGTTCCTCGCTGCTGTGTGCAGGGGCTGCGTTTAACAGATAGAGGCAGAACTCGCGGGCTCGAGAGCTCTGATTAACATAATCTGCCTGGGTGGTAGATGGCTGTTTAATTAACCAGTTTAGCTGAAACGGCTACTGCCTGCCGCGCTCCTTCTGCATGCAGTAAGACACAGCCGTCGCTAACCCTGTAAAAGCTGCTCATTATCCCAGGGTTTCTGGCGGATCCGTTTAAATGAAAGCGCTTCGGATTCACTGTGCAGCCATTTGAAGGACGCCCGGTCTGAGCAGCTGGCTTAGAGAGCGATCCATACCGCCCCCTGGCTTCCTCTTCAGGATGAGATAAGCCTGTTTTAGCCTTACTGTGACAGGAGCCCAGGGGAAGGCTTTTATACCTCGTTCTGCTTGCATGGTTGCATTTCTCTGACTGTGGTGGTTTTTCTGTCCCCATCCAGGCCCCTCCCAAACCACCACGAGTCAGGCAGCAGAGACATTCTCCCCCACCTGGGGGCGCCTCCGCCCCTCATTTCACCCAAACCACAGCAGAGAGATCATGCCCAGCCTCCACCTCCACCTCCACCCACTACCCTGTGGAACCCCGTTTCCCTGATTGACACAGCCTCTGACTCTCGACGCAGTCAAGAGGCCCTCCCCTCCAGTGGCTACGACCCCAGCCGGACAGCCCCAGCTCTAAGCAAACCAGAGAGGCACCTAGGCCCTGACAAGCTGGAGGATGGGGTCAAGAGGAAAGAGGCCTCAGAGAAGTGCTCCACCATGAGGCCACCTGGGCTCCTGGAGCCCGGTGCCTATTTGGCAGAGCTGGAGAAATCGGCACACAACTTCCTGAGCCAACAGAGGGCATCTTTGTCCCTGCCGAACCAGTACAGTGACCTTGGTGGTGTGCATAAGGCCAGTGCCCCTTACAGGGGCCTTCTGGGACCCATCCGGCCAGGGCCTGACCCAATGATAGTGTACGATGAGTTCTTGCAGCAGCATCGCCGGCTGGTCAGCAAGTTGGACGTGGAGGAGAGGAGGAGGAGGGAGGCCAGGGAGAAAGGTGAGATGCAGCTGTGTTTGACAGAGATGTGCTGACACGAGGGAGATGATTACACCAGCCCACGCACACTGCCAGAACCCATTCGCACATTTGGCAGGAAACGCCAGACCGCTGCGGACACTTTGATCCCACTGTGATCCCCTTTGATACCATGCATTGCCTCATTCTGCCCTCTTGTGCTCGTATCGTTCATGCTTTCCTTTACTCCTCTCCATTCCTGTCATCTCACCCTCTTGTTACCCCCTGTATCTGTGGCTCTTTTTTAAAAACACAAATCTTTGTCCCTTCACTGCATTCTCTGGCTCTGCTCTCTTCTCTTTCAGTCTCTGTCCTCACCTCTCTCTTCCTTGGCATCTGCATCTCTGTCCCTCCCTTCTTCCCTGCTGCTTCAGGAAAGTTACTTGACTGGAGCTAATTAAAATGGCATCTGACAGGCAGGTTAAACACAGTGGGCTGATGTGCAATAGACACAGGCCTGATGGTGGGTGGCTGGGAGGTGTTTGTTGTTTTCTTCAGCAGGACTTGGTATCTGGACCTGTCACACCTCCTTGTAACCACTGCCCTCCCCGAACAGGCTACTACTACGACCTGGACGACTCGTATGATGAAAGCGACGAGGAGGAAGTGCGAGCACACCTGCGCCGGGTGGCGGATCAGCCTCCCCTCAAACTGGATGACTCCTCTGAGGTAGCCCTTCTCCCCTCCTCGCTCCCACTGCCTCTACACAGTAGCAGCACACACTGCAGGCAATATGCATTCTCCTAATTACGGGCACATCACAGCTCAGCGACTTTATTTGTGAGAAAGTGCGCTGGGCTGTAAATACAGACATAACGCAAGGAAAAAAACATGGCTGTGCAGATGAACTTGTATCGTAGAGAAAGGCGATATGCAACCTTTGTATTGAACTGTTAGCTATTTGGATGTGAACTGTTAACGCGGCACTGAAGCAGCCCTGCCCTGGTAAACATGCAGTGCTTCAGCACACTAACAGGGTTGTCATCTGGCTCTCACACAAATGGCACCTGCGGTATGGCCCCAGGGAAACGGCAGCTGGCTTTGCATCACCCTGTGTGTTCTGCATCGATAGCTCCCCCCACCCCGCTGGCTTCTAAGTCTGACCAGAGCTTAAAGCCCAGCCTTTGGCCCATGACCCCAGTACGTGCTCTCTCCATCTGTGTTTGGCTTTGTGCCCCCTTGCTCATCATGGCTCCTCTGTTCCTCCACCCCACAGAAACTGGAGTTCCTGCGCTTGTTCAACCTGACCACACATGCCCATCGGGAGGAGCTGCTGCAGCAGAAAAGGAGGAAAAGGCGAAGGATGCTGCGGGAACGGAGCCCCTCCCCCACCGTCATGCAGAGCAAGCGGCAGACTCCACCTCCGGCCCGATCCCCCCTCACTACTCGCTTCACACCTGAGCAGATGAACAGCTCCCCTGAGCTGGAGGACAAGAAGAAGTTCCTCACCATGTTCAGCCTGTCTCATGTCAATGTCCAGCAGAGGAAGGGTAGGACATGTGGTCACCTGCATATTTGAGTATTTGCATATATAAGCATCTGTGTAAGTGTCTGTACTGTCAACATGTTCATAATGAAAACACACATAAGCAGAGTCATCTGTGTCTATACACACAAACTGTTCAGTATATAGATAGCTTTTCACATTGGTCTAGAGGTCCAGAAAAGTATCTTAGTAGATGCACATAGTGTGTCGGGCAGTGTGGTTGGTCAGGAAGGAGTTAAAACACTTTGGCCCTTTCTTTCCCACAGACAGTGAGAAGGTGGTGGAGCTGCTGCAGGCAATAAAACAAAAGACTGTGACTCTGGACTCCATCCGACATGCACCGCAGCCCCTCTGCAAGAGCCCCTCCACCCTACACTCCGGTAGGGGTCCACAGACACGTTCCCTCACACACCCACACACACAGCCAGCTGCTTTCATCATTCTGCATTATCACACTCACATGTTCTTTGTGTCTTCTCACATTTTAGAGTGTAAGAGCAAGCAAACATTTATACTCCCATGCCACTTTTAGTACTGCGCAAACCGGCTGTGGAGATACTTCTGGAAGTTATAGCTCGGGTTACTGAAGGTACAGGATACCATATCCAGCAAACACCAAGTGTGAATATTAAACAGACATGATTGCACTAATTGGAGCTGCTCTACTTTGGTCCCACATTTCCCTGCCATTTGTTTGTCACCTAGCTGCTCATGACAGGTGTTTTCTTCTGAAGTGACACTTCCCTGTGTTCAAAGCTGCATGTTAGCCTGAGTGCTGCACTGAGTATGTGGTTTTCTTGTAGGCCCCAGCGTAGACCAGCCTCCTGTCAACTCTGACAAGCAGCTTGGCACGAGACCCCGTAGCCCATCACCTGCTGATATCCAGAGGCCTGTTGAGGCCAGCAGCCATACAGAACAGCGGAGGGTTACTGCAGATGTGTCGGGGCCAAAGGTCCCTCCCCTGGCCTCTTTCCCTGACAGGCCCAGGCAGAGCGAGGGCCAGCCCAGCAAGAAGAACTCCAGCCTCTTGCACAGCATGTGGCCTTCGCTTCACCAGAAGGATGCCTCCCACAGCCTCAACGGAAAGACCAAACCTTGGGAGAGCTTCACAGCTGAGGAGTTTGCCCAACAGTTCCACGAATCTGTGCTGCAGTCCACCCAAAAGGCACTACAGAAGCACAAAGGTACACTGAACTGTAGAGAGAGATCATTTGTCCGTCAGGTGTGCTGCATGCCTTGCCTTTGACAGCTTGTCCTTCTGTTTCTGTCCACAAGGTGGAGCCTCCCTTCTTGCCGAGCCCAACCACAAGCTGGATGCCTCCGTGCACTATAACATCCCAGAGCTGCAGAGACCCCCTAGCCGAGGAGGTCACTCTCAGCCCAATGGGCAGCACTGCCCCCTTCCTCCACCCCGAGAGACACCCGGAGCTCTGGATGAGCAGTCTGAGGAGGAGGACTCTGGGGATGAAGAAATGGATGATGATGAGATGCAGACCCCACGGTGGCAGGGCATCGAAGCCATCTATGAAGCCTACCAGGAGTACATGGATGGTGAGTACAGCTGCAGCAAAGACAGAAAATCCAGTGCAGATGTGAACAATACTGTTCCTGTACTGTATTGACCAACAAAAATATTGTTCATTGAGGGGAGCAGTATTGCTGAAGGGCACACGGAAATGTTCATGTAGATTGAATCTATTAGAAGGTGTAGAATCTACCTGTTGTAATTTAGGCCACAATACACTTTTTCCCTACCTGCTCCCTAACAGGAAAAGGTGTCACAGCCCCCCAGGCTCCTCCCATAGACCTATTTTACATCATTCATCCTGTATGGAGACCCTTACAGTAGCTGTGGTTCCACCGCCTCCACGCAAGGGGGCGCTGTTCAGCATTAATACAAAAGACATTTTCACCTCTTTTTTTTCCTGAAACATGAAAACAAAATCCTGTCACATGTTTTTGAACTGCTGCTGCCTCTCCCTCAATCTTGTGTGGGCTTCTGGGCTTAAAGCTTGATGAGATTTGGCATCTAAAAATGGAAACATTCTATTGAAAACAACAAATAATTGTAAAATTATGCTTGAGCTGATGCTGTTTTGAAAGTTGATTTTATAAAAACTTGTATAAATTTTGACGTTTTAGAGAATGGGAGTGTAACGCACCTTTCGTTTGTCACTGTCGTCATGTCCATACATACACAATTGCTAAGATACATATGCATGAAGACATTCACACAGATGCATATTATACACACACACACACACACACCTAACCATAGACATGTGCTCTCTTTCTCACTCTCTCTCACACACACACACACACACACACACACACACACAAATAAGTGCATACACAGACACATGCAGCCGCAAACATCTCATCTCGCCCGTGAAGAGGGCACGGAGGTGTCTTGTTCCTCGCTAATGAGGCCCAGTGCTGGAGCCTGGGTGCCGGGGCAGGAGCGTGATGCCTGGAGCACAGCAGCCCCGCTCCCCAGTGATGAGCGCTCAGTGCGCAGCGTGAGGATAGGGCCGTCTGCCGCAATGCTAATGAGCACCAGGGCCATGTCCGCAGGCTCACAGGCTGTTGTCTTCCCCTCCGCTCACCCCAAATTCCGCAGAGCAAAACATTGAGCGGCAAGTGCTTCAGAGCCAGTGCAGGAAGCTGGAGGCCCATCACTACAACCTGAGCCTGACCGCCGAGCAGCTCTCCCACAGCATGGGGGTGAGTGTCTCTCTTCGTTCCGTACCCGTGTTTGCTCTGAGCATGCTCAGTTCCTCTCCAGTACAGGCAGGGTAGCGAAAGCAGTGTCATGTTTGTGAACAGATGTTCTGCCACCCCTCCCAACACCCTTTGCTTGCATCTACCATGAGACTACCATTTTCCTTTCTTCACTTATTATGTGCCACCTGTCTAGAATTTTAATTGGTCACAATTTCCACTCGCTGTTTATTCTCCGAGGGCAACGCCAAATGAGCGCTGTTTTCTGCAGGCTTTGCTCTATCTGTATAGTGTTTTTTTTATAAGGTTACAGCTACGCTGGGTGTTAGGATTTCAGGAGCGTGGGTGGAAGGCATCTGTGGCAGGATGTTTGAGAGCATTTGACTGCTGGGTTTTTCAATGACTAATTAAAATCCGCGCAGTGCTGAACGCTCTAATGGGGTGTGTGCAGCTGACGGCAACCGTGGCGCCTGCTTCAGTCCTCAGGCTGCTGCTATTTTAAGCATCCAACAGAGCTATTTTAATAGTGCGGTTGTAGTGTTGCGAGCTGGTTGAGGACTTGTGTCCTGCCCCCTCCTCCCCGCAGGAGCTCATGGCCCAGAAGCAGAAGCTGGCGTCCGAGAGGGAGAAGCTCCAGGCCGAGCTGGATTATTTCCGAAAGTGCCTGACGCTGCCACTGGCGCAGGGTTCCAGGGGGTACTTCAAGGGCTATCCACCAAGGTGACACCCCCCTCCTCCCCAAGTCCTGCACTGCCCGTGACCCCTGCCCCCGCCACCGCGTTCCTGACATAGCTGAAGTCCATTTGTCGTCCGGGGTTGTTCAGAGGGAGGAAGAGCAGAGCGTTCACCCGTGCAAAGGACAGAAGGGTCAGTTGGCCGTGGATGTGCCATGTGTGAAGGGGTTGGGGGCCGTGTTTGGTCTGGTATCCCAATGGGACAAGACGGTGAGCACTTGCTCCGAACTCTGTATCCCCTGGCACTAACCACCCCCGACCCCCCCACTCCCCAAATGCTAACAGAGCAAGTGGGTCTGGAAAGGAGGAGGACCCTAACCTGTCAGGGACTGCCGTGGTGTGACCACGTTCTGACTTGCTGCCGGCATGAGACACTGGCGACCAAGTGCTCCGGCTCCCTGCTCTCTGGGTCCGAAGGCCTTTGAAATGCACTTAAAGCAACCTAATGAACTACCTTGTGGTACAGCTGTCATGAGGACCTTCCGTTTTCCACAGATGAGGGAAGGACTTACCAATGCACATTTTGGAAAGATTAAAGGAAATGTTTTATTACAAAATTTTCTGAATAAATTTAAAGAGGTGTTTCAGCCTTGTAAATAATATAAAAGAATTTTTGTATGTTTTTATTACTTTAATCATTGTTCTTAAAAGCCTGCCATTTTTAATATGTTAATGCTTTGGGCTAAAAAAAAAAAAAAATCTTGCTTTAGTGTTTACTGCTGCTGGTCAGGATAAAACAATATTGAAATGTTTTAAGAGAAGACAGAGGCGCATGCATTCCCCCTTCACTCCGTGCTGTGAACATGCAGTCATAGGACAGCGTCCTCCCCATCACCCTGGAATCCAGTACCAGTAAGTGTCGTCAGCAGCCCCATGGAGATGAATGCCAACTCTGGAACAGTGTCAGTAACAGGTAATTAAAATGGCTTTTCTCCCCGGTCACAGCTCACCTAATATGAGCGTCGTCTTTGGTGGCTTCCTGTTGCCCAAGCGACCATTCCGGTCTCATTTTTAGCCTTGTTTTGAAACTGTTCACCACACAGGTGCTCTCGTGAAAATGTTGACTTTGCGCTCTCTTAAATATGTTGACTTGTTGGCGTATCTGTAATTCCACAACCCAGTGTGACCATTCTGTCCCTGTGTGTAAGAGAAAGCCACTGCAGCAACCTCCACAGCTCCCCTCTGGCCCCTGGAGGACAAGCTGATGTTAGGGACTGAGTCTTGCACTCCGTTCATCTCTGCTTGTCCTTTTCACCAGGGCGACAGTGATAATCTTCTGCGGGGTCGTGAGGGGTACGGACACAAACATTACGTGCGCACACTCTGCAATGCTAAAACAGACGCACATCGTGGTACAGCTTTGGACCGCATTATACCATGTGTTGTCATTTCACATGTGCCAAAGCCATTGAGAGGCTGCAGCCAACCTAAAGAACAAATAGTTTAACATTTTATAAAACAAAGTGGACACTGGAGCAAAGAACGAAGGTGCCTTCACATTTTCCATATGAAGTAAAAGGCCATATTTATCATTTGAAGTGTATCAGTATAGAAACACATGTTGGAATGAACCTGGATTCAGTTTCAAATTACCTTCCATTGTTGCTTGGTGTAGAATCCCTCCTGGCCACATTTAATATTTTTGAAGTTTTTGGAAAATAAAGCTTTCAACCTTTTCTATTTCCATTGTAAAGGGGAATGCAACACAAACTCTTCCACAAGGTAACTTGTGTACCATCACCGTGTCACCACTGCTCCACTGTGCCTAGTGTGCACACACTTCATGCACACATTCTCATAAGGCCACATGGTATATGTTGAACCCCAGTGTGGTAAAGGCTGCTTGGTATGAGGTCCTCTGGAAGACAGCAGCATTTACAGGGGACTCTCAGCAAACATTTTCACCGTAGTTTCCGAACCACGGGAAGAATCTGATACAGGGAGGCGGAGAGCAAAGTTTTGAGACTGCTGAAGCAGCACTGGTCCACAGCAGCTGTTCACTTAAAAGCTTGTAGCAGTAGCCCTGCCGCACCCTCTCCCTGCACCAGCTGATGTAGAAGAGAAAGGCACACAACCTCCCCCTTCACACTTATTCAATGGAGGATGTTTACATGCTGTGAAATCATGTTTTTCCATTGTACTTGTTTGAATTAATTGTAATGTAATATATTTGTTGAATGTAGTAATTAGGTATTTATGAATATATTGCTGTAATTTCAGACAAAGGAAATAAATTACAAATGTACATACAACCAGCATGTTATATTTCTTGGGGTGAGTGCTGGATCACATCAGCACACGGGTTACTGAAAGGGAACCTGTCCAGTAAGACTAGATACAGGGTCAGCAAGAAGGCAGAAGATAAACAAAACTTTATTTACAGTAACTGGACAACCCACACTGCCAACTGCTCAATCAGCTTCAGAACTTTAAAAGTATGTACAAAAAGTGCTGGTCTAGAGCCTTTAGAGAGAATGCACCGGCTGGGTATCCCAACAGGAAGTTCTGAACAGCTCATCCCCACCGTGACTAGTAGTCGTGGCCCTTAGGAGCGCCGCCCCGGGACAGCAGGTTGGTGCGTAACTTGTACATGCAGTCAAGAGAGTCGAGGAGGAACATTCGGCTGGTGTTTATCTCCATGAGTGTCAGGTTGTCCAGCTGCAGGAGGAGGAGAGAGGTGTCTGATTGTATGTCACCAAGGGGGCCTGCAGCCTCCACCCATTATGAACTACAGGTATGTACTGTGCTTTGACCCAAAAAGGCCAAATTAGTGAGCAAGTAAGAACACAAATCCTGAGGCTGAATTATTGCAGCTGTTTTGGTGCCATTTATTATGGTGTAATTCATGGGGTAGCTGGTAGCATACTGGTTACAGCTGCTGCCTTTGGACTCAAAGGTCGCAGGTTTGTGTCTCACCTCCAGCAAGGTACTTACCCTTGATTACTCCCATAACGTTGTCTAGCTGTATAAAGAGGTAAGTCACTTTGGAGAAAAGTGTCAGCTAAATGAGAATTTAATCGCAGTATTAGATTATGAACACAAACCTCACATGCTATCACAGCAAATGTTAGTCAGTTCAACCTCAGGTCCCAGCTGCTATAATGCTGTTCAAAGTGCTTTATGCCACAGAAGATAAGTGAAAACTAAATCCCACATCAAACCAAACAAATCGAAAGGGGGAAGGGGGAGGGGGGAGGAAATCAGCTGCAGTCCCGACGGGTGTTCGTCCATGTCCATCTCCATACCTTGGCGTGGGCCTCCTGCTGGCTGATGAAGCTGTCTGCTGACAGGCGCAATTTGGCCACACGCGTGTCCCAGATGTCCTTCACCAGGGTCCTGATCTCATCTGCTCTGGGGATGTTGTCAGACGCGCTGCGACCAACAGATTGTACAACTAAACGCATGTTTCCACTGCTCTGAAGCCATGTCCATCAGCGTCTAGTTCTGAGCACACATGCACGTTGGCTGGTAAACGTTTCATTCATTTTACCTCCAAGGGTACAAAGGCCACTGCTGAACAGTAACCATAGCCTGAGGGACAGCTGGTAGCGTAGTGGTTAAAGATGCTGCCTTTGGACCCAAAGGTCACAGGTTCAAATCCCACCTCCAGCTGTCTTACCTGTGAGCAAGGTACTTACCTTGAAATTGCTCCAGTGAAAAATACCCAGCTGAATATATTGTTAAATAATTGCAGGTAGATGAACATTGTAAGTCACTCTGGAGAAAAGTGTCATAAATGTACTTACTGGTTGAGGAGCAACTTTGTCAGCTCCATGTAGTGAGAACTTGGCATTGGGGTGAACATGTCCTCTTTGCGCTCCTGCTCTCTGATTTCCTCCAGCTTTTCTACTCAGAAGGAAGAAAAAAGACAGCTCAGTTCACTTCTGGTGGCAAATGGGTCCACCGTGTCATTTAGAATGCGGTGAAGAGCCTCGGTGCTCACCAACGTCCATCCACTCTGGGGGAACGATCCTGCACTTCTGCCTCTGCTTCAGGTTGAGGGCGAGCCACACGGGCACATTCACCGGCAAACCGGGGTTGAAGGGTCCGAGGTCCCCCTGCAGACATTAACGCTCATCACCTGACCCCTATGTCCACCACAAATCCTGAATTTACTCCTTACAAAGCAGCAAATCAATTTAATTTCCATTTCAAACACCAGCAATCTGAAAGAAACATGATTCTGAGCTCGACCTGGTGGTTTACAAAAAAAAAAAAAAAAAAAAAAAAAAAAAAAAAAAAAAAATTCACATTAGTAAACTGTAAGAGCAACATCATACACCTGATCTTACTTTTTTCATTTAAGCATTTGTCTTGGTCAACAGATCAAAGTAGTGTTCCAGACACACTTACCATTCTATGTACCCATTTTATACAGCAGCGGTGAAAGAGCAGGAGCTAGAATTCAGACCAAGAAATTTTTTTTTTTTTTGGTCAATTATAGCACGCACACTGTTACTGACATCTCATTGGTACTGTTGTTCAGGAAATAAATGAACAATGCAATAATGCTACTAAAAAAAGAGAGAACAAAGTTAACTGAAGGTTATGATCCTTCACACAAGTGACAGGGAGTAGGAGGATTCGAAACACAGACCGACTCAGCACTGCAAAGCAAAGCCAAGTGGAAACCACACAATTTCACACTGTCGTCATTAAAATCTCCTACACTGACCTAGCAGCTCAGTTTCTAGGTGAAACGTTTCTATCCGACGAGCAACAGCTGAAATAATAAGCAGCGGGGACCGTCCTGTTTTTCTGGCTGTTCTCTTGCAACCTGAAGGTGACTTGTTCAAGTCCCAATGAATGATGTTCTAAAGATGCCCTGCTGCACAAATCAGTAAGTTTACCATGATCAATCACTGTGTGTCAGCGACCTCGGACAAATGTGTCAGACAAGTAATGGTCAATATCAACAGCAGGGTATGGGTTCGAACATCAGTCCGCACAGACATTACTTCCTGGGTGTAAGAATTACTGCAGCTTTTCTCTGGAGTCCCTCAAAGTCAGAGGGGGTCGGCTGAGGCTTCGGTGAGCGAAGGGGTCGCGAAGGGGTCACGCTGGGGTCACCGGTGACGCGGTGGTTCGGGAGCGGCGCAAGCGCTCGCTGTCACGTGCCACCGCCGACCGTGACGTCACATGCGCCCTGGAGGAGAGAACGCAGCACGCGCCGACTTGACGCGCGTCACGTACCGAGCACGGGTCACGCGGACGCCGTGTTACAATCGCGCAGAGGGGACCCTCCCACCTGAGGATGCGCGTGCGCGCACGTACTTGGCACAGTGAGTGGAACTGCGCCCCGAGAATTATCATGCGAGCTGAATGAGGCCGCAAAAACACCCGCAACTCGTCGGACGATGAGCCTCGTCCATAAACCTGAAGTACGCGGTCGGGTGGACATACATAGTTTCGTGGGGCCTGCGAGCTACTACTACTACTAGGTGGTGATTTTAAAAAAAGCCAGCTGAAGTTCTGTCCGACGGACCCCCCAGCGGCTGGCCTGCTGCACACACACACTCAGCTGTCTACTCACCCCAATCAAATAAATCTTGTCGAGGCTGAAGTTCGGGATTATGGTCACCATCTCCTTCTCAGCCACAAACTCCACCTCTGACGGGTCCATAACGAGGTTCGACTTTAAACACCCACTTTATACGTCGGTAACCTCGGCTCTCCGAAGAAAACGAGCTCCGCTCAGAGGCGAGAGAAGACCGTCGTTCCCGCGCAATATTCAGAGAATATACTTTAACCCGGAAGTGATCATCGCTAGTGGTCGTCTTCTTCCTCCGCTGCTGAAATCATTTGCTCTTACGGACGCATGTTGCCATCTAGTGGCTGTGAGGGGAAGTACATTTGACAGAGGGGCGCAGCATCGCGGTGGGTTTGACCGGCTCCTGCTCTCCGGTAGGTCTGGGGTTCGAGTCCCACTTGAGGTGCCTTGTGACGGACTGGCATTCTGTCCTGGGTGTGTTTCCTCCCCCTCCAGCCTCGAGTCCTGTGTTCCCGGGTTAGGCTCTGGTTCAGCAAGCGGTTTCAGACAGCGTGTGTACAATAATTGTTTTTTTTCCCTTAAAGAATTGGGAGGACATTGTTACACGGAGATGTCGTTTTTGGTCGGTTAGTACCTGAGCTCACATGGTAATCTAACAGAGTACGGTGAATTTGCATCTCCCTCTTATAAAGAATTTGGCCTGGTTACAGAGGCTATTCCTGGTGGTGTCACTCTAAGTAAATCTCTTACTCTACACACGTCTCTCTAGCTGACACTTTTCTCCAGTGCTACATAGTTATTTACCAATTTATACAGCAGGATAATTTTACTGGAGCAATTTAGGGTAAGTACCTTGCTCAAGGGTACTACAGCTGGAAGTGGGATTCGGTCCTGCGATCTTTGGGGCTTGTAACCACTACACTACCAGCTTACATGACACAATTGACATACCTTTATCAGGTGGAATGGAACTTCGAAGTGAACGGGTCACTAACTGGACAGCTAAACCCTCGACTGCGTCACACGCTCTTGGTTTTTCACATCGGTTTCATTTGCTACAGGTTGTGGTGATCTTGCTTTATGTCCTGTTGTTTTACCTATGTAAGTACAAAGTACATAACAGTAAAACTTTAAATGCTGAGCTAACCAAATCCCTTGTGATACAGGATTTAGAACGATTTAATCTCATTTATTATACATGACTTTCATCAACACTAAGAAATGAAATACAATGACCTGAAAGGTGTTTATTTGTAAATATTCCCCATTTTCCCCACTGCATTTACATGCAAAGACTGAGAGCACTAAAACCATAATGTAAGCCAAAATTAATGTACAGGAAAAATGAATGTGATCAGTTTAGCCAGTGGAAGGATAATCAACACATTCTATCAGTTATACCAAACACTGGTCAATATATCCCCCCAGGAAAGGGTTTAAATATTTAGACTAATTAAATTACAATTTTAATGTCATTTAAATTTTTCCACACTATGATTTGTTTGAGTCCTCAAATATTTCCTTTACTAGCTTAGTCTATACTTTTATAAGGCTAAAGTATACATTTAAAGCATCTCATTACATTAAGAAGAATCAGATGTCCGACTTTTCAAATTCAGTTAATATTTAAGTGAACGAGTACAATAATTTGCCTGTAAAAGTAGACAATCTGTATTTTATCTGACACACGACTCTTTCTTTTAATTAACAGGCCTTCAAAATGTGTATAGATCGTAATGCCTCGAGCCATTTTCCTGCTCGCACTTAGAAGTACTGAAGTGTGTGAATAAGCTCATCCACTGAAAGCAATTCACCAGCGACAGACACACAACAGTGATCTGACTTCCGTTTAGGGAGAAGTGGCTTTGAAGAGCGCTGCTGCTGCACTCCAAACTCTTAGCAAAGGTGCAACACCGACTTGTTGATTTCTGGATTTGTCCAGTCGTTCCTTAGATCATCCAGGTGGTTGTCAAAGTCTATAAGGTTCTCGTAGGACCTGCTCTCCAGGAGAGCCGCTGTGATCTTCTGAGCTTCCACCCAGTCCTCGCAGCAGTCTCTGAAAAGCAATGTTCATTATTTATATTATTCTCCTAATTCAACTCTGGTAGATCCTCTTTATATGCAAGGCTCAAATGTGTAGGATGAAAACTGCCCCAACAGACATGCATGCTGACAGTAGACCACAGGAATAAATGCTGATTTCTACAATTAAAGTGCAACTCTATGCAAAGCAGTATCGAAACACTACAACACACTTGGCAAAGCATCATGACATTGACAAGCGGTTAAAAAGGGCGTTTAAGGGGGTCTTGTATGACCAAAACCCTGTCGTTACTCCTTCCAAAGTGGACAGGACAGTTGTGAAAATTAATGCCAAAAGTCAAGTCCAAAAATTAAACTGGGTAACAACTTGGAGGGAAACTCTTACTTGAACATTTCCCATTAATGCACATGAGGCCCCCCGTGGTTTATGATTGCCTCTATCTTAGGTTCAAACAACCTTTAGAGATGAAGCATGTCATATTTGATAGAAAGAAATTAAAGATCCAAAACAAAACAAAAAAAGGGTTTCTGTTCAGCCAAACGGCTCATCTTCTAATGTCAAAGTAGTCTGAAATGTCACTTTTAATTAATTCTTAACTAAAAACCGATTCAATGAAAAAGAAGGTTTACGTAGCATTTAACATTGATCGATTTTTTAACTGTTTCTAAAACCCTTTCCGTGACATTATAGGTTTATTGTGGATTAACAAAATATTGTTTATCTTTTAGTCTTGCTTATCACTAAATGGTAAACACACCACCTACGTAGTAGACACTGTATTTGGTTAATAAAATATAGGTATGCATTTCTTTTCTAGTTTGAACGACTCTTACCCAGTCGAGTCCCGGCATTTCCACTTGTTTTCATGATGCTCGAAGATCGTCAATATAGGCTCATAGCAATCCATGGTAAATTTACTGTTGTCCACCTGGAGATAAAAAAACCCCCCATTATTATGATAATTCGCAGGTCAATTACTTCCTTTTCTCATTGCAAGTTTTTCTTAGTCAATGCAATCACCACAATCAGCGTCGCTTCGCTGAAGTTCTCCGAGATGCGGGCTGCTACTTTTTCAGCAACCTGGTTAGGCCTGCAAAGAAAAATGCCAAATGAAACAGTTTGCATCTGTTTATTTTAACAACTGTTTGTACCCAATTATATTCTTGTCTGAATTCCATACCTGAAGTCCTTAATGCGCTCGTTGGCTTGGTAATACCCTGCTATTACATATCGGTTTTCTTTACACCAGGTATCGATCTGGAAGTGAACAAGTTTCAAGATCACATGTATACAGTTGCCTTTATGAAAACCACAGTTACTCATTATTGCATTTATTCATTTAGCTGATGCTTTTCTCCAAAATGACTTATCTTAAGCTACTTATAACTATTTACCCATTTATACAGCTGGCTTGATTTTAAGTTAAGAAGTTTTTTTTTTTTTAAAGGGCAAGTACTCTGCTCAAGGATACTACAGGCAGAAGTGGGAACTGAACCTACAGCCTTTGGGTCACCAAAGGAGACACTTCTGTCTGCAATAACTCAGCACTGCTGGTTCTGTACAAAGCACAAACTCTATTAACAGAAACAGCTGCTCGTGTAGTGGTTAGTGCTGCTCCCTTTCAACCTAAAGGTTGCAGGTTCAAATCTTAACTGTAATACCCTTACGCTAGTATTTCCCCTTCAGCTGCTCCAGTGAAAGAATTACCCCGCTATATAAATGGGTGGCAGCGCAACTTGCCAAGTCACCGATGACACAAACAAAATAACTGGGGAGGGCAGAACAGTATTACAGGTGGGAGTCCTTTGCTTTCATCAGATAAATTAAACACTGTAAACCACAATAACTCAGGCGTGAACATTATACATGAATAAAATACCAGACTGAATAAACTTAAAGGAGTATCACTGAACATTTCTAAAAATGTTCAAGTTTAAAGATAAGACACAGTATTAAAGTAAAGTATTAAAAATCAGAGTAGCTCGCTGCCTGCATTTGCTAAGAGTGAAAGGGCAGCTATGGGGCAGAGGCACTGCCTGTGAACCCAGAGGTCATGGGTTCGAATCCCAGCTCTAGTCTTCTAACGAATGTACTTAGCCTAAATTGCTCAGCTATGGGGGTTGCGGTGGCGCAGTGGGTTGGACCACAGTCCTGCTCTCTGGTGGGTCTGGGGTTCGAGTCCCGCTTGGGGTGCCATCCTGGGTGTGTCCCCTCCCCATCCGGCCTTACGCCCTGTGTTACCGGGTTAGGCTCTGGTTCCCCGTGACCCTGTATGGGACAAGCGATTCTGAAAATGTGTGTGTGTGTGTGCTCAGCTATGTAAATGTATACCATACGAGGAGGTCAGCTAGAGGAGCAAGTCACGTGTCCATGTCGGAGGGAGGGGGGCCTCACGCTTATTTCACGTGCACGCTGACCACCAGGGTCACGCGCCCGTGTTTAGCGCACATTCATTCAACTCAAGTATTTTACTGATTCCTAAAAGTTCACTCTCGTGCTGCCCCCTCTTTTTTTTTTTTTTTTTTATTATTTATTTAAATAAATTCCCATCCCCCATCGAACGTAACCTGAGCGTAAGGTGTTCGAGCGGTAGTAGTACTAGTACTAGTTAGTAGCAGTAGTTAGTAGTAGGCCGGTCGGTGGGTCGGTCCTTACCAGGTTGAGCGCCACCTCCAGCATAGGCGCCAGCGCGAGCGTGCCGTGGAAGAGCGGCACACAGTCCACGTAGAGCACCGGCACGCCGTGCCCGTCCCTGCGCCGCTCCCGCTGCCGCTCGGCCACCAGCAGCCCGTTCACGGCGCAGTGCGGGTACTTGGCGGCGTGCAGCAGCATCTTGCAGTACGCCTGGGTGGTGAGCTTCACGGTCATGGCTGAGTAAGTGAGTGAGTGAGTGAAGGAGGGCCAAACCCCGCGCTAACGAGAGCTACTACTAGCCGCCCGGCTGAGCTGCTAACTACTCGGCTAACTAGCCGTCATGTCGACAAGGACAAGTGGCTACCGACTCCTTAGCCTAAGCTGAGCAGCTATGAGATAATATCTTACACACACGGTTAAAACGACACAAATTTTCCAATCCAGCGGCTCTAATTAAATACGTACTCTTAAAATCTGACCAAATGCGCCATTCACAATTCCCACACTGGTGACTTACACCGGTACCGTAAAGCATGTGCCTCTGAAAATGCAATGTGTCGTCGAAAACGCCATTTTGGCTCAAACGTACGCCGCTGCCGAAACTGCCGAACCAGGGTTTTGAGCCAACATGGCGGCTAAACTGACTTCCGAATGCACACTGCAAGCAACTGTCGTAAAATATAACATTGCATAGTGTATTAACTCGCTTAACTGATTTTGTAAAGTATCTTGAACATATAATCGTCTCATGTTTAATATTATGTAAATCATTTGACTGCTTAACCATAAGTCGGGGGTCATATAGCACCACGTGATTATTTTTCATTCGATTTAATTATTTAACTGTAATAGATGTGAAATATTTCATATACGGCGTTGTTGGCAATGTAGCTTTGTTAATTGAAATAAAATATTAAATAAATTTATTTTTCAAAAAATAATAAATCTGGTCCTGGAACGGTCTGAGGTCGACAGTTTAACCCGGATAAACCAACTTAAACTTTAAGGTGACAGTTTTCTAGTATCTAGAGTACTATAAGTTTAGGTATACATAAATATTTCATAATAGTGTGTTTTTTATATTTATAATTGTATTGGTATTTAACTTGAATGAAAGTAAAAGATTTGGCGTCAAGTTCTTGGCTGGGTAATGTAGTTTCTTAATATTAAAGTCAAAGGCTATATAAACAGGATTTGAAAATAATGCCTTATTCTTATCACTAGAAATTTATATGATGTAACAATTATATAAATGGTATTAAAACCAAGTGGACCGATGTAACGTATCACAGAAGTCCAAATTATCTTGTATGACGCAAACGCGTCATGCGACGTGACCTCTTGAAGAACAGCTTCCGGGTTGCAAGGTTTTAACTTTTCCGGTAACGAGGACGTGAGGTAAGGATGTGACGGTCGTTTTGTGCTCTTTTCACTAATTGTGCTGTTTCATATCGGTTCGTTTCTCTTTTAGTGTGTGTTTTTCTGCGGAACGGTTTTTAAAAAAACAAAAAAATAAATGAAGTTATTATTCTGACGAAAATATATGTAGCTGTACGAATCGAATGACTGTGTTTCTGTGTGGATGGAATGAGTGACATTGAGACGCGGGGAAAGCCGCGGTGGCGGCCGGAGGAACTTCTTTTCCTGACCTGAGTGCAACAACGATACACCTCCGTCTCCCGCTGTTCACATCCAACTTCTAAGTTATATACTGCGGAAATGCACGTTTAGGTTTAACATTTTACTCGTTCGTGTTACACTAAGTTTTATCGGCCGTTTACATGCTTCAGTGTGACCTTGTAGACCGTAGACGTGGAGAGATCTGAGCGTTTCCAAAACACATCATCACCACACCCGCACTGAGTGGTGCAAACTGCTGAGTGTCAGAGTTATTGTTAAGTGATTATTGTAAAGCCTTAAGTGTTGCAAGTTTTGTTGGTGAGCTGTGCCCTGGCCTGACTGATAAAATATGCTGTGCTCTGCCTATCGTCCAGAATGCTGGCGTCTAGAGCCCTGTCTCTGGTGGGGAAACGGGCCATTTCCACCACTGTATGCCTGCGGGGTGGACATGGTGAGTGTCATTCCTACTGCTCTTTGTAAATCTGAACCTTAATATTGACTCAAAGGATATCTGTTAAATGAATTGAAAACAGAATAAGATGAAATAGTCAAGAAAATATTGAGGTGTATCATTGCATATTGTGATACTGTTTTGTTTCCCTTCTAACTACTGTTGCTATTGCACAACTGTAACTTGTACAGTTGCTTTGTAGTGGTTATTTTATATCTACAGCATTTTTACTTTTGCATCTTCTGAAATGGAATGGCTCCAAGAAGAAGGGATGAGATTGTATTCTTTGCTTCATGCTACCTTTCTTCTCAGGGGTTTCCAAGATTGAGGAGTATTCACTTCCATCCTACATCGACCGGCTGGACGTCCCACTTCCTGATGTCAGATATGTGACCAACCTGTCCCCCGAGCAGAAAGCTCTCAAGGAGAAGGAAAAGGGATCATGGGCAAAGCTGTCTATTGAGGAGAAGATGGCATGTACGTGTGTTGTTGGGACTTGTATAGAAGAGCAGTTGTGAAACTAGCATCTTAACCTGAATGTCAGGAACCTGCCACATCTTTTTGGGATATTTTTTTTTTTTTTTTGGATTGAGTACTCCCTCTAAAATAATACAGATCTATTTGTATTTCCATAGTGTTAAACCATTTAACATTGTCAGTTTGATATCTTCACATGATCTAACTTTTTTGAAGTGGTAAGGTGCAGTCTCCTTACTGCACGCTAAGTCAAAGGGGAATGCCTTTGTATACAAGCAGCTATTTTCCCCATTTTTAGCTAAATTAATTCTTTGTCATGTAAGCAGTAATTGCAGGCAGAAATTTTATAAGGCCAACATTGAGTAATGTCAGTGTTTCTTGCTGTGTTTTCTGTGTAACATTGCATTTTGATCAACAGTGTACCGCATCAGTTTCGAAAAGAGCTATGCTGAGATGAACAAGGGAACAGGAGAATGGAAAACCATTTTTGCTGGAATAATGTTCTTTGTTGGCTTCACGGGTTTCATTGTTGCCTGGCAAAGAAAATTTGGTAAGTTACTGTGTCAATTCTATATTTTATTTTTACTATTATAAATATTATACGAGAAGTTGTTAAACTAATATTCGGATTACAAATTCCGATTTCGGTTATAAATTCATTTTTTGACAGTATGCTGTTCCAGGTATGAATGCAAGTCTTTGCACATGTGTGTTTTACAGTTTACGGTGATGTGCCCCAAACTTTTACCTCCGAATGGAAAGAGGCAGAGCTTCAAAGGATGCTGGATATGAGGGTGAATCCTGTTGAAGGCTTGTCATCAAAATGGGATTATGAGAACAAACTGTGGAAGAAGTAAAGGTTTTGTGGAACAAGAATGAGTAAACAGACCAGTTTGTCTATGTATCACTTCTCAAATTTACCTCAGTATGTACATTCTGGAAGACCACTTCCTCCTAAGGTTAAGTGTGTAACTTAATGGAAATAAAATTACTGTCGCTCTCTGAAGTGTATCTGGTTTTTAATGTCTTTATGCAGCTTCTTGTGTGGTGAACATTGGTTCAAAATTGTACAATTATTACTGTACAACACAGTATTTATTTATTGGATGCTTTTCTCCAAAGTGACTTACTGCACTTAAGAATCACATGTCTACATCTATAGTACTGTGCAAAAGTTTTAGGCACTTGGCTGGGGGGGGAGCTGTAAAGTGAGAATTCTTCCAAAAATAATGCCCTTAAGCTTCCTACAAAGCTTAGTAACCATCCATCGTCAACAGCTTGTTCCAAGCGGGGTCACGTTGGGCTTGGCCCAGTCGCGTTCTCTGGCAGTTCTCGGGGTCGAGTTCTGCTTGGGGTGCCTTGTGATGGACTGCCGTCCCATCCTGGGCATGTCTCTTCCAGCCTTGCACCCTGTGCTGCTGGATTAGGCTCCGGTTTGCTTCAACCCTGCTCAGGACAAACGGTCTCAGACAGTGTGTACTTTCTTTCATGACATACTGTAAAAAACCCTTACTGTAACCGCAAAAAGAATGCTTCCAAATCTAAAAATGCTCTTTCCTCTTGACACTAATGCAGAAGACATTAACTGTCTAAAACATATTTTTGTGAAACAGATCTAAGTGCCTAAGACTTGCACAGTGCTGTATGTCTTTCTACTAATGTAATGTGCACATTGTATTTTCTATGAGATGTACATTGCTTTAAATATATGCAAATGTAATAACTGAAATTAACAGAGGAACTACAAGAGGTCAGGATGTTTGAAAAAACAGCATCCTGTCATAAAGTGGCTAACTCCTTAAGGCTTGCTGACAAATGTAAAGTGCAGTGCAACTCTTGGAACACAAGGTCCTTCCTGGATCCTCCAGTGTCAAATTTATGATTCTGATAAGATGTACGCGGTTGCAACCAGACAGATGGTAACGTGGGCCATTGCTGAATTTTCAACACAGACCCGGAAGAACTAGGCAGTCATGGCATGTACTTCCTTTGAGATTTTAAATGGTTTGTTCTGTTGCCAAGTTTGGTGATAAATGCATGGTTTGCATACCTGCTGTCAGGATTTCTAGTAAGTGAATTACAGTGCTGGAAGTCTGCACAGGCAAGGCTCATTTCAGTGGAGAAACTACACACCACTTCATTCTTGGAGAATATCAGTGACTGGTATCTGACAATGATCTTCCCTGGCAGATGTGTTCTACCAATGAGAAAAACCTTATAACTTTCATCAAGATTAGTCACAGGCCTAGACCTGACAGGGTTGAAGCTGAAGTGTCTTTAATCTTGTATTATGTTTGATATTGTGGTTTTCTTGCCCTGGTGCATGTTCTTGGCCATAGTGTGTCACTAACCCTTGACTGGCAAAAAGCAGATAGAAACCGAACTCCACCTTCTCCAGGTTTGGTTCGGGGGCAAGTGATGTTCCTCAGAGGTGCTTACAAGAACAGGATCAGATTCCATAGTACCTTCAGTGTGGGAAGGGCCAGAGCTAGAGAGTGGACTGAGCAGTTAGGAGAGGTTGGAGGTCACATTTAGCTTTTAAAGGCTGAGTTACTGTATATGTAGAGTAAATAGCTGGTAGGGTTAGGGTTAGAGCTGCTGCTTTTGGATCTAAAAGCTTTGATTTTCACATCCAGCACTAGTACCCTAAAGCAAAGTACTTACCCTAAATTGCTCCAGTAAAATTGCTCAGTTGTACACATGGGTAAATAAATGTTGGTATTTTAACATTGTAAGTTGCTTCTGAGAAAAGTGTCAGCTAAATTAGTAAATGTAAAGAGCCACCCGACATGTTCTGGAAAACAACTGAAGAAAAATGACATGATCTAAGTCGATGTTCCGTGTTTCCCCAGTTTGGTAGATTAGATGGACTTGGCAGCACATCACACCTAAAGCTGAAAAGAATTCTGGGAAGGAGCACAGACTCGTTCAAGCAAGTGAAAAATTGCTGGCAAATTAATTTATGTGTATTGAGTCAGGGCTTGGCAGGCATGGTGGTGCAGCGGGTTTGGTCAGGGCCTGCTGTGTGGTGGGTCTGGGGCTCAAGTCCTGCTTGAGGTGCCCTGCGTCAGACTGACATCCCATCCTGCATGTGTCCCTTCGCCCTTGTGCCCTGTCTTGCCGGGTTAGGCTCTGGTTCGCTGGAACCCCACTCAGGTCAAGTGGTTACAGATATTGTATGTGTGATTTAGGGTTATTCATTCATTCATTTGGGGAAAAAAATGATGAATGTCAGTCAAAATTGTACAATTATTACTGCATAGCACAGTATTACATTTGTTTATTTAGCAGATGCTTTTCTCCAAAGCGACTTCCAATGAACTCTATGTAGTGTTATGAGGCCACACACCTTATTCACCACAGTGACTTACACCACAAGATACACTACTTACACTGGGTCACTCATCCATACATCAGTGGAACACACACACACTCTCTGTCGCTCACACACTATGGGGGAACCTGAACAGCATGTCTTTGGACTGTGGGAGGAAACCAGAGCACCCCACAACTTACACTGCTAGATACACTACTTACAATGGGTCACTCATCCATACATCAGTGGAACACACTCTCCGTGTCACTCACACACCGTGGGGGAACCTGCACAACATGCCTTTGGGAGGAAACCAGAGCACCCGGACAGACGGGGAGAACACACAAACACCACACAGACTGAGGGGGGATTGAACCCACCTCCTCTCGCACCACCCAGGCGCTGTGAGACAGCAGCGCTACTTGCCGTGCCGCCTATTAGCTTACCGCATCTGGCATCCAGTCCAGGTTGTTCCCCCAGCCCCACGCCCAGTTATTCCGGGGTAGACTCTGGACCACCGCATCTCTGACTACCACAAGCGGTTCATGAAAGTGAGTGAGCGAGTTTGACAGTATTAGCCTATCGTGTCCACCGTCTACGAAAAGGATATTGCAAAAATTTCCAAGGGCGCATAAAAGGACAGAAGCGTATTTTTTTCGTGGATCTAAAACTGAAATTAATACGGTTTAAAAATCCTGGCTGTTTTTTACACCACACGTATGCAGTTCCTTTCATTGCCTAACTTTCTTTGAAACGGTGATTTCGCAAACTCACACTGTGGAAATGGGACACAAACCTTTGTTTTGTAAGAACCGAGATAAATAGAACCAGCGGTAACATTGAAAGCTTTCCCTGCGAGAAGGATTATTGACATGATCCTTGGAGGAAACCTGAAGAAAGCAGCAGTACCTTTTTGCCCTCTGGATGGCACACTGACTTTAACACATCAGCTGCTTGGGGTCCCTCCCTTCGTGCCGAAATGCAGAAGTTTTTAAATGGCAAAAAAAAAAAAGGAAAAAATCTCACCGGCTGTTCATTGAACAACTGCTCTTCTCCACCATCAATATTGCATCACCGCTCGCTCTCACATACTTCTATATTGGTATGATTGCATTGTTTGGGGTTCCCCTCCGTGGACTGTCGCTCATGCTTCCGATGTCTTAAACGTTTGCCACGGTGCACTGCTATGGAAACCACGTTCCAAAAACGCTTATCGCCATGGTTTTCAACATCTACCGAGCTCATTGTATGATCCTCATCTGGCCTTCTTGGGGACAAGTGGTTGTGTAGTGGATAGTCCTACTGCCTTTAGACCCAAAGGTTGCAGGTTTGAATCCCAGCTGCAGCACCCTTGAGCAAAGTACCTACCCTAATTGCTCCAGTGAAAATTACCCTGCTGTACAAATAGGTAAGTAATTGTAAAGTAGCTTACTGTTGTAAGTCACTTTGGAGAAAAGTATCAGCTAAATGTAAATTGATTTGCACTAGAAATGTTGAATCTTCTGTAGTGTTGGATAATAATTTATCCAATAAGAGTCTGGTTCATAAATAAACCAAAAAAGGCTATTTCTAATGTTTTCAGCATTACAGATTTAATTATCAAATCTGAGAAAATGAAAAATTGCTCATTTTCATCTTCCCGGGCGTATAGAGCATTTCATAGTCTTACCGTGACGCAAAGCTTTAAAGGAAGTTTTGCCTGCAGAACCGCAAGCCAGTATTTTGTGAGTTTCATTTGAAACTCTTGGAGAATAAAGTTGACAAATTCATGAAGCCATGGGCCCATTTAAAGCCTATTTAAAGTGTTTGTTAGGTCCTTAAATAAGGATCCCATGGGAATGATGCGCACGGGGACGACATCAGCTAACTTTGGACTAGACTACAGGGCAGATTCTAGTGATCCAGCAGCTGTTTCCTCAACATGTGTGCTGCATTGGGAAGGCTGTTTGCCAGCTTAACACAGCTGGAAACAACAGTGTGCAGATTCAAAACGAACAAAAACAATATAGTCTTTACTACTCTGATTCATCAAGGTTTAATACAGAATAATCCAATGGAAATGAAACACTAACCCATTTTATAAATCCAATGAATAATAAATAACAATTATATTGTAATTAAATAATAATAATAATAATGATCAGCTAAATGAGTGAATGTAAATTTAAATTAATCCATTAGTACTTAGAAATCCAGTGCATGGTAATCCTACAGACACAGCTCTCAATCACAGTCTGTCAGTGGCAAGAGGGCCAACATATTTTCTTTTACAGACATTGCAGAGCATAAAATTCCTGTAAAAGCAAAATTAATTTAAATACATTTGTTTTTTGCCCACAAGTCAAACCATTCGTTGTAACTGAAGAATTTCCCAAAGCTCAGGGTCACATGCTGTGCGTGTGGGCGACTATTACACTGGTGGGTAGAGTCCCTGTAGAAATCTGTGCTTGTCAGTCTGTCTGGCTTCTCTCTTTCTGTGGGCGATTCGACTGATGCTGAAAAGAAACTCACAGTCTTGTGTGACCTCCCACAGCCCCATCACATGCGACGCTCGGGAATTTCTCCTCATCTCAGCTGCGGCACTCACTCAGACTAGAACATCGACATATCACCTTACATCATGACACCAGGGCTCTCTAGTCGTGCCCTTTTCAGAACAGTGCAGCATTCCTCGCCGTTGTCTGTTGGAAATGAGATCCCTTGTTTGACATGGGGGGAGATGCGATGGCGCGGTGGGTTTGACTGGGTCCTGTTCGCCGGTGGGCCTGGGGTTCGAGCCCTGCTCGGGGTGTCTTGCAATGGACTGGCGTCTTGTCCTGGGTGTGTCCCCTACACCCTGTGCTGCTGAGCTAGGCTCTGGCTCCCCATGACCCTACATGGGACAAGCGGTTCAAATGATGTGTGTGACACGTAACGTCTTGGCCCTTGATCTAGCAGGTATTTTCTTAACGGACCTTCCTTTACCGCGATATCATAAAACAGTACTGTGAAAGCAGTAACTTGCAGATGCTGAACGCAAATCACTCAAGTTCCAACGGACTGTGAGACCAGCTGTGATTAAGGGTAAATAGTAGGGACACGAAAATATGTGCTGCACACAAAGGTTCCTGGGAAACTGGAAATGTCAAGGGGTGACGCCGCCGCTACACAGTGCGGAAATGGCATCGTGTGTCAGCTCTGAATGACTCGCCTCTGCAATTACCAGTAAAATCTGGACCGGGGACAGAATGCCAGCAGAAGACTGTGTGAACAAGCAAGCAAAAACAATCAGTATAGTTTGATTTTTTTCTGTGACTTCAGCACTTAATCCCTTAATTCCAAGAATGTTCACCTAGATTGTCATTTTTTTTGAACATTAGTCATTTGTTCTTGCGTGATCAGAAAAAGGGAACTGCCCTAAATCCTTTTCACGCACTGTATAAATTCTCCCACCGCATCTGACTCTTTACAGCGACTCCTTCAGCCGATGCTTTTCTCCAAAGCAGCTCACAATGTTAAGGTTACTACTATGTACACAGCAGGGTAATTTTACTGGAGCAATTTAGGGTAAGTACATTGCTCAGGGGTACTGCAGCTGGAGGTGGGACTCAAACCTGCGACCTTTAGATCCAAAAGCAGCATTGGAGTCTTAGATCCAGAAGCGGTCCGTCTGCAGCCTTGCGCTTCAGACGTGAGCGATAATCCATCGAAGAAGAAGCGCCTGTGGATTTGGTTTACCACATACAGGAACCGAGCTCACGGAACATAAATTTTTTCTGGTCAATAACATTATTTTTGAGCAAAAAACAAAATATTTATCACTGATCTTAATTGCCATTCATGCAAAATAGAGGGTGTCACATGTGCACTGGTTAGTTAACACAGGACTTGTCAAAATAACTGCTTTGATCAGCTGAAAGAGGCTTTGGATGATCTGGGCAAAGAGATCATCAAGAGATCATTTGCAGCATGTTCTGGAAAAAGACTTCCGGTCTTGTGACCCGGCAGAGCGATGGTTGGGGGGTTCAGCATGGGTGCGGTCCAGTAGTGGCGGTGGGTGGGGGGGCATCTGACCTGACGGGGTGTCACCATGAGAGCGCCAGGCCAGATGCGGGAGCGTCCTGTTGCAATCCTCGATCTTGCAGGCTGCAGAGGAAGGAAGCTGTGCTTCAGTACCGATCAGGGTCTGGTCACTGAGGTCTGGCAAAAAAAAAAAAAAAAAAATTCTGTCACAACGCCGGAGTGCACAAACACAGCCAACAGCAGGGCTGCCGATTTCGTCACCCCTGCTCCGATCAGTGACCACACCTGTCGGACCAAGCAGCTTACCCCGCCCGTTTGACCGGAAGTTTCTGTGCGGGTGACCAAGGAGACTCCGGAACGGTGGCATTTGAGTCGCTGAATAATTTGCAATGCAGTTTTTTGATAATTTATCAGAGCCAAGGCGATCACACTTTTTCCACACTCTTTATGGACTTTACGTGAGAGGTGTGGACAAAAATACATGCAGTAATGAGATTAAGATATGAAAGCGTAGCACAGGCGGTAGCAGTCGGACGTGTACATGACAGTGTGTGAACAAGGCACCTCTTGGTTCTGCAAGCGCAGCCTGTGGTCTCATTATTTTTGATTCCAGCTTTAACTTCTCTGGGCCTTTTTTTCTGACTTCCTTCCCCTTTTTTTAAAAACTGTAATAAAGGCGACTATCAAACAGCAAGGTTCGGTTGTCCATTTCTTCAGCTCTTTTTCGGTATTTTTTCGTTTCCAGTAAAAGTGATGCTGTGAAGTCTGTCACTGAACGTTTAAATTTTAAAATTTAAGAAAAAAAAAAAAATGACCCCCCCCCTCCCCGTGTTCTTATGGAAAATGCTGCAAAAATCAAAATTCTCGGTCATAATTATCAGTTTAACATACCTACTTTATATTTGTAAAACACTGGCTGTTAATGCACTGAGTAGTGCCACCTCACAGCTTTTTTGGTGCAGGTTCAAATGTGGCTCAGTATGTTTGCATGTTCTAGTCGTGTACACATGGGTGTCCTCAGGGTGCTCTGGTTTCCTGCCACAGACCAAAGACATCCATTTCACGTGGGCTGCTGACACTAAGTTGCCCATAGTGTGTGAGTGGGTGAGTGAGTGTGTCTGTGTGTGTGTGTGTGTGTGTGTGTGTGTGTGTGTGTGTGTGTGTGTGTGTGTGTGTGTGTGGCTACCCTGCAATGGATTGGCATCCCATCCAGGGTGTACCTGGCTCAGCCTTGTGCCCAGTGATTCCAGGATAGGCTCTGGATCTCCATGACCCTGACCAGCATAAGTGGTTAATGAAAACAGATGGATGGAGAATTATTTTATTTATTCAACAAGTTTAATCATCAATCAGAACAAGAATAATGGCTATTGGGGAGCTCTCCTGAGCTGGAAAAAATGGCAGAAAATATAGCTCTACGAGGAGAAGTGAGGTCAAGGGTGAAAATGGCACGAGGGGAAGAGGAAGAAGAAGAATGTAAAGAAATGCATGGAGGCCTGAACTCTGAACACCTAGATATTACGAGATGAGAAGAGATAAGTGCAAAGTGGAGCCTAAATCTAAATGCACTCTTCACTATAGAACATCACTACGGTATTTGACGCACACACAACTAACGCTCTTCAGCGAATCCCGTAGCGCACGATGGCAAACATGCTTTCTTGCACAACACACTGCAGTATCAATGTTTCCTGTACTGTGTAAGAAACTGCTAATTGTGTGGACAGTGCTACGCTGCATTTTATGTATGCAAATATGTCTTTTGCGCAGCTGAGTAAAGATAATGAGGATGATGCTAATGATTAGGGTTAGGGTGGGTGTAGTGGCTAGTGCGTGACATTGTGCCGTAGCACGAGACACACCTATAGGAAATATATGTCATGCACAGGATCCGGAGTCCAGTTATTAGTGGAAAGGACATGTTTCCGGGTTTTGTCAGCATCTCAGCGCATGACCACGTTTTCAGAAACGGTGGACCAGGCATGAACCACGTACACCACTTATCATTTCAGAGCAAGGCAGAAACCTGGAACGACCCGTGGCACCAATGTGTGTGAGTAGGTACTGTGCAGAGTACTCTGAGCACTGTATACCATGATTTCTACAGCTTACTGTTGAATGGCACTTTGAGGTCTGAGTTTCAACCCACATTTTGAGTTCTTCTCAAAGTGTTACATTCACATATATTCATTTCATAGATAGTTTTCTCAAAAGGGACTCGCAATGAATATTCCACTGCCTTTAGCTGACACCTTTCCCCCAAAGTGACTTACAATACATTGACAGAACACACACACACACTGTCTGAACTGCTTGTCCCATACGGGGTCACGGGGAGCAACACAGGGCATAAGGCTGGAGAGGGAGGGGACACACCCAGGACAGGACGCCAGTCTGTCGCAAGGCACCCCAAGGGGGACTCAAACCCCAGACCCATGGGAGAGCAGGACCCGGTCCAACCCACTGCCCCACCGCACCCCCTGTTGACAGAACAGTACTTTGTATGTAATGTAGTATGTAAATGGTGTTCGGTGAGGCCGTTCATTTCCAGACTTTATATGATTTGGCTGAAAATATCGTAATACATAAATTTTAAAAGATTGTTAAATGTCTGGGGAAATAGATGGCAGTTTTTTTTTATTTTGTTTATTATAAGGATTTTGAGAAACGAGTCAAACTGTAAAACTATTCACAGTATGTACAGTACTTTACAATGAGCACCATCTTTGCATCCACTTTTTCTGCTGAAATAGCTTAAATACCAACAACCACTTGTCTCTTTTCCCTCTTGGTGCAATGACAGGATCTAAGAATCATACAGTTTCTGACATGGGCCAGATTCTAGCTGTGACCAGCTGAGCAGAGGTTACGAAACTCCTGCATTCTCCACCCAGGAGCTACTTGTCAGAGTGACTTATGAGCCTGCAAGCCACCAACAAGAATCCCCAATATAACACATGAATCACTGAACCGTTAATTATAAACCCATATGAGATGAACAGTACCGGATTGCATCTGTTTGTGGAATGCTTAAAACTGTTTATTGAAGAGCTGCAGCCTTCATTACGCGTTCTTTAAGCCTTAGTTGGGCTAAAACCCAGCACAGGCCATTGTGTTTTCTATGAAAATAACATGTGTTTTTTTCTTGGGATATGTCTTTGAAAAACCACAAACAGTGACCACATGAAATTCTGCGTATTGTACAATACAGCCGGAAACATGAGTCAGGGGAGAAAGAAATAAGTGCTGACGGGACATCTTTGTAAGCTTTTCTGAAAAAAAAAAAACTGTTTTCACAGCAGAGCAGTGTTGAAGCACTTGTTCAATAACTCCTCCATTAAGAATACAAAGCTGAGTCCAAGAATCTATGAAAAACATCAATTTTATATTCCATCCTTACAATTTCAATAACCACTTGTCTTGAGCAGGGTCCCAGTGATCCAGAGCCTATCCTGGAGGCAGTGTGCACAAGGCACAGGGGGTGGGGGGTATACACCCAGGAATGGATGTAGGTCCATTGTAGGGTAGCCACACAAACACAATCACTCATCCAATTTATGGGCAATTTAACATCACCATTCCACCGAAACTGCATGTCTTTGGAAAGTGGGAGGAAACAGGAGCACTCAGAGAAAGCCCATGCAGACTGTACACAGACCAAGCAGCAAGGTTTCTTTTGCATCACCCAGGTGTCAACACTGCTCACTGCACTACTGTCTATTATATTTACTCTAGCTCACACTTCTTGCTAAAGCAACTTACAACTGTTTACCCATTTATACAGCTGTGTAGTTTTTTTTTTTTTTTTTTTTTTATTTTAACTGAAGCAATTTTAGGGTAGGTACCTTGCTCAAGGGAATCAAACTTGCAACCTTTGGATCCAAAGGCAGTAGCTCTAACCACTAAACTACCAGCTTTTTTATATTATATTATATTATATTATATTATATTATATTATATTATATTATTGAATACTTAAACTGAGGCAATTAAGGTACTTTTTCTTTTTTTCAGGAGCACAAAAATCACAGTAAAAATTGCCATGGACACAAGTTCAGTCCTGTTGTACAATGCAAAGCCTCACAATTCCTAGTGTCTGTCTGAGGGTGAAGAGTTGGGTCAATGTTCCAAAGCAAAAATGAACTTCTCATTTCTCCACCTGCATCTAAGGCTTGACTATTGCCTTGAGGCTCCTCTGAGGAGCATGATGTGTCCATGTGCTAGTCCAGGGGTACTGGTCCAGTCTTCCATGTCACACGGAAGAGGCGTGTTACATAGGGCATCCCATCAACATGTGGTCATTCCACCTTTTCCAAATGAACCTAATCCAGCCCCATTGCAAAGAAGCTTGTGGTTCTGCTTCATGGACTGGAGGTAGGCCTACTTGTTCAGGAGCTACTCCTAGTGCTCCTTCCCCTTCGCAAAGACATTCCCAATCCCAACCTTTGAGAAATAGTACACTTTCCCTCCTGTGTTGCTAGAGAATTTGCTAGAAAGTGACATTTGAATGTTACTTTCCATGACCTCTCAAAATTCTTTCCAAACTTGGGCTTTTGCTTCTGTAACCTGCCACTGCAGCCTTCTTAGCATATCGGTGCCCTTCTGCCAAGTTTAGGGTTTTGCTTTCTAGTAAAACCCAATTGGACTCCTTTGTTTTGATGACTTCTTTCACCATTTGTGTCCAACAGTGGGTTCTTCATCTGCCACCATGACACCCTCCCACAGTAGCTCTGCAGAAAATCCTCCATAACAACATTCTTAAACAGGACTTGCTTCATGTCCTTGACATGCCCCTGAATGCAAGAAAAACTCTTTCAGAGGTGGGAGATGGCAGGTGGGACTCATTGCAAGGCTCCCTAGACACACTTCCTACTAGATTGGGCTTCCCAGGACCATTCAGTGGTTTCCCTACTTGTCTGGTCCAGGTCACCACCAGGTGGAGATGAAGCGACAGAGCAGAACTCCACTTTACCCAAGTGTACAGTCATATGGTCTCATCTGAGATGACACAATTGCAAAGTCAAAAGCTAAGATGCCCTGGCACCACATACACATGTGAGTTACCTTATGCTTGACCAATGTGTCCCTATGTTTGAAAACCTCACCAGGCAGATTGTTCCCCACATGAGCACTGAAATCATCCAGTAGACCCACAGTCCATCTTCATCAGAAATGTTTCGCACTCCACGCAATTTTTCACTGCATAAGAACACAACTGCGAAAGTTCCCCTGCACTGAGGGATTACCTCGTCCACCAGACCAAACTCAAGTTGTGTGGCACACAGCTGGGGCTGTGTGATTATTCTCAGGACCTTTCACTCAGGTCAACACCAGACATGGACTGAGACTACACCTGGTCAGGAAGTCTGGTTCCAGAGACAATACTATGCATGCAGGTACAATCAACTAGCTATCTCTCAGGGACAGCTGGTAGCATAGTGGTTAGCATGACTACCTTGGCACCCAAAGGTTGCAAGTTTGAGCCTCACCTCTAGCTGTAGTACCCTTGAGCAAGGTACTTACCCTGAATGGCTCCAGTAAAATTACCCAGCTGTATGAATGGGTAAGTAATTGCAAGTTTTTTTGGAGAAAAGTGTTGGCTAAATGAATAAATATGAATCTCCTCTCTAACTTTCCACATCCCCCAGGATCTCTAGCTTCTGTTCCATGTCCAAGGAGCTGTTCTTCATTGTGCTAAGCCATCCTTTCCATGCCTGGTACTTAACAAGAATTGCACTCTTACCTTACTGTGGTGAACACAAAGGGCAGCTGATAGCACCAGTTTTAGCCTGAGCAAAGCTGGGATGCAGGGGTCACCTAGCAACATGCTCACCAGTGAACCCCATTCCTAGGCCCAGCTCTAGAGATGTCTCCAGGTAATCTCAATCCAAGAAGACTTAATACTATTTTGCACTTTCATGGAAGTCATATAAGTATTTATTTCTTTGTAGGTCATCAGCTTTGACTAATTCCCTAAGGGTTATCCCACCAGGAGCAGCAACCTCAGGAGAACCTAGCTTTCACAGTCTCTGGGGCACCGAAGTTTCCACCATGGGAAGGTTGAGATCTGTGGACTGAATTAATGAAACCTTCAGTGTGCAGACGTTCCCAGAGTTATGATGGTCCGACTTACGATTTTACACTTTACAATGGTGTGATAGCGATACACATTCAGTAGAAATTGTACTTTTAATTTTGATTTTTTTCCCAGACAAGAGATATGTGGTATGATGCTGGGCAGCAGCAGTGATTTGCATCTCCCAGTCTGTCACGCAGTCACTAGTGTATATAACTGATACTCTACAGTGTTCTGTGTTGCCAGAATTTTTTTGGATACCCCCCTGTATCTACATTGTGTTTTGTGCATCCATCATGTCTAGGAAACGTCCATCTGCGTCTCCTGCTACTGGTGAGAAGAAGAAGAGGAAGGCAAGTACTCTTGAGGAGAAACTGAAAATAATTGCCCAGCATGAAGGCGGCAAACCCGTAATCGCAATCACGTGTATTCTAGGCTATGACGTTCGGTAGGTTAGGTCTTTTAAATGCATTTTTGACTTACGATATTTTCAATTTACCACGGGTTTATCGGAACGTAACCCCATCGTAAGTCGGGGACCGTCTGTATTTTTTCCTACATGCCTTTTTTGACCTTTTTTGAGTTCTCCAGTGTAGATGACAATGCCAATTAAAAACAATCAAACTATTTTATAGTTAAAGTGTATTGTTTAATCTGTCCCATTAATGTTTGTGACACGAAAAAACATACGCATGATAGTAATAATAGACTGAACTCCACTCATTTTGGGCCTACTTGCCGAATAGGTGAGAACGTGTCAGAAAGACAATGTGATGAAACTGAAGTGTGGCTTAAAGACAAGAATTAATGCCACGAAAGGCCAGCAAATGGTGAAACTGAGAGCAAAAGCTCGCAATGTGAGGAACGGCTGCTCTGCAGCCTCTTTCAGCGTTTCTTAAAGCAGTGTTGTTTTCTCCCACTTCGCGTACGAGCGCTGAAAACGCAACACAGATTTGGAAATAAAAGAACTGCGAAGCAGAAGTCCAGGAATGCTCAACAAGAACTTTAAGAGCGGAGAATTTTTCTTTAATGTCAAAGTGTTTAAGGTCCCAGTCTGATACATAATAATTGGAAAAGTTCTCTTAAAGGAGATACTTAAATGATAGACAGATTCGGAGGATCGTAACAGAACTACTGCTGTAGCCGGGAGATAAACGTGTAATGTAAACGACAAGATTTCTGCCCGTCTAAATTGCCACAAAGAGAACACTGGATATTTTATGTGCCAGCATTCGGTCCTTGACCACTGCCTCTGCGTCACAGGGTTCTGCTGCGTTGCTCCTACGCTCGTTTTTCCCACAGCCCTCCCATCAGTTTCAAAACTTTCAAAAACAGCTGAGATGAAAGCATCGAAAATGAGCATGAGGAAGAAACATTTGCTGATAATCCACATACAAGAAATAAGAAGTATGACAGGCAGCAGCCACAAACAAAAAACCCCTCTTAAGGGAAAGCAGAATTTCTTGCAGCACGTTTCCCCAGCGCAGTCCAGTGTGGGCTGTGCCTCTGCATACTGCTGCAGGAAAGTGCGAGATTCTGGCTGCTGTAGCCACTGCGTGAGAAGAGCGTTCTATAAAAATAAAAATAAAGAAATAAAAAATAAAGAAAAGAATCACACACTTGACACAATGGCTTTGATGATACTCAGGACTCATCTTTACACTCTTTCATGGTTATTGAACTCCCAGCTCGATGGCATCCCCAAAGTAAACCAGGAAATTGCGCACTTATTCGTTCAGCTGATGCTTTTCTCCAAAGCAACTTCCAATGAACTCTATGTAGTGTTATGAGCCCACACACCTTATTCACCGCGGTGACTTACACTGCTAGATACACTACTTACACTGGATCACTCATCCATACATCAGCGGAACACACACACTCTCTCTCTCTGTCACTCACACACTATGGGGGAACCTGAACAGCATGTCTTTGGACTATGGGAGGAAACCAGAGCACCAAGAGGAAAACCACACAGACACAGGAGAACACGCAAATGCCACACTGATTGAGCAGGGATTAAACCCATGTCCTCTCGCACCACTCAGGCACTGTGAGACAGCAGCGCTGCTCGCTGTGCCACCATGCTGAAGTGACTTACAACTATTTACCCATTCATATAGCTGGGTCATTTCACTGGAACAATGTAGGGTAAGGCCAATATAGGGAGGGGTGTGGTGGTGCATTTGGCTTGGCTGGGTCCTGCTCTCTGGTGGGCCTGGGGTTCGAGTCCCACTTGGGGTGCCCTGCAATGGACTGGTATCCTGTCCTGGATGTGATACTTCCCTCTTTGGCCTTGCGCCCTGTGTTGCTGGCTTAGGCTCCGGTTCACCGTGACCCTGCTTAGGACAAGTGGTTTCAGCCAGTGTGTGTGTGTGTGTCTGTGTACAGCAGGGTAACCTTACTGGAGTGATTTACGGTAAACATCTTTCTCAAGGGCACTACAGCTGGAGATAGTTTCAAACCTGTGCCCTTTGGATCCAAAGACAGCAGCACTAAACCACTACACAACCCCAGCCTACTGGAGCTCAGCTGTCAGATCACCATTTAACTGCACATCTTAAAAGGCAAATCAAGTGAAGCCGCTGTACCAGTCATCAAATCCGCTAATTCAGTGCCTGTCCTGCTAATTTCTTTACAGTACATACTCTCAGTGACATCATTTGTATCAAAGAAATTGATAAATCAAATCCATCACGTTTCATAATCCAGTCTTAACTAGACGTCATGCTACCATGTCTAAATCCAGTGGAATATCTTTACACAGGGAAGTTCATGCAACAGAAAAGAATTCACAGTTTCAAATTGCACAGTTTATCAGCCATCAATCTCAGTTTTAATTGGAGGTGTTGTTCTTTTTTATCATAGGAAGTGAAACTCATAAGCCGACAGTATTAAGCAGTATAAGGGAATCCGATTGGTACTAATATGAGCAGATGGGGAGGTTAAACAGTGACCCTGACAAACAGTGATCATATAAGCAGTGAAGGCTGTAACGCTAGTATGGGAGGCACTGGGTAGTGCTGCTTCCTTACAGAGACTGGGCTGTTCTTGCATAGGTTTGAATCTGAGAGTTTGCATTGCCACCCCATGTTTGCGTGGGTGCCCTGTAACACTCCGAAGAATTACACTTCAGACGATTTGGGGATTTTCAAACCCTTACCTTAGCACTCGCTGTGTGACTGGGTGAGTGTGTCTTTACATGGCCATCCTGTGACAACTGACATCCCATCCAGTGTGTACCTCCACAGCCTTGAGTCCAGTGATTCCAGGATAGGGTCTGGACCCGTGTGACACTGCCAAGGACAAGCAGTTACTGAAAATGGATGGATGTGTCATTTCAAAGAATTCATAAGTATAGATGATATGCAGTATTTACTTCATACACCAGAGACTGGAAACAGAAAATTTAAGTGTATATAATATATTATATTATTATATATTTGTGAAATACACAAATTATTTCCCAGTAATCTATGCAAAGACATGCAAAAAATCTACTCATCACTAGAAATGTGGGCCACAAGGCTTTAATTTTGAAAGAGCTATTTGGTATGACTGGCACATATGTACTCCAAAACCAACTTTTTGGTTTGAAATAATTATTTAGCATTTAACTTTATTGTTCTGAATAATAGGTTGTATTCTAGCTATGAAGCATTTCTTTGTCTTCTGAAAGGGCAATCAGATAAAGCAATGTGGTAACACATAAAGCAATGTTGTACTGCTATTACAATGCTAGCAACGTTGCTTTTGCAAAGCACGAATTGCTCATCGCTTTTCACAGTTTGTCAGCACGTTTCATCTGAGCAGAATTTCAGTGGCACAGAGTGAAAAGCATGTTCCAAAATTATGTTCAGAATGCCTGCTGTATTTATTGTCTAGAGCTGTACTTCAGTTCTAGACAATTAAAAAGGAACTGATTTCATACCGGTGACGTGTCTAAAATGAACGAAAAGTCATTTTAAATAAAAACACCCGACAGCGATTAGCCCAAGAGAATTCCTGTGTTGATAATCCAATAAAAAAACACCGTTTCTGCAGCAAACAAGAAACAATTTCTTTAAAGGTCATGCTTGTGAAATGCTAGACTTGCAGTGTACTTGTGACATGCGCCTTCATTAAAACCTGCCCAGCCACATGGTCGAGTTTTGTGACAGAGTACGAAGGTGTGAAAACAGCCTTCCTGTCAGAGCACCTAATTTTAGACACAAGCATAAAATAGAGTTCTCTTACTGCTCCTGCCTGTAGATGACTGGATTAACAAAAACTGTGATACCCCAAGCGTGGGCTTCTGTGTGCGAATGGGGAACTCAAGGGGCATGCTGAAATTGCAATATAATGCGGCTTGTCACGTGGCTCTCCTTGCTGCCAGAGGCTTGCGACATGACCGTCAGAGAGGGCTCTGCGTCTAGCTTGTCAACTATCTAAAAAGAAAGTGTCGTCTCGTTGAACTTCTCTCTGTCCTCCGCAATGTCGTGGAAATCACGTTGGCTTCACCTGGCCCCTCAAACGCACAGGGGACGTTCCTGAGCTTTTTCACAAATTGCATATGTAAAGCCTAATTTACATCTATTTATTTATTAACATCTTACATTTGTTTATTGAGCAGACACTTTTCTCCAAAGCGACTTCCAGTGAACTCTATGTAGTGTTATCAACCCACACACCTTATTCACTGCGGTGACTTACACTGCTAGATACACTACTTACACTGGGTCACTCATCCATACATCAGTGGAACACACACATACTCTCTCTCTCTGTCACTCACACACTATGGGTGAACCTCAACAGTGTGTCTTTGGACTGTGGGAGGAAACCAGAGCACCCAAATACTTTCACTGCTAGATGCACTACTTACACTGGGTCACTCATCCATACATCAGTGGAACACACACACACTCTCTCTGTCGCTCACACACTATGGGTGAATCTCAACAGCATGTTTTTGGACTGTGGGAGGAAACCAGAGCACCCAAAGACTTACACTGTTAGATACACTACTTACAATGGCTCACTTATCCATACATCAGTGTAACACACGCACTCTCTCTGTCACTCACACACTATGGGGGAACCTAAGCAGGTCTTTAGACTGTGGGAGGAAACCAGAGCACTCAGAGGAAACCCACGCAGGTACAGGGAGAAAATGCAAACTCCACACATACTGATCGAGGATCGAACCCCTGTCCTCTTGTACCACCCAGGTGTTATGAGATAGGAGCGCTATTTGCTATGTCACCCTGCACCACCGTGCCATTTTTCATCTATTTCATTGTAAATAAAACAATAAAACAAATGTTTCAACAAAAAATTTATCTTTTGTTAACAGATGTTTTGATTGATGGGTGAACAATGAAGTAGAATTACTAAAAACTGCAGGGAAGAAATAACCCATCAAAATGGCTTGTGGTCAACGTTACCATTGTCTGAAATGTCAAGCATTGTAAAGTTAACCGGATGAGAAAAATCAGATCAATCTCTTTGTACATACAGCAATTGAAAAAAAATTAAATGAAATTTGTTCACAGTCCCGGTTAGTCCTCACATCAGTTGTGGACCTTGAAGGATGTAGTCACTTTTCACTTTATTGTATTCTCACTAAGAGTGTTGTCTGTGGTTAAAATTCTGTTGTCCTCCGAATATTTTCCCATGGCACTTTTCAGTGTTTCGTGCGGAGGAGGGAGGCTCATAAAGCGGATACAGACTCAGGAGCCCAGTTAAATTTCAGAACAAACAAGACTTTGAATTTATGTAAATGGTGTTTTTGTATCCCATCTGATTCCAAGTATTGCTTTTGATTTTTATTTTCTCTTCTTGTCCAGAGTGTTGTTGCATTTCATTTTATTTTTAATGGTTCGTTTACTGAAATGCATTTAGCAAAAGTCCTGAGTTTACCATATTTTTCAGGAATACTTTCAGTTCACCACGTTTTGCAACCTATAGTTTTGAAGTCGGCATAAACATCAAAAAGTTATCACACCACTTTCCTGTTTTACACTTCCTGGATTCGCCACACAGACCACAGAAATGAATATTGCATTATATTTGAATAAACTGTATGGGATTTAAGTATTCTGTTCATGCTTGACTTACTGGAAAAACCCACTTTGACAAGTTGCATCAGCTCTGCTCAACATCACCCAGGCTCACATGACCCAAAAATCACAAGAATGGAAGCAACCATAAAACACGTTGGTCAATTTGTCCCTGGTTATGTGCCTGTAATTGCTGTGCACTGCATAGTTTGAAGTGTTTAACGAAGCGCTGAGGAACATCTGCTCTGTGCTTGTAAGGAAACTTCTAGAAGAACATGGCACAAGGGATTGAGAAGTTTCTTCCATGAGAAATTTACTAGTGTTGCAAGGCTTTTAAGACACATACAACCTGTTTATCTTTTATCAATTCCGTTCAAATTCCGATAATTTGAATTATCATACAGCAATAATTCTATTATTAGTTGTAACCTGACATAGAAGTCTTGTTTAAACTAGAATGCCCAAGAGGGGAGGACCGCTGCTGGCACTTTGACCGCAGAGGCTGTTTTTCTCCCTTAACTTTCAGTTGAGAGTTTTTCGTTCCTTTCCTCCATGGCTAGTAGGCATATTTATAACTTTGATAAACTCATTGATAATGTATTATGTCAATCTGTACACAACTGTCTTTTTTGTATTTGTTTCATTGCCTTATACCTTTGTTCAAGTACTCTGTGTCACTGCGTGAGACGAGAGCTCTATAAAAATAAATTGCTTTTAATTTTTCCTTTTCACTTTTTTAAGCTTCAGAGTGGATAGATCATTTCTGCTACAGTTATGGTTTCGTTTAATGAACAACACTTTACCTTTGTCCCTTAGGATGTGGAATAAAAGAGAATAAACAGCCCCATTTGGGCCTTATCTCCCAGAATAAAGGTGTCGAAGTGTCAAAGGCCGGGTTTAAAATCAGCAGAAATGTTGTGTGGGATTTAATGAGCTTCGCATGCAAGCACACCTTCAAACATCATGTCGATGAAGCAGTTCTATATGGAAGAGTTGGCCAAAAATTCTTCCTGTTGGTGTAACAGGCTAACTGTTGTTTCATACAAGGCAATACATGGTTTTTATTCGCTTCTATAGGCCATCCAAAACAGAGTTTCCATAGTGTAGTGATCCTCATGTTCACATAACATGCGAAAAGTCCCCTGGTAGCATAATGGTGAGTGCCACTGCCTTTAGAACCAGCGATCATGGGTTTGACTCTCACTTCCAGTTGTAGTACCCTTGAGCAAGGTACTTACCCTCAATTGCTTCATTGAAGTTGCCTGGCTGTATAAATGGGTGAATGGTTGTAAGTAGCTTAACATTATGAGGCCTTTTGGAGAAAAGTATTAGGTAAATGACTAGAGGCGGTCTTGCATTTTTGTAGAACTTTGTACAAATTTCCAGTATTATGTGCTAAATATGGTCACCATAACCCTATGATAGCCTTTAAGGAAGGATCAAACATCCAAATGTCTCATTATATTCAATTACAAAACTTTCCAGAATACAGATGCTCCCCAACTCACGATGGGGATATGTTCTGATGAACTCATCATAAGTCGAAAAAAATCGTAAGTCAAAAATGCATTTAATACACCTAACCTACCGAACATCACAGCCTAGTATACCTGCGATGGCCATTACGGGCTTGCTGCTTTCATGCTGGGTAATTATTTTCAGTTTCTCCTCAAGAGTAATTTCCCTCCTCTCTTCTTCTCACCAGTAGTCAGAGACATAGATGGGCATTTCCTAGACATGATGGATGCACAAAACACAACGTAGATACAGGGAGTATCCAGAAAAGCACTGGCAATGCAGAACGCTGTAGAGTATTGGTTGTATATACTAGTGACTGCGTGTCAGACTGGGAGATGTGGATCGCTGCCGCTGCCCAGCATCACGAGAGAGTATCGCTCCGCATATCGCTTGCCTGGGAAAAAAAAAATTCAAAATTAAAAGTATGGTTTCTACTGAATGCGTACCCCTATCGCACCATAGTAAAGTCAAAAAATCGCAAGTCGGACCATCGTAATTTAGGGACCGTCTGTACTTACTTTTCTCAAATCACTGTAATGCACAGAATTTAGAGACCTCCTCACTTCATGAAGGACGTTGCTGAATGGTGTAAACAGAACCAACTAGTGCTCAACTCTAGAAAGACTAAGCTGATGGCGGTAAACTTCAGGAGGTCCAAGGGCCCACTGCAGTCCAGTGCAACAACCATTGATGGAGTGGAAGTGGAGATGAGGGGGAGGTACAAGCACCTGGGAGTGCACTTGGACAACATGCTGGAATGGATCTGCAGCACTGAGGCCTTATACAAGAAAGGCGAGAGTCACCTTTACATTCAGAGGTGACACCGGTCTTTTGGAGGTCACTGTGGCAGATGCGAGAAATGAACGCTAAACAAACTCCTGTCCATTATGGACACCGACCCTCACCATCTGCATGACACCACGGCTAAACAGAGGAGTGCATACAATAAGAGACTGGCTCAGTTGAGCTGCTCCAAATCAGGAGGTCATTTCCAGGAGCCACTGCCAGGTTATATAAAAAGCTCTCATGCTGAGAGGGTAGTGACCTCTTAATTATTGAGTAGTGCTACTTTCACATCCACCACTCTCTTGCATCTAAATATGCCTGTTGGCATATTTCTTAAGGTTTTGCTGCTGTATGTATATTGCACTTTGTATGTGCCTGTAACCTAATGCCATTTCCTCTAGTAAAGTTTTCATTCGTTCATTCATTCCTTTATTCATTCAGTCTAGGTGTAGCCCATCCTGGAACCTATGTGAACATAGCGTACAGCGCTGCTTCAAACTATGTGAAGCCCTCATGTCCTTTAGTTTTACCATGAAATGGTCATTTAATGAGAATCGGTCTTTCTCATCTAACATAATAGGTATATAATTATCAAGTCCATATGTTGCTTTAGAGGAAAACATGCACGTAGTAGAAAAACGCAAGTAGTGCAGGTGGAAAAATAAATGAAGCCCATCATAACCATTTATTCCTGTGATAAGTTTAAGATTTAGATTTTCAAAGTTTATTGTATTATTTAATACAAGAACAGTGACCATCCCTGTAGGGTTCACATACATTCAAGCAGCGCCGTTGCTTCCTCTTGGGTTTCTTGACAACGGCAACGAAGTTTTAAAAAGTGCTGCTGATAAAAACGAGAGGGACAACTGAGCTGAAGAGAATCAGTAGTGCTAAGATTTAATTTGTTTTGCTTTCAGCAAAATTCCTTCCCAGAGCATCATCACTTGCAGTATGTTTTTGACTGTGTCAGTGTTACATTTCACAATGTTGTTCATAGTTTTGTTTGGTGTAAAATGATTTGCGTCTCTTACTGATACCGGTTTGTGCCCATTTCTTTTATGACGGAGGTGTTTTTGTGCAGAGGGGGGTGCGGTGGCGCAGTGGGTTGGCCCACAGTCCTGCTCTCCAGTGGGTCTGGGGTTCGAGTCCCGCTTGGGGTGCCTTGCGGCGGACTGGCGTCCCGTCCTGGGTATGTTCCCTTCCCCCTCCGGCCTTACGCCCTGTGTTGCCGGGTAGGCTCCGGTTCCCCGTGACCCCGTATGGGACAAGCGGTTCTGAAAATGTGTGTGTGTGTGTGTGTGTGTGTGTGTGTGTGTGTGTGTGTGTGTGTGTGTGTGTTTTTGTGCAAGATGAACCCAGAGTGGGTCTGTGATCAGGGTATGTTCCACAAGGTGTTGTTCCACTATCTGGCATTCCCATGAAGAAATCTCAGCTCTACAATCCTGGCTTCCTGCCTTTCAGCACACTTGCTGGTTTCCATTTGGTCATGAAACAGCCTTTGATTTCATGCATACTCATAGAGACAGGCCATCTGAGACTCAACCACAACCATATGCTTGTATTTTGTGTACCTAGTATGTGTGCAAGTGCACTTGAGAAATTAAGCTACACTTCCTATGTGACATTTCATGGGCACCGCCACTGAATTATCATAATTCATAATTCATATTCTATCATAATTAATACAAGAGCAGAGGTGCAATACTGTGTACTTCAGATTTAAGTCTCAGGAGAAACTTTGGACACACTCACTATTTTAAATGGCTAGAAGTGACGTTTTAACCAATGCGAACAGATATGCAAAGAACAATCTGGTGTCACCGGCAGAGGGCTGACACGCAGGATGGTGGACCCAAGCGCAGGATCTTTATTGTGAGCCGGAGGAACGAGGCAGGTATCGTGGTCGGGGACAGGCGAAGGGTCAGGTCGATCAGCACACGTTGTTCGGGGTCGCGAATCCAGGGACGTGGTCTTGAAGGACGAAGCGATGGGTTGGTACCATGGGAGTCTTGGTGCTGGGCAGGGAACAAGGAGGAACAGGTTCGGTGCCTTATGTTCTCTCGTCCTGATTAGCCCCAGGTGTCCTTGTTAGGGGTGCGCTGGAGGCCATGACATCTGGAACCGAGCATTAGAAAATATGGTTTTTGAAAAGCAAAGAGCATAATTCTGAGGACCACATATGCAAGCAAATGACACCTGAAGACGAACGAAATGAACAAGATAATTACTCTGGTGTAGCTGGTTACACTGGATCCTGCCAGAATTCCAAGAAGCATTCCTGAGCAGTTCCTGTTTCTTGTTAGCTGCACTCACACAGAGTACCAATTGTGGCATATTTAACTGCGACTCTAGATCAATCAATTCTACAACAGACAAAAGACAAATCTTGCACTATAAAGATGTGAAAATTGCGCATATAACTTGCATATGTAAAGAGTGACCTTCCTCTTCATTGGAGGTTAAGTTTCAGATTAGATTTGGAAGCCCTAATTTGTCAACACCACGTTTGCCTCTCTTTTTTTATTATTATTTTTTAAATTATGCAGTTTTTGCTTTGCTGTTACATTTTTTTTGTTTGGGTATGCGGGTTAACGTTTTGAGGTGGTCAAGATCACAGAGCCAAGGGAAGGTACTGAGCAAATTTTCAATTCTTCTTCCTCATACATAATGCTTTTCACAAAGCTTCACCTCAAAAGAGAACAGTGGCGGGCAAGCAACGGCCACAAAAGTGTTGCACATCCCTCTTAGTGCGGCAAACTGGCTGCAGTGGTGTGTCAAGTGCCATGGCAGAGCTTTCTCTGACTCCACCCACCCAACCAAGTCTTAGCCAACAGCTTTTCTCAAAGGTCATCAATTAGGAGAGACCACTGTTGGAGCTGGGCCCAGAGCACCATGGGTAGAAAAATATATACCCGTGCGAATCCCTCCAGTGCGCCATCCACTACAGAATGTCCCACAAGATTACACAAATCCTGTCCTTCTGGTGTTTAACAGAGTTGTATAGAGAGATTGACGATCAGCACGGATGGATTGCATACACAGAACTCAAACATGCTAAACATGCCATCTCGTCAGCCCTGCTGTCAACAGTTAGGTTGTTAACAACTGTGAACTCAGATGTCAAACTCATTACACACGTTGATTACAGCCCATAAATATAATAATTCATATCGGTCATAGGGTGAGGTTGGGAGGAAAACTACCTGTAAGGCTGACAAGGATGGAGGTTGTGCAAACATCTCAAAGAGGAGCACATCTACAAAGGCTCACATCCTAAAACGAACCCTTGTCACGTGGCCACACATTTCTTGCATCCGCATTTTATGGTTTCTGTATGATGTTTACCATGACATTGGCATTGGGAATTAACCATTTGTAGATGCACTGAACAATGTCAAAGGCCAAATAAAAGTGTTAGAATAGATGATCAATTAGAGGCTTCTTATCAGCAATGCCACTGAGAGCATCAACATGTTTGGAATGCGTTGCAACAGCACGTATTTTGCGTTTATACATGTGTTTAGGTGTGTGCACGTGCTGAAAGGGAAGAGGAATTACAGTGTGTCAAAGCAAAAAAGCCACAGCACCTACAATGGTGAGATCTTAAAAAGGTGTTTAACGTAGGACTGCAACATGTATTTCACACGCAAGCGTAAAATCACGAGTTCATCACTGAGACCATCATCTAGGAACTGCAGAAAACAGCACAAACAGATCATAAGATGCATCTCACAAAAGATGTACATCCCTGGAGAATTCAACAATCTGCTTCCATTCCTGTCAAAAGAATAGCAGAAGTACGCAAATAAAATTAACACGGCGTCATGGTTTTAGGAGAGATTTAGGTACAGAGAAGCTCACCGTGAGATGCGATTATAAAGAAGACACTTCAGAAAACTGGTGAACACCTCATTGCTCCAGTGAGATGCCAGTAGTGCAAAGGTCAATACTTCCCCTTCTGAAAACTCAAAAAATGCGGAGATATCGGATGAAAGTGACACCTGCAGACAGGGCAGGACTTTAATGCAGAAACTAATCTGTGTCGCATGCTATAACTTTGTGGTTTTACGGAGGTGGTGTGCCAGTCACAATGTAAAGTCAGTAATACGGCTCAGGTCCGGCATGGACTTAACAAAGAAAAATAACATGCTACGCTTTGAGAGCCAAAGTGTATTCTGGACAATGCAGAGTGATAGACAGCGAAAGCCGTTGGAGCCTGAAAGGTATCTGATTATCTCTCAACAGTCAGTCATTCATTCCCCTCCTGCTTATCCTGGAAAGGATCACAGTGACAGGAGGGTGAACAGGCAGGCCCAAGCCTTCCATAACCCAGCAACAGTTTTGAGCTCTTTCCGGGGATCTACACACAAAACGACACTTCCAAAGCCAGGCGAGGGCAATAATCCCTCTAACTTTCCTGGGTCTGCCCCCAAGGTCTCCTCCTGGTGGGGCATACCCTGCCTAACCACAGCAGGAACTGGCATTGTAGTGATGCCTTTGACTTCAAAGATCACAGGTTCAAATCCCACCTAGTGCTGTAGTGCCCCTGAGTGAGGTCCTTACCCTAAATCACTCAACTAGAATAATCCAGTTACCTAAATAGACACGCTAACATTTTAAGTTGCTTTGGAGAAAAGTGCCAGCAAAATGAACAAATGTAAATTGCAGCTGACCTGGGGGGTTTATTACGATATATCTTGGATGAGACCTCAACCAGAGGCAAGCAAGGCTGTTGAGTTGTAAACCAAGAGCTTCATGTAAAGGTTCAGCTCCCATTTCACCGCCACAGACTAGTACAGGTGCTTGTGCTAATCTGTCTTTCTTCTCAAATGTCTCGTTCCTCTTTTTCAACACTTGTGGGCAGAACTCAGATACTTGAACGCTAGGGGCAGTTGTTCCTCTCTCTCTTACAGAAAGCAACCAGCTCTTTTTCTGGAGAGAACCACTTGAATTCAAGCAAAAGGTCACGGTTACATGAGGCCAAAGGTATAACATCATGAGGGCTCCTCCTTGCTATTCTTGGGCTTTTTATTTGTGGCGTGTCTGTAAACACACGCATGCACATTTTCCAAACCGCTTGTCCCATACGGGGTTGCGGGGAACTGGAGCCTACCCAGCAACACAGGGCGTAAGGCCAGAGGGGAAGGGGACACACCCAGGACGGGACACCAGTCTGTCACAAGGCACCCCAAGCGGGACTCAAACCCCAGACCCACCGGAAAACAGGACCTGGTCCAACCCACTGCGCCACCGCACCCCCATCTGTCTGTAAACAATCATCATAAATTATAGAGAAAGGCAAAATGAAACAGTAGGTAACAGATTTTAATAACATTTCTTAATGTTTTTTTTAATCACACGGAAACACTACATAAATGTAAATGTAAATATACCCTGGTGTTCAAGTGTGGAAAGAAGCCAAACTCATAATAAATTATGCAAAATAAGCAAAAGTCAACTTTGTGCGGTTACACCTTCACACTGTGTTAGAGAAAACAAGTTACATTTGCAGCACATCAATATGCACTATCAGCAGATTCAGGCTGCACTACCAAAGTGTTTCCCACAGGTTGCCAAACCTCATCCTAGTACTCAACAGCATATGCAAGTTTTAGACCTTTTTCATGGAACCCAGTTCAGCTAAGTAGCAGATAAGTGTTTTATCAAACATGCAAAAGTGAAAGAATTGTATAGGCCTACCCCAGATTTCTGTGAGAAAGCAACAAGAATGTTGTTAAGCTTATGCAAGCATGTGGTTACAGGTTATAAAGCTCACTTAACAGTTCAACACGGTATTTCACCAAAGAAGCTTCTTGCTCAAAACTACACTTGGATCACACGCAAAGGTGTGAGTACTGCCTAGCTTTTTCAATGCCTGCAGGCCTACCTATGTGAGAAAAATGAAAAAAGAGAAGTTTGCTGGACGTGAAAAGGAAGCATGGCTCAGAGGAGAAAGAAGTGAGATTCCCTGGGAGGTCTGAACCAGCACTATGCAGAAGACCGATGCCTTGAACACTGAGCACCTGTGGTGTGTGCTGCATAACAGAGCACAGTGTTTCATAATCTTACCACCAGGGATACCCTGTTTATGTTGGTTTTTATTCCTTCTTATTCAGGCTCGACTGGGCTGTTGCAAAATACAGATCTACAAGTTGGGCAGTAATTTCTTTAGAAAAAACAGCTACCTGCAGGTGTACAATTACAGATGTGATATTGATACTGCTACTACTACTACTGATGATGATAATAACAATAATAATAATAATAGTAATAATAATAATAATAATAATAATAATAATAAAATTGATAGGTAATGCGCACACACACACACACACACACACACACACACACACACACACACGCACTGCCTGAAATCGCTAGTCCCGAGCGGGGTTGTAGCGAACCGGAGCCTAACCCAGCAACACAGGGCACAAGGCTGGAGGGGGAGGGGACACACCCAGGACAGGATGATAGGTAATGATGAGGTTGAAATTACTCGTATTGTAATTATTAATTTTAGAAATATGTATTGTATAGGGGGGTGCAGTGGCGCAGTGGGTTGGACCACAGTCCTGTTCTCTGGTGGGTCTGGGGTTCGAGTCCCGCTTGGGGTGCCTTGCGATGGACTGGCGTACCGTCCTGGGTGTGTCCTCTCCCCCTCCGGCCTTACGCCCTGTGTTGCCGGGTAGGCTCCGGTTCCCCGCGACCCCATATGGGACAAGCGGTTCTGAAAATATGTGTGTGTGTGTGTGTGTGTGTGTGTGTGTGTGTGTGTGTGTATATATTGTATAAGGATAGGGGGTGCAGTGGGTTGGACTGGGTCCTGCTCTCTAGTGGGTCTGGGGTTTGAGTCCCGCTTGGGGTGCCTTGCGACGGACTGGTGTCCTGTCCTGGGTGTGTCCCCTCCCCCTCTGGCCTTATGCCCTGTGTTACCGGATAGGCTCTGGTTCCCCGCGACCCTGTATGGGACAAGTGGTTTGGAAAGTGTGTGTATATTGGATGTTAATTTTCTATTCATTGTAATTACTAACTACAATTAAGTAACTGTAAATGACTAAACAATGAAATATATTAAAATGTAACATTTCTGCTTTCAGAAATGTTTGTTTTCCAAAATTATTTTGAGAATTTTCCAGAAAAAAGAAATACTGCAACTGGAATTGGTCAAAAAAGTAGTTTATATAATTGCATTTTTTTCTGAATGACAAAACCTCACTTTTCTTTTGTTTAGTATAAAGAGCACACGGTAGTTTGCAAAGAACACGAGGAGTGACATTTTAAAACATGCTGAGCTCAGTTTCATGAATCTTTACAAAGTTTTGTCAAGACGTGCACGTGTTCACGTGTAGGGAACAAACTAGGTTTGCTTGAGACTTTCATGTCTGCAGCTATGTCTCCTTCTCTCAATGTAATAATGCATAATTATTGTACTTTTTTTGCTGAGATGTACGTCGCTTTGGACAAAAGCGTCTGCTGAATAAATGTAAATGTAAATGTCAGTGTGTTCATACGTAAAGTTCGAGAAATGGTCTCACTCAGCTAGGGGTTCTAAGTTAGGGTTACGGTCAGGAGTTTGGTCAGGGTTAGGGTTAGGCGTGTCTACGTTACATCCTTCCTCATCCCATGGCGAAGCACTCGAGTACAACACATGCAGCCCGTGTTACATTGTAAACACGGTAAAACTGACTCCGTGACAAGCGCACTTCGAGACGCACATCGGGGACTTTAGTTCACGAATTATTATTTAGTAATTATCATCATCATGAGCCTCTCTGTCCGGACTCACAGCGTCCCATCACATCATCAGTACTTGGATTTGGCCTCCAAGCAGGTGTTCTGTGACAAGTGCAATTCGTATTATCGTAACATTTGTATTTTCGGCACCTGAAAGCGTTTGTGAAGGCGTTAAGAACCGACCCACGCATACCTGAGATACAGGAGTTAGACAGATGATTTCTCGGAAGACGTCGAAGTTCAGAGAACAGACTCAGTCGCACAAGGCAGTGATTGGCCAGCGTCACAGCGAGGGCTCTTCCTATTGGACGAGGGCGGATTGCGAGAATCCTATCAGCTCTCAGCCGCGAACGCGTTCTTGTGAATGGGAGACTGATAAAACCGCGCGCTGAGATTGATTTACAGTATTTCACACGCACAGGGAGGACGTCACGGAGCCGTTCCGTGCCAGCTTCCGAACCCACTCAGATTCAGACACCAGCTCCTCAAGGTAAACTTCAACGACGCACACTACTCTGCCGTCGTACACATATTCTTAACTCTCAATTATTTTAATAATGTCTTGAAAGCTTCGAGATTTAATATTATTATCTGACGCTTTTGGTCAAAGCGACTTTCAATGTTAAGCTACTTTTTAAATCATTTACTGCTGGGCAATTTTACTGGAGCAATTTGGTAAGTACCTTGCTCAAGGGTACTACAACTAAGAGTGGGAATCGAACCTATGTGACCTTTGGGTCCAAAGACTTCAGCACTACTGTACCACGAGCTGTCCGAATGTAAGGCTTCTCTGTCTGTGTTTTACGTGCGTAGTAAACACGTCGATGCAGAATTCTCACCAAACCAACTTCTACGGAGCGATAAGTTTGGTTTGATGAAAGACGTGTCTTTAGTTTACACAGCTGGTGGTGTAGTGGTTCGAACTGCTACCTTCAGACCAGGGTCACAGGTTTGAATCTCACCTCCCGTCGTAGTACCGTGGAACAGACACCTATAAATTTCTCCAGTAGAAATTACCCAGCTGTGGTTAAATAAATGTAAGTCACTTGTTGGAGAAAAGGGTCAGTAATATTAAATAAATGTGTATTTACGCGCACACATGCATGATCACATCATGACATGAGTATCTCAAATTCTTGCTTTACATACAGCGGACTTCCTTCCCTCACACTTGAACAAATATGGAGCTACATGTTAGATATGAAAATGAAATCATATCCTATTTAAGTACTCACAAATACACCGCTCCGGTCAGCACCGCAGTGAACGGTGCACTAAGACTTTTCTAGCAATGATGATTATATGGCCTTAAGTTAAGGCTGCTGCGCGTTCTCGCCAGGATGTCCGCGCACCCGAGCGGCCGCAGACTTCGGCAGTGGCTCATCGAGCAGATCCACAGTCACCAGTACCCGGGGCTGCAGTGGGAGGACGAGGCTCGCACCATGTTCCGCATCCCTTGGAAGCACGCGGGGAAGCAGGACTACAACCAGGAGGTGGACGCCTCCATCTTCAAAGTAAGAGACCCCCCCAGGCTCACGTACGTCCCCCTTGAACCAACCGGCGCGAAGCGGTGCGCGCGCGCATGCGGTCGCTGTAAAAGCAGGAGTGGGGTCCTTCGCAGGTGGAATCCATCACACGCCTGGACGGGACGCCAGTTCATCGCAGGATCGCCCCACACACACTTACTCATTCGTTTGCTCTGTTTTATACTCACCAATTTACCTGTATCGGGGCGGTGTGAGGAAACCGGAGCACCTGGACGACCCTTGCAAAGATTCGGGGGAAGCATTCAGACTCCACGCAGACTGAGCAGGGATCGAATCCATGTTCTCTGGCACCACGCAGGTGCTGCGAGACGTCAGCGCTACCCGCTGTGTCCCCGCGTCTCCTTGCTGGGTAGAAGTGCAGGGTAATAATATTATTATTAGGCTCACAGTGGTGTAAATACTATATTTAAACGCTGTCTTAATGACGTTTGGCACCAAAAGCTCACATCGCTTTCCTAGAAGTTTAGCTCTAACTTAACTCGTCCGCTGAAGTTTATTTTTTTATATAAAGTTGCCTTAGAGACCTTATCATAAATGAGCTAATCAAGCGCAAAATGATGTGAAACACGCAGCAATATCAATAACAGGTAGTATTAACAACAGATAATTTTACATACAACAAAACCGCAGTGCTTGTGTCATTCTACTGTACATTTCGTTTGTTTTACTGCAACAATTGTTAATACAAATATTCTTATAATTGCTTATCCTTTTATTGATGCCATGATACTGTAGTAATGTTATAGGCAACACTGCTGTCCAGCCTGTCCTTACTAACTAGTGCAACAGTAATGCAGCACTCAAAGTGCTACATTATGATAATAATAATTAAGTAGGGATTACATTTTTAATTATTTTTATGGATGTAACTGATTGTGATGGACTGGTGTCCAGTCCATTGATTGTGTAGCCTCGGTAGCCAGAGCTCTATGCGTCCAGCATAGGTGACTCTTCATATGGATATTAGGTGGTTATTGATAGTGAGTCAGTGAGCAAGTAATGTGACTACTATAGTTATATGCTCTTTACCCAATTTATGTGAATGACCTTGGTCGGTAGTACAACACTTGCCTGCTTCGGCTTCCGATGCAGCAGTTTCTCCCTCTGCTGCCCCAGGCTGTAAGTGCAAGTAGCAGAAAGCACTTCCTGTCTTCCCCAGGCCTGGGCTGTGTTTAAAGGCAAGTTTAAGGAAGGGGACCGGGCAGAGCCGGCCACCTGGAAGACCAGGCTTCGCTGTGCCTTGAACAAGAGTCCCGACTTTGAGGAGGTGACCGACCGGTCTCAGCTGGACATATCGGAGCCTTACAAGGTCTACCGAATTGTTCCAGAGGAGGAGCAGAAGAGTGAGTGCTGGATTCTTATTGAGACAATGTCCATGGCTGCCTTTGTATCATGTCACGGCACCACCCCTGTTTTGCTGAATCAATAATCTCACCTTTATATGTTAATGAAAAAATATGAATGCGCAAAATCCTCCCAGCAGGTAGAAGTGCTGTAGCCATGCACGGGGGTGGTCACAGTGACGTCACAAGCATGGAATGCAACACGGCAGATTTGGAGGAACTCATAAAGGAGGTGAGCGGCATCTTGCGTAGGGTGCTAGCACAGCTCGACCGATGCTGTAACTCTGGAGTTGCTCCCGCTGAGGGAGGCATGCATTTTCAGACCATTGCTAATGACTGTCGCTGATTTGTGCAGTCCTCCAACGATGAGTATCTGGGCATCATCAAGAAGAGCCACTCTCCATCGGATGAGGCAACCAGGAACATGCAGCCAGGACAGGAGTGGTGGTCACATGGCAACTTCCGCTGTAAGAAACCAAAAATCAGGTCTACAGAACATAAACCCACATCCAGCAGGCGCTGAAGCAGTCCATGAAAGAGACACGCTTGCAGACTGCCTGTTCTGTTCTGTTACACACACACACAGACACACACACACACAGCGGGGTTCCGGCAAGCCGGAGCCTAACCCGGCAACACAGGGCACAAGGCTGGAAGGGGAGGGGACGCACCCAGGACGGGACGCCAGTCCATTGCAAGGCACCCCAATGTTCTGTTACCCCCAGCAGTAATATTATTATGCTTGCATGTTTTTTTCCTCAAGTAGCACTTAGACTGTTTATTCTTCTTACTATGGAGAAAAAAAAATCATAAGATGTTTTAAGCCTCATGATCCATGGTTCTTTGTTTATTATTATTATTTAATGAGTTAGTCATCGAAATTGTGAAAGCACTTTAAATAATTTTGTTCCTTATAATCACGCTTATCGTCTGAGGTAAGGATTACTTAATTTCCTTTAGAATTTTGCTGACTTATATGGGTTCCCCTGAGTTGACTGCGTTTTGCAAATAAGGCTTATTTTTTGTTGAATTAACAGAAATGGTTAAAGGGTCACATCTTCTTGGTTTTGTTCTCATGGCGGACATGAGAGCGGTCAATGGCAGCGAATTTGACGGAGTTCACTAGGAGATGAATTTAGGAGAGTAAAATTGGTTTTACTCCATAAATACATCATATCTGGGCAGTGTAGTGTTTCTGTGGAATTATGCCGTAGTAAAAAGGGTTGATGTATATGCCTTGTTTTTGCAGCAATACCAGTAACTCAGGATCCTTCACCAACTGGCAACTTCAATCCAGGTTTGTACATTTTCGGGTTGTGTTTTTTTTGAACCAGTATGAATATCGCAAAAGCGTAGGTTGTCACTTTGCGTCTTTACAGCTGAACTTCCCATGATCCAGTGCGCTGGCTCCGATTATTGCACTTTTCTCTTACTTGCCAGAAGCATTGTCCGTTACCGGTGTTGTGGTCTGGTATAGCAGCTGACCCTTGGTGTGATGGGGATTCAAGAGCTTGCGCTCTCCTCCTTTCACCAGCCTTCTCCCAGATGATGATCACCTTCTTCTACGGAGGCAAGCCGGTGGGCAGCACCCTGAGCACTCACTCTGAGGGTTGCCGGATTGCGCTGGGCCAGCCGCCACTGACAAGCGAGGCACCGTACGATCTCGAGACCTTGCAGAACATTCGCTTCCCACCGGTGGAACTGATTGAGCACGAGCGTCAGCGCCACGTAACCCGGAAACTCTTTGGACACCTGGAGCGCGGAGTGCTGGTGCGCGCCAACCGTGAGGGCGTTTTCATCAAGCGCCTGTGCCAGAGCCGCGTCTTCTGGAGCAGCCTGGGCTCCCAGTACAGCCCGGGACCCTGCAAGCTGGAGAGGGACGCTGTTGTCAAGATCTTTGACAACGCGAGATTCCTGCAAGGTGGGACACGGACACGCCTTTCGGAGCCCGTTTCAGTCCACTCTTTACCTTATTTCACGTATCGTGAGTCATTGCACTTTTTTATTGCGTGCGGTGTAGGGTAAACGGAGGGTGTGTTGCTTTTCTCCAGCTCTGCAGCTGTACCAGGATGGCCATTACCCAGCACCTGACCCCACAATCACCCTGTGTTTTGGAGAAGAATTTCATGATGTCAGCACTGCAAAGAACAAGTTAATAATTGTTCAGGTGAGAGAACCGAAGCTCATTTTCAGAATAAACGACACCATCCGCATTCTGATTAAATTTTCCCACGTGCGTGCATTGGAACACTGCCACTGGTCTGAAAATGAGAGCGCTTGCTTCTAGAGGTGGTCATCGTAAAGGAAGAGAGTTAATTGCGTTAGCTAGGCGGTGCCTTTCGTGCTAAAACTGATTGTCTTCTGACCTGCGCAGATCATACCAGTCACATGCCAGCAACTGCTGGAGGAGGTCAACCTCCTCCGCTCCCAGTACAGCAGTGGGACCTTGGAGATCTCGGACGAGACGCAGAACGATCAAGTGGCGCGCATTTTCCAGGAGCTCTGCAGCTACACCGTCCCGCAGCGCCTCGGCTTCCGAGAGAACGTGCCGATCACCGTCTGATTGACGCCACCAACTTCAGACGGGGAAGGGAACTTGCCGTTAGCTGTCCGACCGACACATCTTTGTTGCTCAGCAGGTCAGGAAGGAGAGAGAACCTGACGCTCGCTGCCTGAATGACTTACGACTGACGCAAATCTCCGACAACACGAAGAACGTCCCAAGCATGCTTTTCATCAACACTTCCATGTCTTCCTCCAAAAACCGGTCCATTATGCCCAAGGTAAATGGGCGAGAACATTTTGCCTCCAGGTAAATGGGTTAGACCCTGTCATTACTAAGTAAATGACCAATGTTATGGTGTCCCTCTCGGCTGACGAATTAGGTTGAATCAGTGATTAGGTGCTGGTTTACAGACATAGGCAACATTGCATTATGGGTCTATCTTTACATATCTGTGCGTATAAAGGTTTGCCTGGCTCTGTGATGCCAGGCTGCATCACACGTCTTGAGTACCGTGCAGCACAATTTGCTTTGTGCGTTTATGATTGCTTGTTTCCTTTGTACATTTACAAACCTGGACTCGGGTACTTTTACAGTTTTATTCCCAATTACAGAACTGGATAAATTATAAATTTGTCAGTCAGAAAACCATTTTAGTTTCTAGGTGTTTGAATAACTGATAGAATAACTGGGGTTATGATTTGAACTGATTTGCCTTTATTTGATACTTTTATTATTCCTTTGTAAAAAAAAAAAAAAAAAGAAAATACAAATACATAAATCTTCTATATTTCTGTCATTTTAAGTACATTGCCATTTGTAATATACCTTTTTACAACTTCATTCATTTTAAAAGATGAATGCAATGATTATTTTAAATAAATGTTTTCTATGGCAATAAAGAATATATTTTGATTAAGTGTGGTCATTTAATTCAATCTTTTTATTCCTTCAAATCATCCTTATTTCATCATCCTTACCGCCAGTTCATATTCTTAACTGGAAGGAAATCAATAGGACATCCTGCACCAACATTTTGCACTGACCTCATGTGTTTAGGCTGATAACAGAATTATTGCATCACTTTTCAAACAAATAACCACTTACCCTGAGCAGAACTGCGGTGATCCAGAGCATGTCCTAGAAACACTGAGCGCAAGGTTGAGGGAGGTACACCCTGGACGTGACACCAGTCCATTGCAAGATAGCCACACATACACACACTACGGGCAGTTTAGAGACACCACCTGAACTGCATGTCTTTGGACTGTGGGAGGAAACCCACACAGATAAGGGGAAAATACACAAATCCCACACGGACCGAACAGAGATTAAACCTACATTCTCTCAAACTGCCCAGGCACTGTGATATGGCAGTGTTAGTCACGCCACCATGTCACCTACATTTACATTTATTCATTTAACAGATGCTTTTCTCCAAAGCAACGTACATCTCAGCGAAACTACAAATTTGTGCATTACATTAATAGAAAGAGAAATAGCTGCAGACATGTGATTCTTAAGTAAACTCAGTTTGTTACTTTCCACTTGATGTGCCGATGTTAAAAAAAAAAAAAAACATGGAACTGACTAATTTGTTTCTGAAACAGTAAAGTGGAACATTCATCCATTGAAGGATTTTCTTCAAGTATCTCTCATCCATTAACAATATGACTGGAGCGCTTATGGTTCAGAACTCTACGTGAATTTTTGTCAGAACATCAACAATGTCCATGGTTTTACTAACGTTACAGCAAATAACTCACAAGAAAAACAGCGGCAAAAAATAAACTACAACAAAGACTATAAACTTATCTGAGACTTATTTTCATCATATAAAGACAATTAAAAAAAATGTATGTTAATCTAAATGGTGTTATCGATGTCATTCCTTTATCACGGAAAAATAGCGAGTCGTATGCGCAGTCGCACGGACTGCAGGAGATGGAACAGAAAGGCACGACAACCGTAAGCCCATCCACATCAGGTAAAGGGAGAAGTGAAATAACGGTATATTTAGAAGGTACTGCTCAGAAGAGAACTTCCAGAGATATACAAGCTATGGTTTCACATATTCCTGCTTAACCACCAAGTCACTGTTTCTCCTTGGTTGGCCTTTCAGTGGCTTAAACAGATGACTAGATGTATTTTTCAGGTATGGGCAACAATATTGTACTGTAATCTCTGACCGTGTATCTCCTTAAAACCCTGTTATTCCCTTAAAGCAAAAATGAATGCTATACAGTAAACAATATGTATGAAAACATTTTTTTAATCAGACAGTTGCGCAGTCAGTCGATCACTTTCCATCTGCTTATCCGTGGTCGTAGTTACGGCAGGCCCAACCTTTCTGTTCCCAACAGCAGTGTTGCAGCTCCTTTGGGGGATCTTCAGCTGTTCCCATGCATCTTGAGCGATAAACTTTCCATCGTAAAACGGATTTGCTCCAGAGTTTCCTCCCAGTGGGATTTCCCTGGACTACAAGAAGACATTCTTATGACTTGTCCCAAGTGTATGCCGCAGGTTGCAGTCAAATGAGGCCAAATGGACAATTTCATGTGCAGAAAGCAGAAAGCTACTCTTAGTCCCCCCAGATGAATACCCTGTGAACTTTGGCTGCACCTTGATATCCTGTCCACGAATGTCAAAACTCAACCTTGGCAGAGTTCGACACCCTCATTAAATGGGTTGAGCTTAATGCCGAGGTACAAAGAAATTAAATTATTTAATTTAATGTCTAATTAATAAAGTGATATTCCATTGCTCATGCTAATGACATTGGTATTCGGGTTAGAAAACATGCAGAACTGGTTAGTTCATTACTGAATCGTTGACAAGCCAGCCGTGCAACGGGGCAGATCCGCAACGCATTGAAACTTGTTTTTTTGAGTGGATGTCAAGTGTGAAGTGCACTAAGGCTGACATCCTTTGGCAGACAGCATTGGCGATACGTGTGTGAAGTGTAGATGGATGCATATTCAATATAAGGTTTAGACTGGATAACCCAGACATAATCAGACTGGCGGTTCCAATAGTATGTAGCGGTGTGCCATAAAGAGGAACAGGGTTAAAGTTGGGGAGAAAAAAACTAGCTAGCATACAATTATGTATTCGCGGAATTCAAAAGTGGCATTGAGCATTAAATAACAATATTAAATAAGTTTGCAGAATCAGTATTCAAACATTTATCTTGACATAGGAAGTGAAAATCTGTCAGTAAATGGAAATATAATTTACATCAATGAAATAGTTAACCTCCAAAACAATATCTTCGTGCCCAGATTGCTGAATATGACACTTTCTAGTTTATGTGGCATGTGCCATTAACTTATTAATCAACAAATCAATTGACATCAATGATAAATGTCAGTTTTCAAGAGTTCAGTTTTAGAATTGCATTTATTCATTTAGACCTGACACCTAAACTGGAACAGCTCAGCTCAGCTCAAAAATCAACCAAGACCTGTTTAAAGCATATACAATTCAGTTAGTCTTGAAACAAAGGTGTTAAAAAAGCTATTAAACAAATCTGAACCCACATTTTTCTCCTCTGAGTTAATTTTCTTGGATGTGAATCAACTGGGTTGTCAATCAAGGTGGGATGAAAGTCAACACTAAATTTGGATTGGTTCAATATGGTGAATCTTGTTTTTCCTTGCAGGTATTAAAAAATATTCCTACCTATTCTATCCTAACACTAAACTCTGATTGGATTTGCAGCTTGAGAACTATGGCCAGCGAAATCGGCGCAAGAAGTCTGCCGACAGCGAAGACTCATTTAAAGGTGACTAACAGCCAACGAACTCCAAGGAAGACGTCATCGTTGGAGGAAAACTGACCTGATTAGTTTTAAGGAGTGAAAGTAAAAACAGTACATCTGAAAAATTCAAAAGTGAAGAAAGGAGGGTGATCAAAATGTAGTCTAGGATTAGCAGATGCTTTTCTCTAAAGTGACTTACAATTATTTTACCCTTTAAAGTTATCAGAGCAATTTAGGGTAAGTATACAGCTCAAGGGTACTATAGCCAAAGGGGGGGGTTGAGCATCATGAAAGATCAGTCACCCCCGCATGGGTATTTTTCTCTTTTCTGCCATCTGGAAAGCGGCTCAGGTCTATTCGAACTCGCACTGCTAGGTACAGGAACGGCTTTGACCCCACTGCTGTAAGAGTATACAACACTCAGCAATGTGCCACCTTTAGTAACTATTGGCTGGACTGCTCCTTCCAGGGACATTGGTGGATTACACTCTCACTTAAGCATTCTCATGTTCTGAATTCTCTGGCTGTCTACTGTTATTTATTGTTATCATTATTAGCATTACTCACTCTCATTGTCATTGTTTTGTTTCGTGCAGCATTTCTATTGTCTTTGTCCTTGTCCATAGTCTGCGGAGAAGCATTCAAGAAGAATTTCATGGTACTTGTACACGGTACCTGTGCCTCTGACAATAATCTTGAAACTTGAAACTTGAAACTTGTCCCCTGAATAGGTTAGAAGTGCATTTTTTTTAACAAAAGCACTCAAGTAAAAGTACAAAAGTATCAAAGACAATATGTACTCTGAAAAGTGCAAATTCTCCAGAAATGAGCTTAAATAATGCAGTAAATGCAATATATGAATATCCATCTCTGTGTACAGCTGCTTGTGACTGTAAATGTGAATTCTAACGTGTGCTCATTATGAAAGGGAAGAGTGTTTTCGCAAAGGTCGAATACTGTCAAAAGTTCTGCGCATATATAACCTATACTATCCCATGATGAATTTGGAATTAACCAAAAATTCATTCAATAAACATAAGCAAGGACAAACCAGATAGCGTCATTTGTCAACAATGCAGATTTATAAACTTGAAGGTATTAAAGCAAATAAACTCATGAATGAGGTTAAGATTCTCCATTTGTAAGATTTCAGGGATTGTTCCCATTAATTACGACATATCAACATGGTTATTAAAATTATGCTAATCTTAGCTCCTGCATAACACCCTGGAGATTGTGATCTCAAATAAGGCTGAAGAACTCCACTTGTATGTCCGGTGCTGTGAAAGAGCAAAAGAAGAAGCAAAAGAAGAGGCCGACCAGCATCTGGATATTTGCACTCAGTCAGGACGTTCTGAAAGCTCTTCATACGGTCACTTTTTAAAAGTTGACTCCGTGACGCTCAACAACAACGAGCAGGAAAATCACAATAATGAAGTCATCATGAATGAGGCAGACAGCAGTGTATCTTTGTGTGAAGGCACCATTAGGCAGAAATTTGACATGAGCTTCCTGACATGATCTTGAACCATGGCTTTATGTGCTCTGGCAGCAGCAGCATCGGTAATGGTTCAGCGATCCAAAGGAAGGGTGTGTGAAGCAGTGTGCTGTTGTGTCTGCTTTGCTGTGAGAGTACAGTAATTTTACACAAGGGCGTGCAGACTTTGACCAGAGACAAACCAGGTGAGTACATGTAACCCTCTCTCAAAATTAAACTTCACAAGCATGTAGACCTCACACACACTTTCTGAACCACGTGTCCCATACAGGGTCATGGGGACTGGAGCCTACCCGGCAACACAGGGCATAAGGCCAAAGGGGGAGGGGACACACCCAGCAAGGGACACCAGTCTGTCACATAGCACCCCAAGTGGGACCCAAACCCCAGACCCACCGGAGAGCAGGACCCAGTCCAACCCCCTGTGCCACCATGCCCCCCTTTGCATGTGGACCTCTTTCGCTGTCATTTCAAATAAGGGTGTAAAGTTTGCGTGTAACCCCTTTTCTGCCTTCCTTCAAGGTTATGAAAAGGTGCAAAGTAAGACACAAAGTAAGGCATGCAGTAGGGTGTGAAGGAGAATATGAGGCCGCAAATATAGGGAGGTATAAGTCTAACTATAAAGTGAATATGAAGCAAGGTATATAGCAGGGATTACGAGGGGATGAGAGGAAGGGTATACAGTAGGGCATAGAGAAGAGTATTGAGAAAGGTAAAAAGTTGGGTGTGCGGTAGAGTGAGGGGTGCAGAGGTGCTGTGTACAACCCAAACATGATCAGCTGAATGAGAGACTTGTGACCCCTAAAAGGGCTTCTGCCTCCCTCCATGTAAGGCATAATAGCAAGAGACAACCTGACATAGTGGAGGATCATTGGAGAGAAGAGGCCAAAGTTTGTTCTGGACAACACGCATCTTAGTAATGTCACAATTAATAAAGCTGGTTACTCCAGTATTGGTAAGATGTATTTGGGTTGAAGGTGGGGGCGCGGTGGCGCAGCAGGTTTGGCTCCAGCTCTTCAGTAGGTCTGGGGTTCGAGTCCTGCTTGGAGTGCCTTGCGATGGACTGGCGTCCCATCCTGGGTGTGTCCCATGCCTCTCCAGGCTTGCACTCCGTGTTGCCAGGTTAGGCTCCGGCTTGCCGTGACCCCACTCGGGACAGGCGGTTTCAGACAATGTGTGTGTATTCTGGTACAGGTTATTTACTAGTTGTGTAATTATAAACACATTTATTTTTGTGAAAGTAAACAGGGAGACATCTTGCAGTGTAGTGGTTGGCGCTGCTGCCTTTACAGTGAAAGGTTGTGGGTTCATACTGCACCGCTGGCTGTCATACCCTTGAGCAAGGTACTTATCCTAAATTTTGCCAGTAAAAATTATCCAGCTGTGTAATTGGGTAAATAATTGAAGGTAAGTTGCTTCAGAGGAAAGTTTCAGCTAAATGAATAAGTGTGACTACTTTCTACCTGACTGAAACACCTTCGCGCTTTCTTTTTTTTGGGTGGCACTGCGAATAGCGCTGCTGTCTCACAGCACCTGGGTGGTGCAAGAGGATGTGGGTTCGATCCTCACTCAGTCTGTGTGGAGCTTGAATGTTCTTCCCGTGTCTGCATAGGTTTCCTCTGGGTGCTCTGGTTTCCTCCCACAGTCCAAAGACATGCTGTTTGGGTTCCCCCATAGCGTGTGCGTGACAGAGAGAGTGTGTTCCAATGATGTATGGATGAGTGACCCATTATAAGTAGTGTATCTAGCAGTATAAGTCACCATGGTGAATAAGCTGTGTGGGCTGATAACACTATATAGAGTTCACTGGAAGTCACTTCGGAGAAAAGCGTCTGCTAAATAAATAAAAGTAAACAACACAGAGCAGTTACAATTAAAAGAGCACGTAAGACTCAACTTAGATTGTTGAATATAACGGCATTTAAATGCATATAATTAACAAAATGTGAAATATTTCTTACAATTTTCCCCATACAACTGCAGGACATTTTACTGCAACAATGAAGAGTAACTAATGCTCTCAAAGCTATGAAAGCAAGGCCCCTTCTGGGACTTTGATCAAACAACTGTGTCCTTAACCACCGTGCTGACAGCATCTGAGCTGTAATCAGAGCCTCTGCGTTTAAGTGACAGTGTAGGATAGGAGCGTGATTCCTTCAGCGCATCCATCCCTCCCTCCGGTGTTATGTCATACATGAAAGCATTTACTCTGTATTGATGGTAAATAATAGGAGGCACTGAAGACTTGGCATCCTGCTCAACATGGTACCTACAGCAAGGTCTGAACACCCACCGTCTCGCTTCCTGTTTTGGTCTGACAGCTACTGGGTTATGCTCGGGTTATTTTGGTGTGACCTAGTTGCAGCACACTGCACAAACTGTTCCGTTATATGTGTTATTAACTTTATTTACTCTCGTGCTATTTTTAACAAACCCCCTCAATGGGGAGTGTCTTATTTAAATTTCTGAGGGGGAATTTTTAGCAAGTATTGATTAATCTTGAACGTTGGGGAAAGACTGGCATCCCCAGGGAATCGTCACCTTCTCAGCATGTGACCGTCTCATAATGGCATTACTGTTATGAAGAGTTGGTATCATGGTACTTTCTGCAGTGACTCAGATGAACTTACCATAATACATCAGCTGAGCAGGTACAGCATTTTAAACGCAATTTGCTCTCATGTGCTGTGGTTCCTCGTGAAAAGAGCGATGAGTAAATCACCGCCACCTACATACGGACACCTGGAGGGAGCAGAAGATGGAAACTGCACTTGAACCAGCCAGCGTGGTGCCGGCCAGAATTCGGCTGCGCCGCTAAGAAAACCATTTTTTGGGGGTGTTTAGAAGCTGTTGGAGATCACGCCATGAAACAGGAAAAAAACTGCAGGCCTTCAGAAGCTCAAACAGGAAATTTAGTCTGTCCCTTGTAACCCCTGTCTGAGACACTGTTAAATATAGCAGCTTTTTGTCTGTGCTGCACTTTGAAGGGGAAAGATAACTTTGGTCTGATCGGGATCTTAACCCAAATTAGAGCTTACCGATGAAATGCTACGTGACATTAATTTATTGAGCCGGCGCTTTTCTCCAAAGCGGCTTACAATGGTAAGCTACTTATTATGATATACATATTTAGGTAGGTGAAGGCAGCCAGTAGCGTAGTGGTCAGAGCTGTATCATATAATATAATATAATAGAGTGTACTACAATACACAGCTGGTTAGAGCTGCTGCTTTTGGACCCAAAGGTTGTAGGTTTGATTCCCACCTTTAGCTGTAGTACCCTTGAGCAAGCTACTTACCCTAAAATTGCTCCAGTGTTGGGGAAAAAAAAAGACAAAGAAAAACTACCCAGCTGATTAATAGGTAAACAACTGAGCTAAATGAATAAATGCAGGATAATTTATACTGGAGCAGCTGAGGGTAAGTACCATGCTCATCGGCACTACAGCAGAAGGCTGGGCCCTTTGCATCTGAAGGCAGCCCCTCTAACTCCTTCCCTATCTTCTAGCCCAGCGAATGTTGATAGTGACATAAGGAGATGTGACAGAGCGACACCTCACACGCAGTAGTGAGCGGTGTGGCTGTTGAAAGGTAAAACCACATTTGTGAGAAGACATTTACACTGTCAGTGGGAAACATCCCGGGAGAGTCTATTCAAGCTGTTTCATGGATCGGTTGGGCGGAGGGACCGTTTTAAGGCTCTGAACATACAAGCAAAAGGATCACGGATCGAGTCTCTAGACGGGAGCTGCGGAGACGCCCCTCAGATGCACTGTAGGAAGACGGACTTTGCTTTGCAACAGCTCTTCGCAGAGCCTGCAACACAGCTCTCTGTGGCGTCCTACTTCGTAGTGCTGACACTGCTTTTTTTCTGAGAAAAGCTGCTGGACAGCAGCTGCGGAGTCAGCAGCAGTTTCCCCTGCTTTGGCCTCGGTGCGTGAATCCCCTCAGCAGGCTGGACCCGTAGCGTCCACATTTTTAAAGTAAAACGCTTGGCGGTAGGTAAAAATGCTGGTAAAGCAGTGGGCAAGGCACGAACTTCATCACTGACCATGCTGCAGCTGTGGCTGAATGTTTATTATAACTGAAGCCAGAAATAGCCCAGAAATACATGTGGAATCCAGTGGTGGCGCTAGAGTCCAACAGCCGTTTGCAAAAGGGGTCCCTGGTGTCCCGAGAGAGACAAACCGCAATTCCAGAGGTACGGATATGCTTTTCATCGCAAAATATGAGTGGCACGGGTGACACGACCGGAATTTTACTCCTTTTCACTTGTCCCGAACTGCGGTTTTCAGCGTAGAACAGTTATTTCTAACTTAATAAACAGACAGTTGTTTTGTAACAATTAAAGAATCTTGATTAATTACAATATGGTCTAAGTGATGAAAAATAATATCAAGCAGAACTTGGTGATGTTTCTTGGTTTACAGGATCTTTTTCACAAGTTTTTGGCAACACTCTTCGTGGAGGTTACTGCATAGAGAGTTATCCATCCATCCATCTGTCCGTCCGTCCATCCGTCCATCCATCCATCCATCCATCATCAATAACTGCTTGTTTAATGCAAGGTCGCAGTGGTCCAGAGCCTTTCCCAGCAAGCACAAGACATAAAGGCAGGACATAACCAAGATGAGACACCAGTACATTGCAGGGCAATTGCTCACCCCCTCTTTCTCAATCTCTCTCTCTCTTTCTCTCTCTCTCACACACACACACACACAGACACACACACACACACACACACTCACAGACACAGAAAAGACTATTCAAAGTCACGTGAAACACAGCTCTTTAGGACTGTGAAGGAATCCAGAGCATTTTAAGGGAACCCACGGAAACGGGAAAAACATGCAACCTCTCCGCAACATTGACATATAATGAAAATTAGCAAAAGAAAAATACTGCATACAATGGAGGAAATGTATACTAAACTAGTAATCATTAAAATAACAAAAAAAATAGTTTTTTTTTTCTCCAAAACTAATAATGAAAAAAGACATTAATTAGCAGTAATTACTGGAGACATTAAAAATATATATTTTGATATAAGAATATCTCTGAGATATTGCACTTCTAAGAAGTAGTCTTGAAATGATATTAAAGCTGAAGTGAAAGCAAAGGTCCTTTTACTGAACCTATTTATCTCCCAAAAAGCTCTGTAATCAGTGAGCTATTTAATAAACAGTCCTCTTGTATGTAATACACTGTTGGTTAAATGAAATGTATATAATTGTGCGAGACAATATTTCCCGTTAGTTGCTGGTGTTACTTTGGTTTTTATAATCGAAATAAAACATATTTACAAAATGTGAAAAGCATAATTTCATACTTTGTGCCACAGAAATGAAAATTGCTCTTTCTTTATATAAAAGTAATAAATCATTTTGCAAAGTGCAATTTTTTTCATTAATCAATTAATTGCAGGCACATATTTGTAAAATGGCATTTTTAACTTAACGAATAAGTGCATTTTCAAATCTCCTTGCTGCTCAAATGCCAATAAAAAAGATTTTGTGACTTTTTCGTGATTTTTTTGTATTAAGGTGGATCTGCAGCTCGATAAAGAATAGCCAAAGCATCACTACAAACTGTTTTGCTGCTGTGAGTCAGTAAAAAAGCAGAAGGAAGCGGCTCTTATTCCATGCCCTGGAACACAGTTATAGGACAGAGACTTCCTCTTGATATAAGAACATTTGGGCTGGGTTTCAGAATTTTTTTTGTTATTATTATTAAAACAAACTTCATTGTAACCCCTAAAATAACATCTTCCAGTGAAATTACAACGTATTTCCTTGCGGTCATTTCAGCAGTAAAAAGAGAAATATTTCAAATGAAACAATGTTGCCCAGGTTATTTTAGCCTGGGTGGTTTGTTCAATGTCTCATAGCATAATGTTTCTTTTAGAAGATATTAATTTCCACAGAAACTGCAAAAAAAAAAAAAAAAAAATTGCATGAGCTCAGGAAAAAAGAACTATAAGTCTGTAATCAATAATTCCTATAATTTAGTACTGAACTTTTGCTCAGAACAGTTACAATGTATTTTGATTTTCCAGGTGACTTTTCAAAAACAGTGAACAAAACTTTCCATTGGGGACACATTTTCAGAAGCTGGTCAGTTACTACACATAAAACACTCTTACGAGGACGCTAATAGAAAGGGAAATACATTTACACAAGCAAAGATAATATCAGCTATTGCATGAATGATGTAATCTAAGTGATCAGTTCTCTTTCCAGGTTCCAGGATCGAATAAATAAAACTGGCAAAATAAATAACACGGTACCAGTCAGCATATCTGTTTTATTAAAACTAATTGTAAATTATATTTACATTTACATTTATTCATTTAGCAGATGCTTTTCTCCAAAGCGATGTACATCTCAGAGGTCAGTCAAATTACAGCATGACTGCAAAGCACAGTAATATGTTCAGTAAATGATCAGAAACGATATTACAATATTGATTGTTTAAGACTGTAGGTAGATTTGTTTCATTTGCCATCTGTCAATTTTTACATCCTTCAATGAGACAGGAAGACAGACCTTTAACTGCAAACCATGGAGTCAAATGAGACAAAAAAAACAATGGAAGAGACTACACACACGGAAAAAAAAAAATCAACATTTGGTATGAGGGAAATATAGTAGAAAATGATGATCACTTTTCCAGTTTGCAAATCTATACAAAGCATAGCGCATTTCTGCAATATTTCCAATAAAAAAAAAAAACGTTCTTATTACGCAACAGAAATGAGAGTAGGGGATTTGAGTGGTGTCTCTGGGGAGGTGTATGGGGTTTGAGACCGTACCGGTGTGTGATGAAAATAGCCAGAGAGGAACTTGAAAAGCAGGGTGGATTACTGAGGGCGGAGGGCTGCAGGTGGAGAGGCCACATCCTGGGTACAGGCAGGAGTGGGGGCACCTGACATGTTCTCTGGCTGAGGCCCTAAAGGACATTTCCCTAAATCAGTATCAGTTCACTCAACCGCTCCCCCCCCGGCCGCACCCACCCAATGTCGGTCTTGTCCTGATGCCTTCGCATCTCCTCTTCCTTTCCATTTTATGGCCTAAAAAGCGGTGCCGCTTGAAGACGTGCAGATCGTCAGGCTCGAACCGACAGCGCAGGGCCTCTAACGCCAAATGTTCGGCACACGTATATTTCCGTGGTTCATCTTGGGAGGGACTTACCAGCCCTTCATCCATGTAGGAGGGTGGAAAAAAAAAAACACGTGTGTGTGTGTGTGTGTGTGTGTGTGTGTGTGTGTGTGTGTGTGTGTGTGTGTGTGTGTGTGTGTGTGTGAACACAGCGGCCACATCAGGAAGGAATCGTTGCATAAGACAGGGGACATGTGCTCATCCTGACCCGGACCCCAATTATGCGCTTGGGCCGACCCCTCGGCGCATAATCTGTCCCCCCCAGCAGGCAAAAAGCTGTGGAGCGGCATCCCTTCCATCACACACACAACTTCCCTTAATTTATAAAAAGAGCGGTAGACGGAGTGCCCGCAGGAGCCGTGGACGGCCGACCGTTACGCCGAGCGTGGCGCGGCGGTTGAGCAATGCTCAGAGCTCTGGCACTCAGGGGAGAGGAGCCGCACCCCGGCCCAGTGCCGCCTCTCTGCCCGCGCCGATCGCCCAGTACGGTTTAAGTAGCTGTTTGCACCGCTAGGGATGGAGATCATTATTTTTCAGAACAATGTTGAAGACGTCTTTGGTTTTACACCTTTGCCTCTCATTATCAAGGCTCACTGGATTAATCTGAGTTCTTATAATAATATTACATGTGAACAATATTGATTGATTAATTCTTTCTTTTACCATTCATCGCGGGTAATTGCTTGCCCAACGCAGGGTCACGGTGCTTTGTGGCTTTTTCCTGGAAGCACAGGACGCGAAGCGGGGTACACCCTGCATCGGGTGCCACTCAAACGCAGATCGATCTCGCACAGCTCCGGGCATTCATATACACACACTGCAGGCAATTTAGATCTGCTCGTTCACCTGAAACAAATGTTGAGATTGTGGGGGGAAACCAGAGCACCCGGAGTAAACCTGCGCAGATCTGGAGAGAACATGCAAACTACACACAGGGAGTTGAGCCCAGAGCTCAGGTCCTGTGAGGCACCAGCCCTGCTGGCTACTGCAGAACCACTCTCTCCTCCACACCAGACCAGCCCCGCCAAACACCCCCAGGGAAGGGAGCTCTGCAGGAGATCTTAGTTCCCGGACACGCTTGACTCCGTTCTTCGGTATCGCCTGACGCTCCTTGAGTCGAACATGAAACGCAGGTGCAAAGCCTGCCTAGTGCTTCCGCAGAGTGTGCTGGCAGATCTTCAGGCCACCCACACAGGAAGCACGCAGTAGTGTCCCCACGAACTTTTGTCCCCTGAGTTGGGAAACTCTCTGGCCCTCATCCAACTGTTCCTTTCCCATTGTCCCCAAACGGCTTGTTTCCTTTCCGTTGCTCATTAGTCCTCTTGCTCAAATTCTCGTTCGTTTTCCATCGATAACTTAAGGTTGGACACCTTCCTGCGTCTTCCAAGCTTCTGCTCCTTTTCGGGCTCTCGGCCGCAAATCAAAACTGCGTTCAGCTGCATCGCAACTAATGAGACTAATTATAATGTTCTTGAAATGAGCTCAAACAGCAGATAATATGACTAAAAATGAAATTAGTATTGACACATTCCAATATGTTATGAATGTGGTAAAGTTCATGTTTGGCCGTGTGTTTCATAGGAAGTGCTACGGGGCCATGAAGTAAGATAGGAGGGCGTTTACAGACATTCGCATCTGAAATCAGCAAAACTGATTTCCAAACCCAGACTGGTTTCATATTAGGTTTATCGCACAGTGGAGGCATATAAATATTGCTGAAAAATGGATGGAACCAAAACTGACTAAGCCTTTGTAAATCCACCGAAATTTTTCGAAAAGTTAATTATTTTGAAAAGCGCTTTTAGAAGGAGAGTGTGGCGCAAGGTCTTCGTGTTACGCTGGGAACCTTCTCGCTCAAGGAAGAAGCCGTGCTCATGCGTGGGCCCCTTTACTAGGGAAAATCCAGCAACGAAAGGTAACTTCCAACTCTGTACTGGTCTGGGGTTCGAGTCCCGCTTGGGGTGCCTTGCGATGGACTGGCGTCCCGTCCTGGGTGTGTCCCCTCCCCCTCCAGTCCTATGCCCTATGTTGGTGGGTTAGACTCCAGCTTGCCACGGTTTCAGACTCTGTGTGTGTGGAGCTTAGACATGTCACAGGGTGAGGCCACAAATCCTTACATGACAAAAGGATGACAAAAGGCCTTCAACACAATGGCTTAATAAGACATAAATGAGAGAAAATTTCACTGTTTCATTTCCACATACTCTAGAATTTCGGCCAATGCTCACTGAAGCGTAGTAAACTTGGAATCTGTATTATTATTATTTTTAATTATAAAAAAAATAGAGAAACTTGTCTTTCTAACAAGCATTTTTTTTGCACAAAATTAATACTGGAACAACAGGTAATGATGAAGAAATAAGCTGTAAAAATGAGGCATCAGTACTTGACTGATCCACCTTTGGCTTTAACACCATACTAATTGATGTTTAGTGGTCAGCAGGTAATTTTCATGTAAAAAACTTTTCTTTTCATGTCAAACTGAATGTTAATTTCAGTCGCAGTGGAAAATCCCAAGGATGTTCAGCGGGATTAAGGTGTCTCCGGAAGAGGGATGATCTCGGAAATATTTCCTTACTGCAAGTGCCGGGTACTCAGGATTACTGTCTTTCAGAAGAACAAATTCCGGCCCTGTGCTCAGGGTTTCTTTATAATGATGACATAAAGTGATTTTTTCCAAAATTCCTTTGACATATTATACACTTGCACACGTGCCCTCCTTGTGCTGCCTTCCAGACCCAACCAGCAGCAGACCTCCCTCATCCTTCAAAGCTCATATCATGCATTCTAGTTTCAGGGCCTCTCCAGTCTTTCTCCACACTTTCAGTGTCCATCACTGCCAAGTAAGTTCAACTTGCTCTCATAACTGAATACAACCCAAGTGCACATTCAGAAAAACAGGCCTCCGGTTTGCCTCTTCTTTCAACAAAGGGCTTATTCTATCAGTTGATGTAGTAAAACTATCCTCACAGAGTGTATTTATCACAGTTTAACCTGTTACTTGAACTCTGAAGGTTTCTGTGTGTCCAGCTGCCACTTTTGGGTCATTAAGGAAATGATTTTCTCTGGCAGCTTTGGCTTCCGTTCTCTTCCCGGTTCGTTTTCAAGGAGGTGAAAGCACTTTAAAGCACTTTACAATATTCCCAACGGTTGATTTAGGAATTTAAATTGATCTCTTGCGACTTTCTTTCTGTGGTAAAGTTATTTACCTCTTGCCTCCCGCTCAGACTTCCTTCTTTGGTTGCCACGTTGATGGTACGAATGCGGTCAAGTGGATTGTGTGGATTAAAGTCCCAAACAAGGTGAAAGCCAATTAGCTCCTCCTGATTAGTTATCGGGGGGTGCGGTGGCGCAGTGGGTTAGACCACAGTCCTGCTCTCTGGTGGGCCTGGGGTTCGAGTCCCACTTGGAGTGCCTTGCGACGGACTGGTGTCCCGTTCTGGGTGTGTCCCCTCCCCCTCTGGCCTTACACCCTGTGTTGCCGGGTAGGCTCCGTGACCCCGTAAGGGACACGCGGCTCTGAAAGTGCGTGTGATTAGTTATCTGGGTGATTTCAGTCGTTAATCTATTTTAAAGTCCAAAATTACACAAAGCTTTTCAATTTAACACCAGTTTTCCAGCACTTGCCCCTATATTGTGTAAAAATGTGTTGATTGATGAAACAACTGCTTCTCTTTGTTTGCTTTAGAACTTGACCAAATATCCATAAACATTAGTTAAGATACAGAGGTTTAAGTAAAAAAAAAAAAAAAGAAATATGTTGATTTTAAATATTATATATAGTATGTAGAGTAATTTAAACGGCAGCACGGAGAGGAATCCGTAACGGTACAGCAAAAACGGTAAAAACACAGGACTGGTGCAATGCAGGACGTGGGAGGGTCATGCGCGGGGGTAGAGGTCTCAGGATATGTCCCAGCAGACAGCACGTGATGTGATCGTCCCCGGAGGGATGGTACACAGTCATGCAGGAGCGCTGCTACACGAGGGGATTTCTGCGTTCTCTACGGACACACAGTGCATGAGCTGAGTTGGAGACGTGTCAGCTGCTTCCCAGAAATCAAAACCTAATTTGTATGCGCTCACATTCTTCTGCTTTTATAATTTGCCTGTAACTATACAGATGGTTCCACTATATGGTGCCCCCCGATACACTGTTTTGAGGAGGTGTTACTTTTTATTTGTAAGCATGTTTTGCTATGAGACACTTTGGCCCAGCAGATGAGTTATGTTCAGAATAGTGACTAGGCAGCACGGTGACGCAGCGAGTAGCGCTGCTGTCTCACAGTACCTGGGTGGTGCGAGAGCACATGGGTTTAATCCTCATTTAGTCTATGTGGAGTTTGCTTGTTCTCCCCGTGTCTGCATAGGTTTCCTTTGGGTGCTCTGGTTTCCTCCCACAGTCCAAAGACATGCTGTTCTGGTTCCCCCATAGTGTGTGAGTGACAGAGAGAGTGTGTGTGTGTTCCACTGATGTATGGATGAGTGACCCAGTGTAAGTAGTGTATCTAGCAGTGTAAGTCACCTTGGTGACAAGGTGTGTGGGCTAGTAACGCTACATAGTATCCTTTGGAGAAAAGTGTCTGGTAAGTGAGTAAAAGTACATTTCATACTTTTATTTACAAGCAGTGTTTTATAATTAGCAATGGGGCGCAGTGGTGCAACGGGTTTGGCCAGGTCCTCTTCTCTGGTGGGCCTGGGGTTCGAGTCCCGCTTGGGGTGCCCTGTGACGGACTGGCATCCCATCCTGGGTGTGTCCCCTCCCCCTCCAGCCTTATGACCTGTGTTGCCGGGTTAGGCTCCGGTTCGCTGCGACACAAGTGGTTTCAGACCGTCTGTGCTTTACGGTTGTAAAAGGGGTTTTGGGGAAAGAAACTATAGAAGATGTGTCTCCTCCTGCTACTCTGCTGCACTTACTGTGCTACCATACTGTACAGTGCACAGACTGTTCTAATACGTGATTTTGTCTGCAAGTTGCATCAGATGTACCGGCTTCTAGTACCTTCCTTCACATGTGTTTTGCATAGAAAGTTCTCTTGTACTATAAGACGAAACTCTTTATATGTCCTGTGTTTATTCATCCCAAGTGTCTGTAAAAGCTGACAAAACTGACTCTAAGATGCCCCCAGCATGTTTTTCCCGGTCGTTTACTTTGGTCACATCGATCCACATTATATTTTCTGTGATCTATTAGGAGGAAAATACAGTATAATGACATTAAATTGTTTCGGTATTATTTTCTGTCCACATCAGCACCGTGGAGCGCGGACCGTCGCTGATACACAATAAGATGAAAACACGTTGCTTTCGAGTTACTGTGTATAATGGGAAACTTTTAATAATAATAGGGGGACGTGTCAGCGTTCCAGCAAACTTCATGTATCCACCAGTACTCACCTGTACCTCCTCTGAATATTATTCCTAATATTTACACTAAATTTCTCCAATATCTCACAAGCTGCTACATCCCTGGTGTGATCAGTGGCAAATCAAAAAATATGAGCAAGGAATAATATTTTAATATTAGTTTATGTTTTAGTTAATATTTCAGTTGAAGAATCATTGTGAAGGTATTTTTAAATATTTTCAAATGAAATGTTTTCAGTGCTGATCTGATCGACTAGAGAATGTACGACAACATTGTTCTGCGTTCCTTAAGTTTTCTTTTCAGCTTATCATGGGCTCTACTTCCTGGCAGTTTGATACAATTTTGACTTTCTGGGAAATAACTCAGATGCTTAAAATAATATTACTAATAAACCACTCGAGCCACATGTGTTTTTGTGGGATTTTATAAAAAAATGTGTTCAAGCCCAGCTGGGAGAACAAAAATGACAAATGTCTGACCTGTTCCACTATTCTCTTCACCACAAGGTTTCATTCCTGCTGCTTCACCTATTACTTTCAGATATGTTTTTTTAAACAATATTATTTTTAATGTGAAACGTGAAATGTCGCAAAAAGTGATGTGCGCTGCCAAAGAAACCAGCCGTGTTCTATAAAGATTCATTAAAATGTTGTAATATTGACGCTGCTTAATAGTTTTGTGTTATCCAGTATAAAGTGTAATTACGTGATCCTCGTCTGGAATTCGAAAAAAAATGTAACAACTTTTATTTTAGAAACGATATGTAGCCTGACAATTCTGAATGAAAAGAAAATGTAAAAAAATAACATAACAACTTATTTTGTTTCAATAGCATATATACCTGTATGTATGAAAAAAAAAATCTCACCCTAACCCCCACATGGGGTGTGTGTGTGTGTGTGTGTGTGTGTGTGCGTGTGTCTTGCTCAAGCTCGCGTCCTCTGCCGGAGGCCTTGGAGTTTCACGGTTCTGCGCAGTATCTTAGCTGTTCCTAGGACTGCACTCTACCAGACAGAGACTCCAGATGTTTACCCCAGAATCTACTGGAGCCACTCGCCCGGTTTGGGGGTCACAGCCCCGAGTGCTCTTATTGCCACTAGGACCATTCTGGACTTCACCTTCCACATCCCTTCCGATTCAGCCCTTCGTACTTCTCGATCTTCTCATGCTCCTTCTTCTTGATGTTGCCGTCACTTGGGATTGCCACATCTATCACAGCTGCCCTCTTCTCCTTCTTGTCGACCACCACCACGTCTGGCTGGTTGGCCAGCAACTGCTTGTCAGTCTGGAACTTGAAGTCCTACAGGACCTTAACTCTGCTGCTTTCAACCACCTTTGGTGTAAACGCCTCTATATATTTATATTATTTAATATTAATAAATATAATAAATATAATAAGTAATACATTTATTATTTATTTATATACATTTATATTCATCTATATTATAGCTTGTGCATCACACATACAAAAGAACGCAAACATACATGAACGTACGAAAGAATACATATGTAATGTAACAAACACACACACACACACACACACACATTTTCAGAACCGCTTGTCCCTTACGGGGTCACGGGGAACTGGAGCCTACCCGGCAACACAGGGCGTAAGGCCAGAGGGGGAAGGGGACACAACCAAGACGGGACGCCAGTCCGCCGCAAGGCACCCCAAGCGGGACTTGAACCCCAGACCCACCGGAGAGCAGGACTGCACCACTGTGCCACCGCGCCACCGCGCCACCCCTGTAACAAACAATGGCACGAAAAAACTGAAGTTAATTAAAATTTCACACACTTAGTTTGATGCTCATCTTGAATATTATTGGTGATACCGGTTGCTGCATGTCTGAGAAATGTCTATTATCCTCTGTTAAATGTCTTTCTGCAACATGCTGGGAAAGTCGCGGTCCAAACATTATTTCAGTTGACCTTAAGCAAACTGAACTGCAGTATGGATTATAAGACAAGGATCTAAACTGGCCTGTGGTCATGTAGTGTTATTCTACTGCACGAGCCCGTTCAACACCAGCCAGCCTCCAAAGAGCATCAGTTATGCTCACATCGGTACGTCGAAGCGCAATCGCTGAGCGTGCAGGAAATTCTCATTTGAATGCTTAAAAATAGAGTGCAGGTGAATCGGTGAGGTGGACTCGCGGAACAGTTTACATAAGCTGATTTACATAGCCTGTAAATGTAAACTGAAAACAAATGAAGTTAATAATGGACAGAGCACACGCCTGAAGAAATTAAAACAGCTTCCGGATGCGACTGCACAGGAGCCGTGGTGGTGCGCACTTTCTTCAAAAGCAAGAAAACAGAGCCCTAAATAGTTTTTTTTTTTTTACCTCCCCCACTTGAGTGGTAGTTTGTGTGACAGTGACCATGGTTTGTTCAGTAGATGTGGGACCTGTAGTGGCAAAATCACACCTGAACCCCCCCCCCGACCCCCCACGTTGGAAACTCTGTACCTTTACTGCCCTCTAGTGGCCGCTCGGCATATATACACAGCAACGACTCAGCGAAGTGGCTTCACCTGCAAACACATTCTGTCGCACATGAATAACTGAGGAACTCAAATCACTCACTTGATTTTTGTTCATAAGCAGCAGTTCTTTATATTTACTCTGCAAGGATGCTAACGTAGCATAGCATTTGCAGTAATGAAAAGGTAAATATTTACCTTGCACGGAGGGTTTACATGACAAAAGGTATTTTTGCTTCACTTTCTATCCATGATAACATTGAACTTGTCTCTTATTTATACTGCTTAGATATGACAAGGTGACAAGTTCAAAGTATTGCAGAAGGCTGTGGTTTGGATTTAATTTTCTGTAGCTTGCCCCAGAAATACCATCAGAAGGTACGGAGCTGTTGCTGGATCATTCCATAATGAAGTTGCCTTCAATTTCTGTTTGTATGCAGAATATAATCAAATCATACCATAAGATGTGTTATTAAAAATACAAAATGAACAGCTTTATTGCTTCCTGCTGAAAGTTTTAATTGGACTTTCTGTCATTCTATCACTCTGTGATGATAAAATCAAATAGTTGCAATGTCAGCATCATGTCGCACAGGGATGTAATTGTTCAAGGACAGCAGACAGAATTTTCTTTAGATAACAAGAAGAAGAAGAAGAAGGAGAAGAAGAAGAAGAAGAAGAAGAAGAAGAAGAAGAAGAAGAAGAAGAAGAAGAAGAAGAAGAAGAAGAAAGCACAGTCAATGGTGCTGCTGCCTGACCACACCAGGGCGGTACAAGAAAATATATGTTTGGTCCTCTATCAGTCTGTGTGGAGTTTGCATGTTCTCCTCTTGTCTGTGAGGGGTTCTCATAGGTGCTCTGGTTTCCTCCCACAGTCCCAAGTCATGCGGTGCAGGTGAATTGGTGACTCTAAATTGCTTTTAGTGTGCGAATTGGGGAGTGACTCTGTGTGCGTGTGTGTGGGTTCACTGTGATGGACTGGTGTCCCATCTAGGGCGTACCCCCAATCAGCTGTGTGCCCAATGCCTCTCGGATTGGCCCCGGCGCACTTCGACCCTGCTCAGGACAAGAGGTTATTGAAATTGGATGGATGGAATAATAGCAATAGTAACTTGTAAAATGGGAAAGCTCCACTGAAACTAATAAATGAGATTTTATAAAGGAGCAACAATACATCTGTGATTTATGATCATGCCTAAAGTAATGCAAGTGAGTGTGCAGTGAGTGGACATCGGGTATTTCCTACTGATTCTATCACTTCTGATAAAGACAAAGCAACATTTTAATTTACAGTGTCTGTGCAGGACTCTTTCAAACAGTTCTAGTGTGTTTTTTGGGCTGTTGGGCAATAACCTAATAAATTGCACAACAGCGCTGCAGCAATTGAAGCAGTATATGAAGGCCACATGTTGGAGTGTCATCACGATGCCGCCATAAAGTCACAGCGCAGTGAAACCCTCCCTGTTTCATTTCCCACCCCACCAGTTTCATCCCAGTTCAGAGAGCAGTGGGTGTGTGAGCCTTCCGCTCCATCACCCTACACTTCCTGGCCCCCCCGCGAGTCATTCGGCACCACAGAGTCGCCCGGTATCGAAAAATCCCCCTAAAGATTCATCCGTATGGGAGAAGGTGGGACGGGTGGGAGCGGGACCGGCGTGGGGGGCACTAGCGTCACAAGCGCCCAGCTCCTGCTGCGCTGACGTCGGTGCCGGGGTCTGACTCACCCGCCCCCGCCCCTACCTCTCACGAGGGCAGGATGTGAGGCCAGGCAGGGGAGACTTTGGGATTGCTCCAGCACCTCTGAGCACCCTTCCAAAAGTTTTTTTTAGCGCTTTATATTGTTGTTCAAATACAGCTACTGCTGGGTTCTTACCGGTGTGCCAAGTTCAAACGGAGAGGTAACAAATCCAAAAACATTTTCCTCTGCAGTTTGTGTCACGAGCACTGTACAAATGGAAGGTGAGTCAGTTGGTTTCTTTCAATCATATTATAGTATGCCGAGCTTTTCCGTACAAAAAAAACACCTGGATTGAAATGCTTCCTCCTGCAGTACTAACTCTTGATCAAGGGACCTTTCCTGAATTGTTCCAGTAGAAGAGGATGCAGCTGTAGAAATAAGGGTAAACCACTGCAAGTAGCTCAGTACACAAATCCAACATTGTAGCAAAAAGAAAAAGAAATAAAAAAAAATCACATTTAAATATTATTATTATTATTATTATTATGCACACACACAATGTCCACAACCGCTTATTCCAAGTAGGGTTATGGCAAACCGGAGCCTAACCCAGCAACACAGGGCGGAAGGCTGGAGGGAGAGGGTATACACCCAGGATGGGACCATATTAATAATAATAAGAATAATAATAATAACAATAATTTCCATTTGAAATCCATAGGCGTGCCGAACCGATATTTTGACTTTCCGAATGAGTGAAGTCCGAAAGCAGCTAGCACAGTAGTAACAGAGTGGGCCCGCAGCAGGAAGGCAGCAGCGTTTCACGGCCGCTGCGCTGGACCCTCTCGGAGCCGACTGTTATTATAACAATTACAGTAATCTGACAGGAAACACAAACAGGAACAATTAAAAAAGATAGCGCAAGAAGGCCGTGGGGGTGCGTTCTGCCGAAGGTGGCCCAGCGCGAGCGCTGTCCCGGCACGTGGGTCACCGATGGTAGAGAGAAGGGCGAGGGGGTGCAAGGTCTAGGCCCGGACACCCTGATTACTTTACTGCTTCCCAGGAGCTGTGCTAGGAAACCAAAGAGTAACACCAAGGAACAGGTTTCAGGACTGCAGCTTGGTGGAACACATTTATATTTACTCACTTAGCTAATGCTTTTCTCCAGAACAACTTATAATCACTTACTGGTTTATACAGAAGGGTAATTTTATTGGAGCAAGTTAGGGTAAGTACTTTGCTCAAAGGTATTACAGCTAGAGGTGGGAATTGAACCTACAATCTTTGGGTGCGAAAGAAGCAACTCTAACCACTATTCTCCTAGCTGTTCCGAAGATCTTTGCGCTACACTGAACCCCCTGCAATCATTCGCCCATTTATACAGCAGTGCAATTCGCACACACGTAACGGGCAATTTAGAAACACACATATTTGGACTGTGGGAGGAAACCAGAGCACCAGGAGAAACCTCAGAGAAAGAGAATAAGATCCCATGGGACAGCTAGTAGTACAGTGGCCAGAGCTGCTGCTTTTGATTTATTTGATTTGAATCGAATATTTGTGTTCTCAGTTGCCGCCTTTGCACCAGAAGGTCGCAGGTTCGATTCCCTCCTCCAGCTGTAGTACCCTTGAGCAAAGTATTAACCCTAAATTCTCCAGCATAAATTGCCTAGCTGTATAAACAGGTAAATAATTGTAAACTATATGAATAAATGTAAGACGCATGTCCCACGTAGGCTGAGCGGAACCTGCAGCCCAGGCACTCGGGAGGCTTACGTGGCCGAACAGGACAAGCATGAACCGTAAGAACAAGATGCTTTTACGCAGCAACTCTTCTCCCTACTCACAGCTCATCTCTTTATTGTTATTAGTTAGAAAAAGAATACTCATGATGATAAAGCATATCGAGCGAATGCCTTAAAGGGCCAGGGGAGGTTTTGACGGAACACATAACTTCGCCGAACGCGTCATTTCTGGGCAGTGACCGGCCTTCCTGGGGGCATCGCGTGATTCATGGGGACCCCAGCCCCTCCAGGCGTTCCCCTGCAAACCTTTGGTTACTCAAAGAGGCCTTTTCCTATGCGCATCCCCTGACGGCAGAAACAAACAAAAGAAAGGAAAGCCTCCGCTGTGGACGTCGCGGGCAGACGATCTCATCCCGGATCTTGTTTGTTTACGCGCTGACTGTTTGAAAATGTTTTCCTTCGCAAAGTCGTCATGGATGCGGCACAGGGGAAAGCACGAAGATGTTTTTTTTTTTTTTTTTTTCTGCGTTTTTTCCGTAGGACGCCAGAAAGGCCCTCATTAATCCCCATCACCCAATTAGTCACGTCTCGTAATTGAAGAGCTGGCAAGGCAGGTGCTGGCACTCAGGCGGTTTTAGAGTTTAAAAGGAATGTCATACCATTCCTCGAAAGTCATCTGTTATTTCCAACGAAGCCACTTAGCGGCCGCAGACGACCCCGAGTGTCATTAATTTATCTTCGCGGCATTACAAGACGCAAATGTACTTTGCCCAAATGCATTGGAAACCGCAGCCGGCATCCACGCAGAACTGTTTCCGTGGCAACGATCCAGCCCAAAATCAATGGCCGAGGGTTCAGCGGGGGAGACTTGTTGCTATCTCGCGTGCCTCTGCGCCTAAACAGCTCTATAAGAAACATGCTGCCACTTCCGTGGACGATTGCAAACAGCTCCAGCAACTCGTGTAAAGCCATGTTTTTACAGTACGTGGCGTCATGATGTCACTGGACGAAAGGATGCCACATAAACATCTTCACCATTCAGGACACTGAAGTCCGTTCTCCACATCCATAGTTACAAAGATGAAACGCATTCATTTATTATTGAAACCCTTATAATTTTACCTCCCTAATGTCTTTCAATACCCGGTGATGGACTTGCACCCCATCCAGAGTGTACCCCCCCAGCAATTCCAGGACTGCATTTAACCGACGCTTCTCTCCAAAGCAACTTACAGTGTCAAACAGCTCTCATGTATTTACCTATTTATACTGCTGGGCACTTTTTACTGGAGCAATTTAGGATAGGTACTTTACTCCAGAGAATTACGGCTGGAGGTGGGACTACAAACCTGCAACCTTCGGGCTCAAAGGCAACAGCACAAACCACTATACTACCAGGTGCCCCCAAAGGATAGGCTCTGGACCCCCTGTCACCGTGACCAAGACAAGTAGGTAATCGGAAAGGATGGAAGGGGGTATGGTGGTGCAGTGGGCCTGGCCGGGGCCCGCTCTCTGGCGGGTCTGGGGTTCGAGTCCTGCTTGGGGTGCCGTACGATGGACTGTTGTCCTGTCCTGGGTGAGTCCTCCCCCTCCAGCGTTGTGCCCTGTGTTGCCGGGTTAGGCTCCGCTTCGCCGCGACCCCACTTGGGACAAACGGCTTCAGCCGATGTGTGCGTGCGGGTTAACTGGTTAAGAGCTCAGCTTTGAAGACCATCCTACAGAGGAGTGGACCCCGGTAATGAACCACAGCGCTGGGACGCACATGCAGAAAACAGGCCCGTAAAAGTGCCGGTTAATCGGTGCGGCAGCTGGGTGGGATGACGCCCTTGCAAGACTGCGAAGGGAGTCACTGACGGGCTCTGACATTATTCACAACCATCAGACGGGTGCTCCGAAAAGGAGAATCTGAAAAGGACACTGCAGACACGGTGTAAAATGAATCACAGCCTCCAGCGTGGTCTGCAGCTGCATCTAAGAAGGGCGTCACGCGAGATGGCGAGATCATCACAGCCATCGAGGGGCTCATCGTTCCATCAGAGCAGTTCTCAGTTAAGACCACGGTATTCTTCGCATCGACCAAGCGTTAGAGTGAGACTAGAACTAACGTACGTACTGGAATCGTACGACACCAGCAATGCTTTTACAGTAGTTGTGTGAGGCTATACAACTTCCTTCTGGTCCTTCACGCTGATATATACTCTGAGCGGCCCAGGCCAATGCGGTCCAGCCCACGGAGCGTTGCTGAGACAAACTCGAAAGAGGCCGAACCTTGTTTGCGACCATCGGACCGTTACGGTCGGCGCTGAGGGACGATTCCAAATAAACACACCAACACCGCCGAAATGAATCTTAACGTAAAAACAACTCCCAATATCCTAAAGGTACCTTGTTGTAAGAATCAACATGCAAGTGTGCGTCTTCACACGAGAGGCCACTTTAAATGCCATTTTTAACCGTTCCAAGAACCCCAGAAGCGAGCATCACAGCCAGCCGTGGACAGACGCAGGGGCCGAACGGGAAAGCGAACGTGTGCGACGGGGAAGACGGGAAGAGACAAAGTCTCACATTGTGCACTTGGATGTTAAAACATCTTTCAAAATGTGTGTTTGCTTTCCCGGTTCAACCAAGTTGCATATTTTTGTATTAAAAAAAGAAACGGTTTCCTCCTGGCGCTGATGTGTGTTTGTGAGAGAGACTGTTTTCTTTTATGGTCAGAGGTTGTAAGAGTGGGTTTTGTGTTTGTGAAAGAAAGTTTCACAGTTCCTGAGCGGAAGTTTCACTGCGCGGAAAACACACTTTTATACTCTCTTAGTACCTGGCAAAGGAAACACATTTCGAGCATGTGATTTTCTTTGGGCAGAGACTGTAGAGCGGAGCGATATACTGTCACAGACTCATTACACACTGGTATTGTATAAAGTGGGATATGAACAATATGAATTATGTGACAACTACATGAGACTTTTCTCCAAAGCCACTTACAGTGTGAAGCTACTAACAATTATTTACCCATGTATACAACTGGGTAATTTCACTGGAGCAATTTAGGTTAAGTACCTTTCTCAAAGGTATTACAGCTGAAGGTGGGATTCGAACCTGCAACCTTGGGGTCCGAAGACAAGAGGTGAGAACACAAATATTTGACTCGAATCGTTTTGAATACAGAGTAACCTTGACTTGTGATTTCCGAGCGATGCTGGGGAGCCGGAGGCAGACCACGCGCGCGCGGGCGAGCGGCTGCGGGTGGTGCTGAGTGTGCGTGCCACCAGAGGACAGAGCGCCGCACCTATAGCGTCACGGCGTACTGTTTGGTTACATGCAAAACAAGAAGTTTCAGTCGTTACTCGGCTTGTGTGAACCGCAGTGTAAACACGTGTAGTGCCGTGACATTTACCTCGCGGTTAAAAATGCGATTGTTAATTTGCCTTTGAAGAACTTCCTGCCTGAATGCGTGTGTGTGTGTGTGTGTGTGTGTGTGAAAGAGGTGGGATGATGGTGGGCCTTTTCGAGGGGTGGTTCGGTGGGGGGATTAGCCACTGTCGGAGCCCTCGGCAAGGCAGAGTAAATCATGACAAGAGGACAAAACCCTGCAGCGAAGTCACCGCACCAAAAGTATTTATGTAAGAATTGGACATAATCAGTTTCTCATGATGGAGAGAAGGAGTGACTGCAGAAAGGGACACGCGGCATAAACACACCAGTGAGTGACATTCTACAGGAAGGCCTAATCAAACACTGACGGCAGAGTCACGCCGTTCTGCGTTCACGGCATGCCCTCGTCTACCCCGTGGTGCGTATGACTGTGAGAACTCGTCCTGATGGAGAACAGCACGGCCGTAATCTCCTAAACCCAAACCATCTTTATTTCTTCCTGGTTCCTGAAAGGCAGCACTGTGCAGCGCGACGCCAGTCCCCCTTTGGCGTGAGTTACCTTTTCCTGTCTCGTAAAAGGATGAGTGCGAGCAAATCGACGGCTCGCCATGCGTCGGCGCGCCTGCACGTGTCACTGGGAGCGGCGCGCACGCACGCATGCACGCACGCATGCACGCACGCACGGCAGGTTCTTCCCAAGAAGAAGGTCACACACATGTGTACGAAAGATGCCACCCGCTGCAGTTTGAGCTTATTTGTTTAGCAGATGCTTTTCTCCAAAAGTGATTCCAACACACTCTACGTAGTGTTGTGAGCCCACACACCTTATTCACCAAGGTGACTTACACTGGGTCACTCATCCATAAATCAGTGCAACACACTCTCTCTGTCACTTGCACACTATGGGGAAACCTGAACAGCATGCCTTTGGACTGTGGGAGGAAACCAGAGCAGCCAGAGGAAACTCACACAGACACGGGGAGAACATGCAAACTCTACACAGGCTGAGCAGACATCGAACCCACGTCCTCTCGCACCACCCAGAAGCTCTGAGAGAGCAGTGCTACTTACTGTACTACCGTGCCACCCTACTGGTCCTTATTTCATGGTATAGATGCCGCTCAATCATAAGCAAAGACTGCTAAGAAATCCCAACGCTAAGATTTTACTTAGGCCTTCTTGTAATATTGCAGGAGCTGTTGCATAAAAACAGAGAAAACTTAAAAATGAAAAAAAGCAGAAAAAATAAAAATGACATAATAAAAAACTAAACTCAGTTTATTTACTCAATTCATTTTCCATGCAATCCAGCTTCGCTCAATTCAGCTTAACTGCATTTAGCTCAGTGAAACTCATTGTTGAACAGATGCGGACAAGTGAGATAAAAGACAAAGGCAGTGATTTCAACACTAAGCACATAAACCGACTGGCAACCGAGGAGAGGAAAACAAAAAAAGCTCCCAGTATGGAAAAGGAGACAAATACCCTCTGGGGGTCGACCCTCCCCACCCCTCCTGGACCTCAGTCAGTCAGTGTGCGGAGATGAGGCTGCATCAACCAATAATGTCCGAGACACATTGTACAGTAAATACCGCGGCTAAAGGTGAAGGCGGGAGAGATGCAATTGAGTTATTAAAGGCGAAATACCCTTTGACCTTCCCTTTGACCCCTTTGTGCCGCAGCCATGTTTCTTGTCATCCTCCGGGGGGGGTTCGCGCTTTGCCTCTGTCCGTAGACGCGGGTTTCGTGACGGAAGGCCACCCTCTAATCCTTCCCCGTGTCTGGCTTGTTGCTCCATCTTCATTCTGAAGGCCCCCCCCCCCATCCCACCCCCACCCTTTCTCCTAAACCCATAAATCTTCCCTCTAAGGCCACCCACACTCCTGGTCCCGTGAGATTACAGACAGTGCTCTGCGTGGGTCTTTCCAGTCCCCTCCCCCCGCCTCCCCCCCACCACCACTCCCACTTGGTTTAGGATGATGCTGCGCTGGACCCGCTGTTCCATCTATAAACGACTGGGTGGTACGGTTAAGGTTGCGGGTGGCGGCGGAGGGCTGTGGTTCCTGTCAGAGAGTGTTGGGGGAGAAAAAGGAAGGAGGAGGTGGGGGGTCGGACTGGGTTCGAGGGGGGGCGGGGGTGATCGCAGGATGTTATCAGCATCCTGTTTCTGTGACCTGGCGGGCGATAGTGTGTAACGACAGCAACCCCTGCCCACTTTGTGCGCCAGGGACAGTCCCCCCCCCCCGACTCGGGGGGGCTTTGACCAGCTGAGACAGAAGAGCACCTAATGGGGCGCTGGCAGTAAGCAAGCGAGTTACAGTTTGTTTGCCCCCTAAGGTGGTCGGGGGGCGCTGCACAAAACCAACTCCTGTCTGCCTCCGCGTTCACTACTTCTGCCCATCACTCACGCTCCACCATGGTAGCAGTAATATTAAGTGATAGCGGTAACAGCAGTAATCTAATTTGTCCGTGGGGGGCTGCCCACATTGCTTGTAAATAGAGAACAAGCCCCTGGCTCACTGTGACACGTTAACCGCATTAAAGAACACGAACATTTTGGGGCCTGAGCAGTCCCCGTTCCACATCTGGCTCCCGCAGCTGTGTTTGGATCCCTTCGGTTAAATATTTGCATTATGGAGGCACATGAAACATGAAATAATACCACTGTATGGACGTCTTTGTCGAGGCCCGTTCCATGCCATCCATGTGGAATTTAGGTATAAAGTGAACACAGTGCAGATCCACGGGGAGGACCGCGGGGCCGCTATGGGGGGTCGAAGCCTCTTTTTCCTTAAGCTCACTCGAGGCTGAGGGATTTCAGGGAGGCCTGGGACACTGGGTCTTGTTCCATCTTTAATTTTAGTAATTGTCCCTCTGAATTAGACAATTAGGCAAAACGCCCCCCCCCCCAACCCCGGAGACGGTCGCATTGGCATGCCTACCTCGGCTAAAGGCTGCTCTGCATTTTAGTGCTGCTATGTAATGGCTTACCATACACCAGGAGCCTTTTACAACACGCCACATTTTTTACGCTGAAATCCTTCGGTCTGATTTTCATCTACACTTTATTACACAGAGGACATTGCAGGATTTTCGTTCACAGAGGGGTTCTGTCTTGCTGCTGCGCTTTGACATTTTCTTTACCGGACAATATGTTTTATGGGAGGTTTGTTTTAGCTTCAATGATGTATATTTTTTTGGCCAGGATTAATTTTTCAGTAAACTGTATTTGAGCAAAAATGGTGCATTTTGCCACTTTTGCTACGTGAGACCAGCAGGTTAATGATTGAAGGCAAAGGAACGAGCAGATAAAATCCCAGGGAAGGCTTGATATAGTGCCTTTGATCGAGGTGCTGCATTTATCCATCATAATTAAGCTGTATCGTACCTTATAGTAAGAACGAAGAAAATAATTGAAGGACACCGCATTGATCCCCGGACACTAATTTTTCTAGAGTTACCACCTACACAAACATACACACACAAGTGAGCAGCCCGGAGCGGCAAAGCCACGCGAGGTGATGGATGCACCAGTACCGCGGTCAGTACCGCGGTCCTGGAAGCAGCTGCCACGGTTGACAAAGTGAAGTATCGAGCCGCTAGACGGGACAGGAAGGAAAACACGGAGGCTCGTTGCGTGAGGCCGGGGGCCAGAAGCCGTTTCCTCCTCGGGAGCCGGAGCCCTCAGGAGCCGGTCAGCAGAGCCACGACAGGGGACCGAATTAGAACACAGGAACGACACACCAATATGTCCAGCCACTTTACACGGCAGTGATTTACATGGGAGAGGTGAGGAGACGGGGGGCAAGGCCGGGGCGCTGCCCCGTGATGAATGAACAGCACAAGTGGTGAGAAAACAGGGGCAGAGGGAAGGGGGGGGGGGGGGGGGGGGCTGCTTCCTGCCCTTATTCTGCACCGCAACAATTCCTCCAACCTGAAGAAGCCTGGCCGCCCGGAGCACCGCTTCCCCACGCTGCACCTCAGCTCGTGTTCCTCTGTTTGACTTCCTACCGCGCGGCGATCTGCACCTATCTGCCCCAGACAGGGCAGGCCTGCGGAAAGACTTCCCGTGTACCGTAGTGCGCGTCTGCAGTTTTACCGTGGCTTCCGAAAAACAGGAAAAATATAATGAAAGCGAGCATCACAAAGAAAATGGATAGAAAGATAGATAGATAGATAGATAGATAGATAGATAGATAGATAGATAGATAACTTCACTGAAACCAAAGGAAATTGGATGAGGTTAAAATAATATACAGGAAACAGTGTAACCAGTCAAAAGACAGAGACATAATAACAGAGACATTGGAATCACAATGGAAGTAAATAATATTTGTACTAGTACAAAAGAATTAAAAATATATAAACAAGTAATAGTAATAATAATAAAAATTATAAGAAGAAGAAGAAGAAGAAATTTGCAATAGTACTTGTCACCTAATGAATTATCATCCTGCATATTCAATTATTATCATAAATTACTAGTAGAAAAACGAAATAAAAACAATCTGTTACAAAATGTATGGTTAGTCTAATTGCCCAGCAAAGTTTTTGAGGGAGTTATTTGAATTAATGCTCTATGTGAATTGCAGCACTGTCCTTTCTTTGCAGGAAACTGTGTGTGAAACAATGAAAGAGGAACTCCAAAGGACACTACGGTAAATTTAGGGCTCAGATCTTTACATGTCTGACATGGCTTGAGGTGCCTCCTTGAGGAAAGTTGATTTGAAACCACGTGTGTTACCTCGCTGTTTATTCTCAGCTGTTGCACTTTGCTCACTTCTGCTTTTTTTTTTCTTTTTGAAAAGGCACAACATATAAAACATGAAAATCGATGCTTGTGTTGTTTCGAATCACATGCTGCTTTTTTTTTTAATTGTTGTGACAATATTCTTCACAATGCAGACACGATGTGGTAACTGAGCTTTTGTACGGCACGCGTGCCGAAGCGAGAAGGTTCTACACAGACCACCGTCTGCCGCCCACAGGTCCACCATCGTGCCATGGAAAGGGAAGCGGATTAAGACAAGATGCGCGTTCTCTGCAATAGAGACAAGAGCACAAATCTCCTTCTCAATGTTGACCTGCCGCAGGCCGACAAACACTTGTAGAGCCGGAGAGAGAAAAGCACGTTTGGATTTAACCACCCAAAAATTTGCACCGACCCCATAAACAACACGACTATTAATTATTGCTTCATGCAACATGTTTCAAATTAGGAAAACAATTTTAGAAGCTGCATGAAGTCCTCTACTAGTAAGTGAAATAATAATTAAAAAAAAAATAATAATAATAATAATAATAATAGCTACAGGACCACTGCTTATTATCAAAGTTCATACTTCATGGCCCAATTCTCTTAGTTATGATATTTCATTGTATTGCTACAGTTACCAGCCAGAGCACAAAAAAAGACTTTTACATCTTACAGTTTAAAAGAGTTTTTATTGAACAACTGATAGTTTTCTAAAGCTTATTTTCCTCTTAATTTCCTTTGCAAGGTTTTTGAATATGATCTTAATACAGAAAGACTGCATGGAGCAACAGAGATGCAATTCCGCTTTTGTCCGTTAGGAGGCGCAATGACTCACATTTGCATTTGAAGTGGCAGATGTAAAACGCTGGTAAAATTTTCAGGGTGAAGTGTTTGTTATGTTTTACTTCTGTTGGGAATTTTGCAAATCCTTCTGTCAAGGGACACTACTTTACGAATTGGTTAATGAAGCATACATTTTGGCCCACTATTTCTTAAAATAAAAAATACTAAAGACCTTAAAACAGTCATAAATGTAAAAAGGTACCAATCAAAAACAGGTTCGTCTTCCGCCCTGAAATGATCCAGAGAATAAACTATGATGTGTCTGCGTACGAGTTACTGTAGTCAACTGTAACCTGTTAACACAAAATTGGGATTAATAAAAACATGTAAGTATTTTAATCTTTCTGGTATGGTGCTCATGTGAAGAGCACGGATTATTTGCAGATCTGCAGTCCAATCAGAATTTCTCCAGATGTGATTCCCACAGATTTGGTAAGTGACATTTATTTCTCCTTGTGCCACCAAGTGCTGGTAGCATCATCGGAGCTGCTCTGTTCTTTTGCCCATCCATGTCAATGCAGGGATAAAGTCTTCTTTCCATTGTTAAAATGTATACAAATAGTCAAATATATACATGCACACAGTATAATTGTTTGTGTGTGTATATGTATATATATATATATATATATATATATATATATATACATATATATAACATGTTGCACATATACACAAACAATTGTATTGTAACAATTGTAATATATACATGTAACAATGAAGACTGAAAGAAGGTGACAGTAATGAGAGCATATTTTCTGCTCTGCAACAAAAAGCTGATGGGATATAAGCTCTGAGTAGAAGATGACACTGAACAACCGTGAAACCAGGCATTTTTGGAGAACTCTGAGGAAAAAAATCTGGATCTATTTTTGGGCCGATGACACACCGTGGCTGCTCCGAAATGACAACCAGAGGGCCACACAAGTGCTTTGGTGCTATAACTAGGGGAAGATGTCCTCCTTTAGCACACAAGACAAGCAAAGGGGCTGATGGACTGAGGGGCTGGGGGGATAGGGGGCTTAGGGGGCAGTCGTTTGGACAACTGATGAAAAAAGGAGGAAGGCGACACCCAGAAGTACTCTTAACTGAGACTTTTACCCTCTCCCTAGACAAAAGCAGAGTACAAAACTACTTAATTCTGCAATGCATTTTTGCCGTTACCGCGATTACCCTGCAAAGGTGTTCAGCAGGTAATCAGATCAAATCCTTGACTCTTCCCTCATTTTGAGCAAAGGGAGCACAGAGAGGCGGAGCCCACGGCCATGTCCCGCACTGCTCACTAAATACAATATCCACCTTGGGATGAGGACCGCTATGAAAATCCAAAACATCCGACACTGTGTGAGGGGAACGAGCATTAATAACGCACAAAACGCTGTGTTAGGATGAATAAACCATGTGATTGAATGAAATGTCTAATTTGGTATGTTTTACTGTCACTAATCAATAAAGTGTCTTTGTAGACATGAGAAACCAGTATGAATGAATGTAATAATTGGGTGAATCCTTCCCTTACAAACCAGCTGAACCTTTTCCTGGGCTGAGTAACCTGTCCTGCTTTTTTCGAACTGTGGGGTCCACAGGTTTGGTAACTGTGGATGGGAGGTGGGCATGAGCACTCAGTTCTGCTCAGATGCTCTATGTTCGTGGTGGTGGCGTGAACACGGTCACGCGCAAGGAAATCAGGAAATGTGAGGTCTCCCAAAATTGCTCGCTTGGGGAATCCACACAACTGTGCAACGGAGGAACGCCCCGGTCAGGTGAGCAGCCGAGCGGCATTCAAATAGCCGGAGCATGAGAAAGGTGACCACGAGAGATCTGCTTTCGGCGCGGCATTAGCGAGCCGTGTTCGTTACATACGTCAGAGGAGCCGCAACCGTCCGGTTCCTTGGTCGCGTGACGTCCTTTGAAATCTCTTTTCCTTTTTATTGCATTATTCGGGCCTTGATTGCAAAACAGATATTAGTTCCATTCCCGTGAACCAGCCCTGCAACGTTGCACAAGATCTGCAAGGAATTTTTTTGCGATGCCGTTAAGCCCCTTTGACCACGCTTTCAAAAGGAGTGTCGGCGGTGAAGAGCGCTGCAAGGGACAGAGCACGGGCGCCCGATGACGCACGGTCGCCCCGCGCCGCACAGCTGGCTCCTGTCAGGCTCCCCTGCAGCACAAATGCTTGGCCCAGATCAGGGTCTTCTGTGGAGCTCAGAGGAGCTGGTAGGTGAAACCGGTCCAAATTCAGGGGGTTGGGCCCCGTGTGCCGGGAAAGACGAATGTCTTCCTCCCTGCCATCTACACTGTCCGGGGGTGGTGGGGGTGGGCTCGTTTGACAAATGACGTGTTTAATGTGAAGGCAAGAGACACCACTCTCGGCTTCGGCTGTGTTTACCTCCCTGGGGTCCAGGTGTGGTGGAGGAAAACTGTGTCTAATAGCTGAGGACCTTCACTGGAGCTGGACAGATAACACCTGGTGGGTGATACCATAGTGAAGACAGTAGATCGGGGTCACGGTGACGTCTAACTGCAAGGTTATGATTACTCCAATTCCTATAATCCTGACTCACGTGGCTGTAACATGGGAAAATATGATTAATCCCAGATGGATCTGTAAATGCGTGCTGCGACTGCCACCTAGGAGCTCGGAGGACCCTGGTAAAAGACTCAAAATCAATGAACACAAGCTGGAAAGAGAACCTCAGTGGTAAAGAAACAACAGAAAGTGATAAGTTTAGCTGTTGGACAGTCCTTCAGTTTAAACTTTCTGGCTGCCCTTCATCTCGAATAAAGCTCTGTAAGTGTGTACCAGGAGGCAATTTCCAGGTGTTTTGACCAAAAACTCCGTGGTGATGTTAAGAAACATCCATCACCTGACAAAATCTGTTAACCCAACTGCTCAGGACCGGTTTTAATCCCATAATTTGGTTGCGACACAAGTTCTTTTAAGAATTTCTCACTTTTTACACGGACAGACACGTTATAACTATTCACCTTGAGTCCAATATTATTTCTCGGGACTGATGCTAGAGCCATCACGACTTCTCAGAAACACTGACAGCAGCATGAGATGTCATTGCCAACACTAACAGAAACAATACATTTACTTAGCAGACACTTTTCTCCAAAGCAACTTTCAATGAACTCTATGTAGTGTTATCAGCCCACACACCTTATTCACCGCGGTGACTTACACTGCTAGATGCATTACTTACACTGAGTCACTCATCCATACATCAGTGGAACACACACACTCTCTCTGTCACTCACACGCTATGGGTGAACCTGAACAGCACGTCTTTGGACTGTGGGAGGAAACCAGAGCACCTGGAAACCCATGCAGACATGGGGAGAACATGCAAACTCCACACAGACTGCACGGGGATCAAACCCATGTTCTTTCACACCACCCAGGCGCTGTGAGACTGGCTGTGCCACCCTGCCACCCTGCCACCCCACTGTACCTATGCTGTAGTTAGGGAATTTCACAATTAACTATATTGCTATTAACAATAGGAGGCATGGTGATGGTGGTGTTCCGCTCAGGTTTCCTCCCGCAGTGCAAAGTTGTGTTTCTGGTGAACTGGTAACTTTAAAGTGCCTTTAGTGTGTGTGTGTGTGTGTGTGTGTGTGTGTGTGTGAAGGCACCACACTGCTGCAACAGGTGGTGTCGGTGCCTTGCAGTGCCTGGACTTTGCCTTTGGCTATAGGTTCGATCCCCATTCAGTCTGTATGGCGTTTGCAGGTTCTCCCTGTCTCAGGTTTCCTTCCGCTGACCAATAACATGTCTTTCGGAAGTTGTATTACTCTAAATTGCCCAAAGTGTGTGTATGTGTAAGTGAGCATGTGCATATGTGTGACTACCTTGCTACCCACATAGCGTAATACCCTGTGCCTGAGGGATAGGGTCCGGACCACTGCAACTCAGCATTCGGATAAGGGGATCTCGACAGTAGGCGAGTGTGTGTCACTGCCTGGTGACAGACCTCCATCCAGGTCAGTGTGCACCCGGCCTCTCACCTGATACTTTGGGGATAGGCTCCAGCCCATCATGACCTTGTTTTGCACATGCAGTTATTGATAGTGGATGCAGGGACTGTTACCAGTGAGAGCAGCAATGTGTCTCACTGCTGACACTGGTTCTTACGGGCTGCACACCTTCAGCATACTAACACCAGCACTGCGCCATAATTCTCCGGTGACCCCCAGCACCTTTGTCATAACTCACCATAGACACCGAACAGTGCTGCACACCTTCAACACTGACACCGAGCCTGCCGTCATAACTCAGCACTGCTGCATCTCTTCAACACTGACCCCAGCACTGTTGCTTTCGTTCGGTTCTGACCATCTTTCACGCTCAAGACTAACACTACTACTCATTTCACGGATAAAATACCAACACTCATCTCTCATTTTTAATACTGCCGTCACCGCTGCTGTCCGCACGTCTGCGCAAAAACGTGTGTCCGTGAGCGCAGATTGCAGCTAGAGTGTACGGCCGGGGTAACGCGAGACGAAGGGCTGAGGAATACAACGGTTCAGCCCAAAGGCTGACACATGGTCTGCTTTCTGTCTGCATCCGCAGGATTCTACTGACGCACCTTTGAGACATTCGTGAAAATAATTGGGGTCTTGTTGCACAAATGTCATCAGAGCTGAAAACCGCGCAAAGTAATAGCTCGGTTAGTCGTTGCAGTTAAATTTAAATTCCGCTGAAACGAAAGCAATAATTCAAAGCCTATGAAAGAGATTCTTTTATGGGGTACAGCGCTACGAGCTGGTCCAGGGTTCAATTAAAGGCTTCGGAACAGCTTCAATCCCTGCCAGAAAGGTACTACCAACCACTATAAAGAAGGCTCACTGTAGAAGGACCACGCAGTAGCACAGAGTGACCGCTTCAACTAGATCTTCAGTCCTTCATTCTGCTGTAACTGCACTTGCGAAAAAGCATAGGCTCAAAGTAATGTCATTTCTAAGAACATGCCGTACAAATAGGAGCCTTTCTGGCGAGAAGCAGGCACCATCTGCTGTCATTAATATTCCCACTGGACTCGATAATAACGATTTTTGGGACTGGAGACTTTATTCCACTGAAGAATTAAATTGGCTTCAATATGCTTTTCCTATCAGCCTTCTGAGCGAAAGTATGAAGCGCACGACTCTGAAAAAGCAAAGTCATACGTATTGCTAAATATCGCACTGCATATTAAAATTGCTAGAAAGTTGCTAAGTATGGATTGTTTGACACTGTGCCTGAGTAAAAAAGGTGGAAATCAAAACTTTGGTAAATGACAGTAATACCATTTAAAAAATCACATGTCTGCAGCCATGTCTCTTTCTCCTAATGTAATGTACAAGTTGTATTTTTGCTGAGATGTATGTTGCTTTGGAGAAAAGCGTCTGCTAAATGAATACATGTAAACGTAAATGTACCAGTAAAAATTTACTGTCCAGGAAACTGTATTTATAATGGGCAAAACCAGCATTTATCTTTACTACAGAACAGCTAATTAAAGGTCCAATAGCAAAAACTGTGGTCTCATGAAAACAATATGCACTAAACTGAAATTTAACTGGTGGGGTGCGGTGGCGCAGTGGGTTGGACCGCAGTCCTGCTGTCTGGTGGGTCTGGGGTTCGAGTCCCGCTTGGGGTACCTTGCGACGGACTGGCGTCCCGTCCTGGGTGTGTCCCCTTCCCCCTCAGGCCTTACGCCCTGTGTTGCCGGGTAGGCTCCGGTTCCCCGTACGGGACAAGCGGTTCTGAAAATGTGTGTGTGTGTGTGTGTGTGTGTGTGTGAAATTTAACTTTGCTGAGGTTCTGCTGGAGTATTTGGAAAGACTGGTGACATAATATGGTCGAATAACTTGCGTATCTTTACAAATGCTTTCTGTTTTACATCAAGGCTGTGGTAAAAGTCAGGTAGCGTGATTTAACTTGGGAAGAACGACGTTCGAGAAGAATCCCAGAAATATGGACAAATAAGGTGTTCTCCACCAAAGCTTAGGATATAAAGGTCGGTAGGAGATGATAAGAACATTTCTCATTCTTTGAAAGCCGCTCAGAATAAACACCAGATAAATACTAAAATATGACCATAGCATAAATAAGGCCCTTCCCATATGGACATATTTTTACTATTTAAAGCTGCCTTCTTTGTACATGACTCTAGCAGAGCTACTGTTTTCCCTCCAAGGATGCTTCTCTTCCGCAGTCCTCGTGTTTTCCCAGTGAAGGCAGCACAACCCAAGCATTACCTCAGACGTGGAAGGCACGCGTGTCAGACCATGGGAATGTGTCGCGTGCCATGACCCATACCTGTCCGTGGGGCTTTAATAGTTCATTTACGCTGCACCGTTCCGCGTCGCTACAGCAATGAGTCCTAACACTAGGACCCTTGTGCTCCCGTGGGCGCTGTCGGCCGGAACCGTACCTTCGGGGATCTTGGCGCCCAGACTGCTCGCTTCCATGTCCCAAGAAAGACGGCAGGCTCTGCTGGAGAGCCACTCAGGCGGGTCTAACTAGGCCCCACCTGGAACCGATTACAAAAGCGGAGATGCCCGGCAGATGAGATCTCCTGTCCTTACGATGAGAAGGCATCCCCCTCACTCGTTCTCTCTGTCACGCACACGCGGACTCACACAAGCACACGCGGACACATCACAGAGTGCCACACTCCTTCTGATCCACGGAAAACCGGGGGGCTGAGGCCGTGCGTCCATCGCTGATGCCCCAGGCACCCGCAGGATATAGAAGAGCTTCTTTGGCAAAATGTTGGGAAGAAAATATCCCGCATATTAGGGGAACACCAGGGGCAATGGGAAACCTGATGATACCAGCATGGGTTGCTGGTGTTTTGATGTCAGTGGTCTTCTAGGATTCAAGTAAACAAAGAAGAGCCGCAAACTCTAATAATTGTAATCAAACACACGCAGACGTTCCTGTGCGCAAAAAAAAAAAAAAGAAAAAAAAAAACACATGGAACAAGAAGGATCGAATGGTTTTGTCTTCCGCCTGATTTCAGGCATTATAAAAACAAGGTGCATGGCACAGACCAGACCGGAGCCTGAAGGGTTCACCCGGTTTCACTGCGTATAACATCGCGATCCGGAAGGATCCGCACACATGGATGGTATCTTGACAGACAACTGGCACCGTGCTCTTATTCCCCGAGCGTCGAGAAATCAGTCGCCTGGGTCACGTTCCTTATCCGGAGTGGGACTGGCAGCAACATCATTCAAAAGTGCCGCTCCGCTTATCTGAGCCCCATCCCTTTGTGCCACTTCATAACTCACAGCTGGAGTGCAGGAGTCTTATCAGGGTAACCCTTTGTCGACCTGAGGTGTATGTGCCCATGGGTTACCCCTGTGGAGCGAACACCCTCGGCTGGAGGAGCTCCTAATAGAGGGGGATTAGCACTGTCCTGCACGTAATGTCATCCTTGTGCGCCATGACATCTTATGTTCAACTCACTAGCATCTCCTCTGCCTAGTACCTTTCTTGTACTGTTGAGCTGAGGCTGTGGAGGGGTGCCGTTGGGTTGCATGGGCACAATTCGCCAGCAACAGCACTATGCGTTCGTAAAAAGACCATGTGAACAAAGTCAGAAGCTGAAGAAGGCAACAAGCTGTGCCGATTTTCCATAACTCCGATTCTTTATAGTGCATGACTGTCTAAGAGTGGCAGTGGCACCGCGCGAAAGCAGTGGTAGGAGGAACCCCGCCGCATGCTTCTGCGCATAGTTCCAGCAACAGTGCGTAAGATTAACAGTGGAGCAGATAAGCTGCTCTTCAACATGCCATGTGACTGTAAGACGGCACCATTCCAATAGCTGCGAGGAGCCATTTCTTGTGGAAATCAGTTTTCCTGCCGTGTGAAAACTTGAGAAGGGGACCAGTCGCCCAGGGGTGGGAAACAAAACGTGTAGTGAGGGGCTGCGTTTGAGCCAGAATGGCAAGCGGCAGGCGGAGCTCTGCGGCGAGGCCCGCCAAGGAGAACCATTTAAATCTATTAAAAGTTTATAATGCATGAACGGGCTGGTGTGTCTCCTGCTCCTGAATGGGGGGCTTTGTGAAGGGATGTGTCCCAATGATACAGCTCTGTTGAACCTAGCCTCTTCTGGGTCACTTTTTTCCCCGTGCTCCCTTTTCCTCTGTCAGGTCGTCCATATTTGGCCCAGTGTTGTGATTGCGCTCAGCCTTTCCATTGGTCTTCAACAGTTCATTTGTGTCCAGACTCTATAAACTGTGCAGCCGCACACTGGCGTTGCACGACCACCCACGCCAGCAGGCTGTCTAAACAGCATTCGTCTCCGTCTCCATCCCAGCGCTGGAAAAAAAAAAGGCCCGGGGTGAAGGGAGATTTATGTCCCGGGAGTGATGGGAAGGGCGTGGTCTGCCCCCCACCCCATTGAGTCACATGTCCGCTACTCTACCTTCAATGGCTTTGACCTACAGGTCCCAGGACGCCGTGCCACGCCAGGCCAAACTTGCGTCGCAGACTTTAAGAGACACGTTATTACTCGATGGAGCATATAGCGTAACCATAGCGTCAGTGCATTATCTGCTGAATTATGACAAACAAACTCCCCCAATCCCCAGAGAACTCTTAACATAGTAGGTTTCTCGGTCTATTTTAATGGCTGTAGCAGAAGATCAGGCAGTGATAAGAAAGGCCACAGCAGATTCACTCTGAAACCCTTTCCAGAATGGACAAACTGCCATGATCTCCCTCAAAATCCCCCATCCCCCGCTCTTAAACTTGTATGAATCGGCCAGAGAGAGGGATGTCAGAGGTCAAACAACGATGGACAGGAGCAAATCTGAGCTACGTCCATTCTGGCCGGAGGGACAAGTCCACTGAAACAGTTGCAATTTGCTAACGGGCATGGTCACAGACCAAAGCAACTTTTATGATTAATCGAGATACAGTACAGTATACCGTGAAAATACCAAACAGTGTTTGCTGGGGCGGAGCGGTGGGCATTCAGTAGGTCTTGGATCCGCAGAGGTGTTTTTCTCCTTTACCAGCTTGGTTCGTCTCTCCTGTTGACTTCTGGTTTTTTCTACACTTGATTTGAACCATCATTGTTGCAAACCTGTGTTTGCCACATTTTTGTCTAAATATTCCTTGGCAGTCTTGGAATGGGAGCGACACAAAAATAAACTAAATTCAATTAATTTCAACCTTTGTTTAGAATCAGTAGAATTCCTCAGGCTGATTATTGCTAGTCCCGTCCTGGGTGTGTCCCCTCCCCCTCCGGCCTTACGCCCTGTGTTGCCGGGTAGGCTCCGGTTCCCCCGTGACCCCGTATGGGACTAGCGGCTCTGAAAATGTGTGTGTGTGTGTGATTATTGCTATGTTAATATTTTTCCATTCATCATGATATTGATATTGTTCTGAAGCGACTCAGGTGGAATACCTCCCTAAAAGGTACAATAGCGGGGCTTCGCCTGTGACTTAAAACAATAGTAGAAAGCACAGAAGGAAAAACATTCCACACCGAAGACTCAGATCCAGCTTATTTTGTGCATCTAATCCAGTGATACCGCATTTCCCAAAGTGTATCTCTGCGGTGCACCTAAATTCCTTGGCCTTTAAGCCTCATGGATCTTGACAAGTCTTGTCATCATGGTCCGTGCAGGGAAGGGCTCCTGATATGGCCCAGTGACCAGTCATCAGCAGCTAGATCTTAAACCATTAGATGTTTCTCATAGAGGAAACAGTAAATGGGAAAGAGCTGACAGCCTATGTGATTGACAGCTGCAATTCAGAAGGATAGCTACTTATTAAGAGTAAATATGAAATACAGAGGGACATGTCGGGGGTCTATCTAGCACATGCTTCCTCTCTGCAGTCTAACAGTCTGGGGGAAAGCAAACGGAGAGAAAGGGAAAGCACCATGACTGCTTAAATCAAGGGTTTTCTTGGTGTGTGGTATATCTTTCTGGCATTCATGGGGTAAATATTGTGCTTCCTGTCTCCTCCTTAACCGTTTCAGTAATTGGCTTGTGTTAACCCCCATGACCCAACAACCTGAGAGGGGCTCCCTTTTTGCCGTGGGGTCGGGTATCTGGGAGCCCTTGCATTGCTCCATTTTGCCCCACACCCCCAGTCAGTCTGGGATCCCTGAGAGCAATGATGGTGAATGTTTGGCGCTAGCAACGTGGTTCACATTAGGATCGATGTCTGCTCCTTTCTTCTCGTTTTGCCGACCCCATTGGGCTCGGTGGCTTTCTCAGATACTCATCACCTTCATCTTGATGTGTTCCCATTTAAATACAACATTCGAGAACAAGCCTCAACACTCAAATATCAGAGGCAACCACACACAAAAAATTATTGATGTTCTATTGTTTCCTATGCAGATTCTCCATTTTTCTCTCTGTGTATGAAATGCCTTCAAGCTTATATGTTCCCCATCAATTTGTAGCCTTGTATCAACGCAGGGAATTTGCACAATGGTACAAACGCAATTCCTTTTATTGCAGCACAAAATCATTTTACAGCTCGTGAAAAACACCCAGAACTGAGGACAAACAAAGGAAAGTCTCCACACCTCCAACCCAGCCCCACCTCTCACCCAGAGTTCAGAGAAGATACTGAACAAATTAATACTAAAAGCACAGATTTGCTACCTTCTGTTGTGTCATGTAGATTAGATTGGGTATAATGGGCAAACAAGCTGATAACACGATAAAGGTCTGTGCATCCTGGTCAATACAACAGCAGGGGAGTGTGCCGACATGCTTATCCTGGTGAGGAGAAACAGACTCTTGATGTTGGGGTCTTGGGGGCTGTTAAAGGGGCAACTCAGAAAACAGAGTCACACACCTACACTGAAATACTTGCCCTCACTGACTCATACACATTTTTTCACTGAGCAGACAATTTCCTCTAAAGTGACTTAGAATGACTGCTATGCAGTGTTTAGCTGACACCTTTACCAAGTGTCGCCTACAGTGCTAGATACACTACACTTCCTGGAATAATTACCTCATCACAGGGCCAAGAATGTGACACACATGCACACGCACACACACACTAAGGGCAATTTAGATTCCCCAATCTACCTGAAACACATGTCTTTGGACTGCAGGAGGAAACCAGAGCAGGCAGAGGAAATCCACACAAACACGGAAGGGACATGTAACCTCCACAAAGGCTGAACAAGGACCAAGTCCAGTCCAATCACACTGTCCAGGAACTGGAAAGGCAGCAGTACTACCCACTGCACACATACAAGCTCACACGTGCACATCCGCACCTGCTCTCAGATATACAGGGTTATTTACGCAAGTGACACCTTTCTCCAAAGCACCTTACACTACCCATAGTTATTTACATTTATTAATTTGCTGATGCTTTTCTCCAAAGCAATGTATAATGTTAAGGTTACAATTATTTATCCATTTATAAAACTGGGTAAACTTACCAGAGCAATTTAGGGTAAGTAATTTGCTCAAGGGCACTACAACCAGAGTTAGGGATGGAACCTGCAACCTTTGGATCCAAAGGCAGTAGCACTAACCACCACACTACCAGTTGTCCCATAACAGTTTTTTACCTATTTATTCAGCTCTGTAATTTTACTGGTGCAACTGATGAAAAGTACTAGAGCTGGAGGTGGGATTAAAATCTGCAATACTGCAGGCCAAAGGCAAGGGGGCTATCAAGTACACTCCCAGCTGTCCCTGAAAGACATGCACCCCAGGTGGGACTTGAACCCACAATCCCTGGCTTAGAAGGCCAGTGCCTTATCCATTAGGCCACTGGGGTGGTTTTCATATTGTTGCACACTTGGGAAGGTTTACTGGAGCAATTTACAGATAATAGCTTGCTCATGGAAGCAATAGCAGAGGCAGGGATTCAAACCCAGGACCTTCCTTTGGAAAGCATCAGCTATAACCATTATGACATATGCCGCCCCATCTCGATCTTTACTACTAGCGTTGCATGACAATTCCAAAGTGTCAGGAAAAGAAGGTCCGTGTTGCATTAGTGAACAAAAGGCTGTCGCTTTGCGCTGGTCTCACTTTGATCAGCACAGAATTCCGGGGCCAAATGAAACAGCACCGTCTGGACCAATCACAACACGAAGCAGCTGTGGGGATGAGGGGCAACGGTTTCAAATATGGGCACAGTGGATCCGATGATGATCACACGACGCGGAGACTCCAGCTTCCTTGGAGTCGTGTGAATTTGCAGTCCGCTTCCAATTAGGCCCCCTTCACCTTCGCTCACACGTTTGACAACGTCGCACTTGCGCACAGGAAACATGAACCTGTGTAAACAGTCTCCTTTTATTTAGCCTGGCACATCCCGAACGTCTAAAGTTCTCTCGCCGCCTCCTCTCGTCCCTTCCCGTTTCAAAAGGCTGCATTTTGAGGTAATAGCCGTGTTGCCCATTTCCCAAAGTAATTACAGATAATCAAGGACAAGACTCAGGGCGCCGTATTCCCTTTCCCTGAAACATGAATTTTTCAGCCAAGCTGAATGGAAACGCAGTGTGTGTCCGTTACGTTCCTGTGCTCCATAAGTACGGGCTTTTCGGCAAAGAGAAGGAAATGAAGCTGGAGTCAAAAGCGCTTCGCGGGACTTCAATGTTTTTCCGACCCTAAAGGAGCCGGCACTCCAGACCTGATCAAAGACATTTCCCGTAAGTGATGCCAGGCCAGATACCTGACTGGTGCAAAAAAAAAAAAAAAATCAGCTCAATAAGAATACTCCTATATTGACATCCACATTTTAAAATTAGGAGCTAAAGTAAAATGATAAAGACCATGAAAAATGCACATGTTGCTCCCTGTTCTGGAGGTATTTAGACTTGCATTTGGTAAAGCTCACAGTTATCAGCTCTGGCTTTTCCTCTCCGAGGTCACACGTCATTTCTTTTTGTCAGACATTACTCTCCTGTTAGATCTTTTTTTTTTCCTTTCTATATTTCTGCTTCTCTTTCAACGTGTCTAGATGACCTCCTTCTCCCTGGGCTCAGAGCTCAGCATTGTCCTGGAGTCCAGCTAACTGAAAAAGATTTTGGTCAGCGAGCTATCGCAGAACCTAGTATACCTGCACTTTGTGGTTTCATTATTTCATTATACAAAAGATGGATGTGAGACTGAACAGAACTTGGCAGAAATCAGAAAGTAACACCTGAAAAAATAAAAAAGGTGTTCCCAGCATCTTGAAGCCCTTTCACACATGCAACACAAGTTGCCCCGGAAACATGAAGTTGACTGTAGAGCGGAACAATATACTATCGAGAGCACAAAAACATTTTACACTTACATTGTATAAGCCAGGATATCTCCAACTCACGTAACTATGAATGACATCTCTACATTTTCTCATGCGTTTCTGCAAAGAAGCTTCCAATCATTTACAAAACTAGGCAATTTTGCAGTAAGTACATTGCTCAAGGGTACTGCAGCAAATAGTAGGATTTGAACCTGCAACCTTCGTATTTAAAGGAAGCAACTGTAACCACTACACTATCTGGTGAACAACTCATAGGTATATAACAAACATGGCTAAGCTACAGATACAGATAAATGAGTGCGCAAAGAATTCTTCTACACCGATGGGTGACGTAATTTGTGCGTATTTATAGAGTTCAGGAATCCTGAGTGTAAACACGGTGTCCGTGTTGGAGAAAAACATGGCCACCCTCTTTCCAAGACTCCGGCCATTCTGGTTTCCCTGCCGATACTATGTTCAAACCTCCACCAGTCCCACCCTCCTCCTGGGTGGTCCAAGTCTCATATTGAATATAAAAGGCAGACTGGAGGCATCCTATCAAAAGTATAAAACAACTGTCCGATGGGCCCCACCAAAAAAAAAAAAAAAAAAAAAAAAACCCAGCAACAGCAAGTTTGTAAATACCTGCTACACTTTTTCCAACTCAAGGCTGAGATCCGAGCTATGATGTGTGGCCAGCAAAGGAGATGCCGGAACTTTATAGGGTCTTTCTCAGGCCCAGTAAAAAGACTCAGCTAGAGACAGGGATCCGCCACTAGACAAACAGCTGTATTTCGCTGCCGTGGAAGGGAATGACCCAGGTTGGTCCCGCCTGGGTCGTCTGTGGTCTGCTGACCTGGGACACCGAGAGGGCATGGCGGGAAGGGCTTCATCTGAACCGTTCATCGCCTGCTCCCTCAGGCCCGGGTGGCCATCCGTTACTCGGCCCAGCTGCACTGCCCTCAAATTAAAGGCTCCCTTGGCAAAAGCAAGAGCCAAACTACCAAATGCCGCATGTGAGGTACCATAAAAGGGCCTTATTTGTGAGTACAGATGTTGTGCTCACTTTCTCACTGCACTGCATCACTTTTTCTTTTCGAGTCTCTCCATAGCCACTTCGCCCCATTCTGCACTCTAGCCGACTGTGTCTACGTCCGTTAACTTGCGCAGGAGAACCTCACGGCGCTCTTTGGGTTACGTTGCCAAGGAGACAGGTAATCCGTGTGATGTGTGGAGCAGTGGGTGGCCCGGACAGCTCCTTTTCCAGAATGGACACCCGACTCCAGCAAGGGACCAGGCAGAAGGAGGAAAAGTGACAAATGAGGAACAGGCCAGAAAAAGGAGCCTGGGCGGGCAGCGGCTGGCCTCGTTTCCTACAGGACACCAAAACAAACAATCAGTGCGCGAGCAATGCTTCCTGCCTCCATGCTGCGCTCCGCTGCGGGGTGAAGGTGGGTGGGGGCAGTGCCGTTCTTGTAAACTGAGCGAAACCGATGCCGAGCGGCTGCGTCTCGGTGGAGGGGCACAAACGGCAAAGCAGATAAGTCTGCGCTGCATCCAGCGACGTTCCCAAGCCAGCCCTTCTGGTCCTGCTCCTGCTCTGGGTTCCACACGCAGTTGTTTGCTGTTCTGAATTGAGCCTCTGAAGGAACAGGCACACGAAATAGGGACTTTAATGTATGACTCAGAGGAGACGTAACAGAACTTGCAGCTGCTCGGACAACTAACCGTCGCCTCGTGGTCCGTTCGGGGTTTGTTCTCACCGTATCACCGATGTAGACAGTCCAGATCATTTAGAAACTGCATGCAAAAAGTACAGAGCCGCAAAACGAAGGTGCTAAACCACGTGAACAATATGAAACATAAAGTAAGGCAATTCTTTAGTCTGAGCCGTTCATCACTTTGGAGAAAGGCGTTCGCTTAATGAATGCACGTAATGTAAATGTAAGGTAAACGCTGGATAAAGCGTGAAAAAAATCCGAGAGGTTTGGCATAAACAAGCAGCATGTCGGAGGAGGAACGGGTGCGCAAAATGTTTGTTTTATAAAAGTGTGCCTCTCGCTCTTGCGTAGCAGCACCTCTGGCAGGAGCGTGAAATCTCCAGAATAGCGGAGAGAAGCCCAGGAGTGTTACACTCCCTCCACTGAACTCCGATATGTCTCAGAAAATGGACAGGCCTCGCAGTGTGTTGCGCGGAAGCTTCTCTAAACACTCAAATGTCATGTCTGAGTCAGAAGGAAAGGCCTGATTCCTATCTCACAGCACTGGTCTTGCAGCTAAGAGACCCAGGTCATAGCTATTTCCTGTTGAGATGTGAAGGAGATGACAAAGAAGATGAAGTATCAGAGCAGACATAATTGGTTTTCGGAGGAAACGTCGTAAACTGCGTAAGGCTGAAGCCACGTATTCCAAAAAATTTTTACACAGCACATTAAAAATGCAACTGCATGTCGCAGATAGAGTTAAAACTGCAACCGAAAAATTAATGTATTCCCCATTCCGTTACTTGAGTGCACAACAGAGTCCTGATGATCAGGTCCTCGATTTTCTGGCCTTCCATGGTATCTGGCCACAGGTATTTGTTGTCTATTTTTATACTGTCCATATTGCAAAATGCCTTTGATTGCAAACCCTTCGAGTTTAGAACAGTGTACAAGCATCAAACTGTGATGTTTGCCCCTCGCTAAACATTTTACTCCAACAAACATGTTTTGCGACTTTTTTCTTTTGTTATTTGTGCGCTGAACTATGACAATGAAATAACTGGCTTAATTTTGTTTTGCTTAACATTTTATTTTGAAAACAGAGGTGCAGCAGCACAGCAGGTTTGGCTGGGTCCTGCTCTCTGGTGGGTCTGGGGTTCGAGTCCTGTTTGGGGTGCCTTGCGATGGACTGGTGTCCCGTCCTGGGTGTAACCCCTTTGCCCTACATTGCTGGGCTGGTCTTTGGCTTGCCGTGACCCCACTTGGTGCAAGTGGCTTTGGTCAGTGTGTGTGTGAGAGAAGTAATGTATCCAGCTGAAGATTAATAAGTTATGGTTTTCATTTATTAACAGCATTTTATTTCACTGCTGGACCTACATAACAATCTATTTCCAAACAGAGTTCATATTACACATAGCTCCCCATTATTTTTTCTTAATTGATCCAGCGCCATTCTTGTTTAATGAGGGACTACTGTCTGCAGACACCTTTATTCAGTAGAATAAACAATTAAACATTTACACTTTACATTTACATATATTTACATATTACAGGTCAAACAGGAGATAGTAACAAAAAATCCAGTGAAAATACAGAACATCAAGCACATTTCACATCAAGATACTACATAAGGAAACACATGAAGAGAACACATCCGTGAAAACAATATTTACATTTACATTTATTGAGCAGACGCTTTTCTTCAATGAGCTCTCTGTAGTATTTTCAGCCCACACACCTTATTCACCGCGGTGACTTACACTGCTAGATACACTACTTACACTGGGTCACTCATCCATACATCAGTGGAACACACTCTATCGCTCACATATTATATCATCTTAAAGTCTTGGAAACATAATACAGCTCCTGGGAGTGACATCTGTAGTTCATACTGTAGTGATGCCTTAATGTCAATCAACAGAGTTACTTCAACTTAGCATCTGTTGAGAACAGTAACATTTCAAGCTTCCTGGTCAGAATCTTTGGTTATTTTTGCCAATTGTGTGCAGCTCTGGAAGAAAAATAAAAAGTAGCAGCTGCCCGTTTTTTTGGATGTAATACAACCCAAAAATGTACCTCCCCCGTATCCACTTTCTTGCCAAACTGATAGAGCAATGTTACACTGAGATAGAAAGGGAGGTATGCTTAGTGTGACGCATACTTTTTGACTGTTTCAGTGCCATGAAGTCCACCCACCTTCCAGGAGCTCCTTGCGTCACTCTGGCACTATGAAAAGGTATTTCCATGGCAACATCCATCAGGTTTCCCACTCCAGGCAGTGTATTTCAGCGTGCTGCACGTGGAGGTGCCCCTGACCCATAGAAAGTCAACTGTCCCCCCACTTCCTGTTGTCGGGAAGCTTCTTCCCCAAGATCCACGTAGGCTTGGGCCACAGCACATAAGGTAACCATAATTAGAAAACATTGTATGTCCACCCATGGGACCTGGACGCAGCAGATACAGCACAACAGCCAGATAAGGTAACACACGCTATCATCCAGACAATCGTTTAATCGGCTCATGATTTACGCTAATTTAATGCAATGGGGTATGATGACAGGAGCTTTTTTGATGGAGAGAGAGGACGAGTTTATTGTGGAAAGGGGCACTCTGAGCAGCAGATTGCAGACTCTGGAACTTCTGTTGGAGCGAACATAGGGAGGGCAATTAAATAAATGCAATAGCCATGCGTGGGAGGACTGTTGAGGGGAACAGCAACACCAGCACATGCCGGGTGCATGTGTTGACATGAGCTCGCCAAGTCATTGAGCCACAGTTCGGAACAGCTGCTCGTTGGCTCAGGAGACACCAGCTTTCAACACATATCACATGGAGGCCTTTCATCAGCCACCCAAGCACAGTAAGACCCTCCCATAGAAAATCCCACTAATCTTCATTATTGTTTACCATACACCGAACATCAAAAGGCATGCAGCACTTTATTTAGGCATGAATGTTCTTATAAATAAACTATAAGATCTTGGAGTCCGATAAAACACTTTCTGACATCATTTTGCTAAACTGATCATGCGTAACAGACTCTGATCAAGTGGCTGTCACAGTGGCATAAGCACTTTACTCACCCCATTGACAATGTGCCAATTTAACCCAAAGAACAATAATCAGAGTCAAAACTGTGAACAAAAAAGGCCAAAAGGAGCCAGTGTCCGTTGCCAGTTCCTTCTGGTAGGTTGCCAGCAGGAAACGCACACATCCTCATTGTCCTCAAGGAACAATGGCTTTCTCCCGAGACCACTGTGACAGTCATGCTGCTGACTCTTTGTTGGCTCTGCTGAATGTCTGTGACGATGAGCTCCTATGACGTGTGAAGACCAGAGAACAGACCCTGGAATTCCTCCAGACAGATCCAGCAAAGCAGAGCTCAGGAGATACTGCAGTTCTACCGCTTCCTGTACGTCCATTGCAGACTACATAGGGTCCTAACCTGGGATTGTTATATTCTAGCACAGTTGACCCTGATAAGCCTTATAAAAATGAAAAATGACCAATGAAACATTCAACAAAATATCATTACAATCATCTCAGAACCCATGCATGCTTCTACAGTGCCTTGCAGAAACACTAGACCAGCGCTCTCGTTTTATTGACCAGGGACAGCTGGTGGTGTAGTGGTGAGACCTACTGCCTTTGGATCCAAAGGTGGCAGGTATCATCCCCACCTCCAGCTGTAGTACCCTTGAGCAAGGTACTTACCTTAAATTGCTCCAGTAAAATTACCCAGCTGTATAAATGGGTAAATAATTACAAGCTTCTAATAACTGTAACCTTAACATTGTAAGTCACTTTGGAGAAAAGCATCAGTTAAATGAATAAATGTACTGACTCACAAATGATACATTAAAATGTCATTGTGCTATTTACAACATCGAAACTCAAAATTAAAGAAAAGTTTAAAAAAATTAAATATGCTGTGTTTGATAACCATACATTAATAAGCGGTAGATCCACCTTGTGTTGCAATAACACCTTAAAGTCCTTACAGGTAAGTATGTACAATGTACCAGCTTTGCTCACTGTTCCTGAGTGATTTTGGTCCATTATTCAAGCGAGCTTTGCTCCAGGTTGTTGAAATTTGTTCGATGATGCTAGCGTACCAAAATTTTGAAAGTGCCACAGATTGTCAGTGGAATCGAGATACGGACTTTAAATGGGCCACTGCAGGATATTTGTCTTTTTGTTCTTGAGCCACTGCAATTTAGCTTCGGGCTTGTGTTTAGGACCATTGCTCCTCTGAAAGGTGACCTTTCTTCCAAGCTTATGGCTTTAAACAGACTAAAGCACATTCTCATGCACAATTTGGTTGTATTTTGTCCTTCATATTTAACATGGTTTCCAGACCCTGCTGATGAAAGCAGCCCCAGAGCATAATCCTGTCACCACCATGCTTCATTCTAAGGATTGTGTTTCTTGAAGCCATGCAAAGTGATTTTACTTTTTGGCTAAAGTGCTCTGCATTGGTCTGATCTAATCACAAAACTATTGTCATAAAGCGTGAAAGTGACCCAGCTGCAATGCACGAAATACATCCATCTTTTTGAGTAATAACTTTTTTTGTGTTAACTTTCCCAAACGGGTCAGTGTTATGCAATGCTCTCATGGCTGACTGGTGCACCTTTCCTCCATTTTCAGCTGCGGAATTCCATACCTCCTTCAAAGTGGTTATTGGCCTCTCTGCGGCTTTTCTCGTAAGTCTCCTTGTTTGCACACTGAGTTTCAAGGAATGACCTTTTCTCAGTAGTGCATGGGTGGATGTGATGTAGTTTTCATTTTCAAGAGCAGTACTTTAAAAAGATGACCATGTACAGAAAGAAGGACCGAGTGAGGCTTCACAGGAATTTTACTTGTTTTCAGCCATTTAAGAACCAAACTGGAGAGGTGAGACACATTACTGTGCTGCATGGCTGTGCTTTTATAGGCATCAACAGCATGCTTTCAAAACTATTACAAGAATAAGTTGTACCAATAAACAGAAATATGAATGTAAAGGAAAGGAGGATGTACTTTTGAAATATCTGAAAGTACCCAGATTATACCTAGCTGTTGCAGTGTCATGCTAAATGCACATTTGGTTTGAATTCATTACAACTGGAGTACAGCAGCGCACTTTCATTGCAGCGATCATTTATAGTAAAACACCACATTTCAATGACGATTATGTGAAACAACTCCAGATGTCAGTTTTAGTTTCCATCAGTTTCTGTTTCATACATGTCTGTCATCAAGTTTAGCTCAAACGAGCCAGTGCACAAATCAGATTAATAACTCCAAGTAATTCATCTCATCTGCATTCATTTATCCATTTTTAAATTAAACATTTTCTTCATGATCTAAGAGGACATACCCGGGACAAAGCATCCAGCAAACCAGACAGTACAGCCTCTAAGGAGACGCTGCAGCTGGACATTGCAGTTGACCGTGCCGCAGGGGATGGCGTGCCTTACAGCTGTGCAACCCGGTTTTGGTCTTGGTGGTGCTTACGCCATAATTATGGTCCAGTCCTCCTCATAACGACCTCATCAGAAAATGGATTTTGTCAGAACATGCCAAATTGGCTCGGAGCTGCCTGAGCGGAACGCCATGCAGCTGTGCAGCCTTTTTCCCAGGGCAAGGTGGAGGAGGAGTAGAGGATTGTGGAGCGGGACACTGGTTTAGATTAGCCTTGCGTCCTATTCAATTTGACAGCAGCGACAGGAGGCCCGGCAGCAGGCCTGTGTGGGGCAAACGGGGTGCCAGCCAGCAGGAATGCTGGGAATTTCTTTGGCGCTGTTCCGACCCGTGGCTCGACCTGCTCTGTGGCGATGGAAGGCTCAGTGACAGCATTGACATTCACCAGAGCTGGGGTCCCCAACAAGGAACGGCACAGGCCACCCGGAGCGCCACAAGGTACAGTTTATTTGTGTAACTCCTGCCCTCCTCTCTATGGGCTGCAGTAGACCACCGAGTCTGGATCACTGCTGTTCAGCCTGGCTTTAACCCCTCATGCCTCCTCCTGTAAAACTCAACAGTAATTCACCCTAATGGACCTATAATAACAGTACAAATTGAATGAAAATGGCATGTACTTAGCAAGGATGTGCACATGTTTCACATTTACATTTATATTTTACTCATGTAGCTCTAGCAATTGTTCAGAGAAATCTGCAAAGGGTCAGTGTGGCACTAAATTTATTGAATCATGAATATGGCAATAATCTTACAAATAGCTGATGAGTTTTGTCTTGCTTCCCATACGTGTCATCAGGTCTGAGGTCCAAATTTCTGATGAGCCATAACTATCAATTTGTGACCTGCCGTTCAAAAAAGAGAAGTCTCATAAGTAACAATGTGAACACATGCTGTAATGAAAAACATTATACAATAAATTTTACATTTATTTATTCAGCTGGTGTTTTTGTCCAAAGCAACTGACAGTATTAAGCCATATACCTACAATTATTTAACCATAATCTGAGTAATTTTTTAAGTGGAGCAATTTTGGGTATCTTGCTCAAGGGTCTTACAGCAAGAGATGAAAGTCAAACCTGCAACTTTTGAGTTCGATGACAACCGCTCTAACCACTATATTACCTGTACAAAAATGTATTAAATGTTGTTTTGCTGCACATTTTTAGAAATCTCCAAAATTCAGCTTGAAAAATTAAACATACAAAATTATTTTGTTGTAAACCGATTAAAATATGTACAGTTGTAATTTATTATGTAAAATATGGGATGAAACAATTTTTAACCATAAATTACAAAAAAATAATGCATTATGAACCCACTGTGTTTTTAGTCACGTTGAAATTACCGGACAAAATCGAAGTAATTACCTTTTTAACTTTCCATTGAGTGAAAAAGATGGACAAGCCACACCTGAGTAGCCTATACTGAGACTTCCCAGCTATCCAGTTATTACCAAGTTTGAGTGATTTTTTTTTTTGTTTATTCTTTTTAGTTCAATAGCTCTGATTTGCATTATTGTTTTGCTCAACAAAACCTGCTGTTAATCCTGCCGCTATTAAACCATTTCCCCTTTTTCTCACCCAGCCCGTGATCTTCCTACTGTGAAGAAGGAGGTGTGGAACATCATTTTAATACTGTGATATATTAATTTAGTATTTGTATTAGCGGAAATGGGCTTTCAAAATTGCATATATTATGACTGATTGAACAAATAAAAAGGTCATATTTCTGATGCATTATATTGCTTCAAAATATTTAAGTCTAGCATATTTAAATGTCATCTGCACAGCAAACACTTTTCCCTAAAACATAATAAATGTTGACAAAGGCAACTGAATGGATCCAGGACTTTTTGATTTTCTTTTTTGGTTTATGTGTCTATAATCATAAATGCTCAGTCAAGCCGAGAAAACAGACAGCACGCACATGGTTCATCTGTCTGCAATTACTGCATTTATTTTTGCAGCGTGGTAAGTGCCTGCCTCCCGTTAGGCTGGCTCAGGGCTGTCCTTCCATGCCTACCTTTGAAACCGCTCCCCTGAGAGAACTCGTGGCTCCGGACCAAACTTAACAGGATCTGGTAACAGACTGGCACTGCCTGTGAGCTGGACGTGACCTACCCTGCGCATCCCTGGAACCTTTCTCACTGCCTGACGCTGGGTCCTGGCTGGTCATCTTGATGGCACACACTACTAAGACGCACATGCACAGACACACAAAAACAAACATCAGATAAATTCCTCATCACAAGCAAATTACGTATCATACGTACACATTGTAACGTAGTAGATGATCGGAAACACAAACCACATACGCATGTGAACTGCCTTATTGTTCTAATTATTTGATATTTATTGCAGAAGCATAGTGATTAGCGTGGTAAATTGTGATTTCTAATTCTAAAGGAACACGTTTTGCCAGCATCCTGTTCTAATTCTCACCTGCTTCGCTTTGTTATGCCTCATTCTCGTGTCTTTGGAAGAATTTAAAGAGGTGAGTTTGTGCAGCACAAAATACAAACATGGCTCTGGAGCCAGTATAAAAAGGTGTCTTTCATATATGGACGTACTGGCACATAGTACAGTACGTAACAGCCTCAATGTGTTACTAAATTATTCTATTTGACAGTGTAACACAAATATTTGCTACTAAGGCTGATATTTTATTATTTTCGCAGTCTAAATTCTGTAGTATTTTGGCTTCACAAATTCTTGTGGTTTCAGGAAGCGAAGTATTTGTAAGCAATTCTGTGAAAATCAAATTTCATCTCAGCTGGTGTGACCGAAATGCCTTGGCCTGCTGAGGTAGGGCTGCACTGGAAGTTGGCTCCTCTGGGGTAGGGCCAGGAGGTCCCAGGGCTGACCTCCTTTCACCTCCACGTTTTTCTTCACCTTCTACACCACGTTCTCTTGGTGGGGCAGGGGGTACCGATCGCTGGCCAGAGAAAAGGGGGCTTCTCATAATCCGCATAGACGGGTAACTAAATAAACACCAAACCCAAACAAGTGCCTCCCCAGACGGCTGCAAGAGCACCCGCGCTCACCAGGCCCTCGCTGTCTATGTCCAGCGCAGGTTCTTCCTGTCTAGACTCGTGGAGATGGGGTTAATGAACATGACTGCCAGTCACTGCAGCAGTCAAACTGAGCATCTTCAGGTCCTGCTCCAGAGGGAGACCTCACACACAAACCATCCAACACCTATCCACCCAAACCAGTCCAACCTCCTTTCCCCTTCCCATTCCCTCCACCCGTATACCCCGTGTCACTATGGAATTCTAGTCCGCTCCCCCCCCCCCTCCACGTGCAGGCAAAGTTTATAAGACAGTCCCGAAATAAATGGCGGTCAACAGTTCAGAATATTGGCACATCATGCTCTGTAAATATAGATGACTGCGTCTAGCCATGAAGAAAATGTAAAAGTGTCTAAATGGAGCCCAGAAAAGGCTTCCAAAGGAACACCTGGAAGGTGTTAATCACAGCATGTTGTAAACATTTCCGAACGGAACATACGGCAGAAGCTCTCGGGCCGGGCCCGTGCTGCGCATCCCGCAGCAGACAGCAGGAGTCCGTCAGTCTGCTGCGGGGTGGCTGGACACACGCGACGCCCTCGGGCGTGGGGTGGTCAGGGTGGGGGCTCGAGAGGGATTGCTCTCGAACACCATGTGCAGAACCGTACAACTGTCATCTGCCAACATGAATATCTCCACCAGTCCAGGAAAGGCACTGAAAACTCCTTTGCCCACCATGGCAGAACATATGCAACGTAGTCTAAATTGACACATAGCGTATGTCCTTCGAGTTTCGCATATTAACGACTTCAAAATGTTCAAAATTCAAATTTAAAACAGTTACATGATCTCGCTTCAGCTGCATTTAACAGGAAGCATTATTTAGAATTATTCAAACATTTGAGCAAATTTAATCATTTTGTTGCAAGACTCAAACACAAAAATAACCCAGAAATATAAATCAATGGTTATTCGAGGTGCTCGGTGACAGCAAAATTATGGCGGAACCGCCAAGAGTTATAATATATATTACGGGGTCGGTTTTTCAGTGGCCTACAAATATATTTACTCAGCGTCAACTGAGCGGTTGTCTCCACCCCCCCGAGTCACCTAATTTGCCTTTGCCCGAACCTGTTCCCCTTTGGAGCACCTTTTCCGAGGGCAGCTGGACTCGCCTCACCCCTCGTCCCAGAATACCCCTCACACTGCTCTCTTTGTAGTCTCTCCATCGCGAGGAGCGCCCCAGATGCAAGCTCAAGAGCAGAAGTCTGCAGAACACACCCGAACGCACAGTGCTGCTGTTCTATTCTAGTCGTGGCCGTAGCGAAATGTTTGCAAGGCAGGCGAAATCCATTGTTTTTTGTTATGATTTTATGGTCGATGTGAGAAGCGCTAGAGCAACAAATAAAAAGAGCAATTCCTTGGAGGGAAAGAAAATTAGTTCTCACCCCAACTTTCTGACCAAGTTACACAGTTCGGTAAACGGTTTATTTCGATCGTTTTTATCAGCTGAGGACGCCGCTGAATGCGCGTTAGCTTTCCTTCCTAGTATGCTCAGCATCAGATAGAATAAAGAAGGTGCTCAGCATCTGGCTGGGAACACGGTGTCCTTTCCCATCTCCCACTCTACTCGCCTTTGAGAGGAAGCTGAAGAGTGTGAACCGTTGGGCAGATTCACCGTATTTCCGCCGGGAGCCTTGTAGGACAGCACCAGCCAGCGGTTCCCCCTAAATACCCATCCCAGGTAGACATATTATATATGGACCAAGGGTGTGCCTCACCGTGTGCTCGACCTGACCTTCCTGGCCCCTTGGGAAACCCCGCTCCTCCGTTGCTATTAAAAGACGCGGCCGTGTTTTCCACTACATCTTTCACTCCATTCCAAGTCTCCCACCTTTCAGTAGCAGGTCAAAAACAGCTACTGGTGTGGTATCACTCACTGGCTAGAGATCCTTTAATGAGCCTATTGTGCAGCTATCAAAATGATTTCCTTCCTCACTGAGTCCCTAAGAACAGCAGCGTTGTGTGTCATGTTTTACAAAGTCATCTGCCGAGCAGGAGCAAGACTGTTTACTGTGCTGTGAACCTTATTCTAACCTCCAGAGACAAAAACAGCTTAAATCACTTGTATGGCTCATGGCCATAATGGTTCTTATCTGCCTGAGAGCTGGGGAAGGTTAATGGATCATAATTACTGTCATTTTTCGTAATGTCAACTTTTGTTTAATAATGTGGCCCGCGGGGGGGAAGGGTTCATGCTGAACAAACAGAGCTCTCCTCCTTGAGACAGGAGGGGCCACCAGTCGCGCAACAAACTAACAAAGAGAGGGATGGAGCCTTAAGGAGTGCATGATGAATGCTAGTTTGGACCCCGCTTTGAATAGAACTGTGACGTCACTGAATATAACTTCACTTTGGTGCGTACTGGGGAGTACCAGTTCTAAAATGCTCACCCGCCCATCATGACAACAGTCAGAGTAGATACCAGAATAACCTTGGTTCCCAGCCCGGCCAGGTGAGCTCCTGGCTGTGGGTTTATTTTCAGTCTAACCAGTCTCTAATTTTCTTACAAAAGGGTTGTTACAAAATAAAGATATGCAGCTGACATGCATATTCACACACACACACAGACTGAAACCACTTGTCCCGAGCAGGGTCACGGCGAGCCAGAGTATAACCCGGCAACACAGGTTGTAAGGCTGGAGGGGGAGGGGACACACCAAGGACAGGATGCCAGTCCATCGCAAGGCACCCCAAGCAGGACTTGAAGCCCGGACTCACCAGAAAGCAGGCCGAGGCCAAACCTCCTGCACCACCATGCCCCCAACATGTATATTGATCTCTATAAATATGAGAAATATGAAATCCAAGGAAGTGCTAATAAGAAACCAAAATATGTGCTTGACTTTTTACACCTGTGACCCTCAAAGTACAAAATATAAGCAGGCTCTGAGTTCAACTGTATTCATTCCATTACTTGTTCACTGCTAATTAGTAAGTTTACACACACTGAAACCACTTGCTCCATGCAGGGTTGCGGTGAACCAGAGCCTAGCTTGGCAACACAGGGCGCAGGGGGGGAAAATGCAGGACAGGACACCAGTCTGTCCCAAGGCACCCCAAGTGGGACTTGAACCCCTGACCCACCAGAGAGCAGGAACCAGCCAAGCCTGCTGGGCTGCTGCACCCCTCTAAGTTTTGATACACTCACTTATTTAGCGAATGCTTTTCTCCAAAGCAACTTCCAATGAAGTCTATGTAGTGTTATGATCCCAAACACCTTATTCATCAAGGTAACTTACACTGCTAGATACACTACTTACACTGGGTCACTCATCCATACATCAGTGGAACACACACACACACACACACACACACACACACACTCTCTCTGTCACTCACACACTATGGGGGAACCTGAACAGCATGTTTTCGGACAGTAGGAGGAAACCAGAGCACCCGGAGGAAACCCATACAGACACGGGGAGAACACGCAAACTCCACACAGACTGAGCGAGGATCGAACCCACGTCCTCTCGCACCACCCAGGCGCCGTGAGACAGCAGCGCTACTCGCTTTAAGAATCCATATGGCTTCCTAGTCATTATTTAACACTGAATTTTAATCCACCAGTCTATTCTCAGAAATTGCTTATCCAGTACAGGGTTATAATAATCCAAAGCCAGCTCCAGGGGTTATAAAGCATAAGGCACTGTTCACCCTGGTTGAGATGCCAGACCATGACAGGGTAATCATAAACACACACAGTTACACACTAAAGGCAGTTTAGACTCACCAATCCACTTGTAACACATCAGTGGACCGAGAGAGGAAAGCCTTCCAAACATGGATATCGTGCAAACTTCACACAAGTCGCACTTTAACCCACAACTCAGGAGCTGCACGGGATTGCACAAGGCTAAAATGTTTTTCTAAAAGTTTGTAGTCAGTTGTTACTCATTTGAAATAGCTTCAGGTGCAATTGGACCAGTCCCCTTGGAAACCCTGTTATCATAATCAGCGAGTATTATCTTAAACACACACAGTTGGCCCAGATTCCTGGCCATTTCAGAGGAAACTTCCTCCAGAAAACAGGCTTACAAAATGTCCTTTCTTCGAGTACATGTCGATCTGCCCTGGCAAGCATTATTCGACTGTCCGCAGAAGGGCAAGGTGCATTCTCTGCATTGCCTAGTTTTTTGCTGTGGGATGAGCCTTCAGACTGGCAACCACACCGTCCTGGCCGCAACCGCAGGGAGCCAAGCTGAAGTTTCCAGCCTTTCCGAAGAGAGAGGAGTCTTCTCCAGACAGAGACAAGACACAGCCTTGCGCAGGTCATTTTAGCTGCACCACCAGCAACCAGGACGCACTCCTATGGTGTGCTGGAGAGCATGGGTTCAGAGCGTACGGTCTTCAGTCTTTCTCGGAAACACAAAGTCAGCTCCTTGCTTACCAGTTCTTGCAGTCACCCAGTGGATAGAGCGATGGAAGTGTCCAAACAGCCCTTTCCCTCCCTTTTTTTACAACTGTTCAGAAAATTATTTCCCCGGAGTCTTAAACCGAACAAAGACAAACCAGTACACTGGGTCACTGCAACCGAGGCACAGCAATTTTTTTTTAAAAAAAGGAATTTTTGGCTGAAAAGACACACACACAGTCTGTCCCAAGCGGAGTTGCAACAAACCAGAACCCAACCCCAGCAACACAGGGCATAGGGCTGGAGGGGGAGGGAACACACCCAGGACGGGACACCAGTCCATCACAAGGCACCCCAAGCGGGACTCAAACCCCAGACCCACCAGAGAGCAGGACCCGGTCAAACTCATTGCACCACCGTAACCCCTGGCTGAAAATATGCACGTTCAATTCCCAGCAGAAACCATGTTTTTGAGCCATGCCTCCAATGCTTAAACACTCAGAAAAATACAGCAGTCTACAAGTGATAATGTAAAAGATCCTGTCTGGTGTGAAAACTACCCTGCTTTCGACACAAAGAAACCGCACACTGCCCACACACCTCGGATGTAATACAATAAAGATAGCAAACCATTTATAAAAGTGGTTTAATTTTGTTTTCTGTACAACTTTATGCCTGTTTTCTTGGTTTTAGTGTCTTCGAGGTTTGAGTCATTTGTCCAGTATAACATATAAAATTGGCTGGTCTGGTAACCCCAAGCAACAGTTCACAGCAGAAAATAGTACTGTTCTTATAAATAACACTACATTACAAGTAGACCTCCACGAAAGTCACACCTTTAAAGAGTTCTTTGTAAAAGAAAGAAATAGTAATGCCAAAATAGGGGCAGGTATACAAGGACTTTTTTATTCTACAGACCATGTATGACTCCATACCTCCCAAATATAAATACCTTTTGTGTTACCAATGGCATTCAACCCTAAAGACTGCAAAGAAAGACAATACGGTCTCTGCGGATACGAGATGAAACTGGTAGACCACATATAGGAGAGGAGAAATTATAGTTTCCCCAAGTTTATTTTCAGTGGGAGAGTGATTCAAGTTTGACTCACCAAAAAATGTGCTGAACGGCATCAAAACCCACTCCAGGTCATCTCTGTTGTCATGCACCTCAGGAAAAACAGCACACTTAAACTATTATCTTAGACTTCATAATTTAATTTGTTTTCTTGGCCAAATAAACTGATTATGAACTGAATATTCACATGACATAGGGGGTGTGGTGGCGCAGTGGTGCAGTGGGTTGGACCGGGTCCTGCTCCCTGGTGGATCTGGGGTTCGAGTCCCGCTTGGGGTGGCTTGCAACGGACTGGCATCCTGTCCTGGGTGTGTCCCTTCCCCCTCCGGCCTTACGCCCTGAGTTGCCGGGTAGGCTCTGGTTCCCCGCGACCCCGTATGGGACAAGCGGTTCAGAAAGTGTGTGTGTGTGTGTGTGTATTCACATGACTTTCAAGCACAAGAGAGCCATCAAAACGATAGCAGGAGCCAAAAAATGCACAGTTAGACTGTAAGAAGGAAGGAAATCTTTAATTCCAGCGGATGGCAGCAACTTCTTGACTAGCTCATATGTATGGCCCTGATCTGGCCTGCTCCCAAGTCTGCAGCGCTCGCCATTACCAACAAAAAACACAGTACAGGCACGTGTGTGCCCCACAGCAAAAACTCCACCTGTCGACACAGGTCCAGTAACTTGTGTGTGCCACAGCAGAGGCTAAAGCTGCTGTAAATCTCCCAGCAGCAAAAAGGAAAGCCATTGGAGCACAAGAGCCGAGAAGTTCCTGACAGCAGCTTGTTCGCACCCGCATCCACAGCTGAAAGCGCCAGAGCACCAGACGCTGCCAACAGGCCTCCGCACAGCACATGTATAGACGTCGCAGCCCTGGCCAAGGTAACGACCACTTGCCTCTCATGCGCAACCACCAACCCTGGGCACATCAGTATCAACTGCAGTGTGCCGAGTGTCAAACATCTCATGAAAAGTAAAGTCAAGGGAGTGAGCTTGAATGTGGAAAATCACTTAAACTTATTTTATGGTCTGTTTCTTATAGCCGTCCTGTTGAAAAATTCATACACTTGCAAAAGCGGACTGGCACAAGCTTCCTTGGGTCTAGACTGAATATGACTATTTCCTTCTTAACAGGTATGAAAGCACTAATTCGATCGCTTTTTGTAAAAAATGGTCAACTTACAAGGGGCTAAGCAGACTTGTGTGGGCCTATCCCAAAGCATCTAGGGCCAGGGACAGTTTGGTGGAGTCAGAAGGGGGTAATGACCATGACTTTATCAACACCAGGGTTTATTGGGCTTATGAGCAGGGCCTCCCTTACTAAGGGCAGAACCTGTCCTACTGCCCACAATGAGATCAGAACTTGTACGAGTCTCATTAAGCGTTTCAACTTTTCAGGCTTTTTTCCCCAGTTCCATCTGAGTCAATGCCCATTACCCAGTTCTTATGTCTCCCCATTGTCCACATCGCTCCCACCAGTGCACGATTGAATACAGGCACTCTAAAGTAGAGAGCCTGCATATCATCACTGCACAGGCTGCAGACTTCAGTGGGCAATCTAGCACCCTTGGAGAAGGGCAATATTTGCTCAATTCTTCCCACAGGATTTCCATATGCCTACCTGACAGCAGGAGTTACTCTGAGCAGTGAAAGGAAGACAGCCTCAGCAATGCCTGTCGCCTAAAGGAACGCAAGCCAAAATTTCCAATGCAGTATGAGAGCTCATCAAACCCAACCCCCCCCCACCTTATGGCTATGTAGAGAAACAAAGAAAAAGATAACTTCTGCTGTATGCATAACCTCAGAACTTATCCTGAGCTGCTTTTGTGAAACATCACAAGATAATGGACTACATATACAATAACTCACACACAGTCTGTCCCAAGCAGGGTCGCGGAAAACCAGAGCCTAAGCCAGGGCGCAAGGCCGAAGGGGACACACCCAGGACGGGACCCTAGTCTGTGGCAAGGCACCCCAGGCAGGACTCGAACCCCAGACCCACCAAAGAACAGGATGCTGCCGAACCCACTGCGCCACCTTGCCATATGGGAAATGTTTTTGGAAAAAAATTCACTGGAAACAAGCATCTCCTGAGCAAACTGCCCCTCATATATCATCACCTCCCACAGGCCTGATGAACCCAAGAAGCTGAGGTTTGAGTGGTGTATGAAGGCTGTTTACTCAGAGGGAAGTCAGGAACCCTCTGTTGTGTCTGCAAACCTTCTTGTGGCAGGCAGCAGAAGAAGCCACAGCCCCTGTCCTTGACTGATGGTTGCACCTAGCGAAAGCTTCTTAGCAAGAAAGAAGCAGCAGGTGCAGCCCGTAAACTCCAAATAAGGCTGTCTCTCTTCCAGACCCTCTTCCTTCCTGATCTCCTGACCGACTCTTGATAACTCTTCCAATGCAGGATTGTGGTGGTCTAGAGCCTGTCCCAGACATACAGGGCCCTAGACCATGCTGGGTGTGCCTCCCTGTTTGTTGGGACTTGTTTTCCAATTTATTTTATCTTTCGTCAGTAACCAGATTTGTTTTGCATTTTGAAAGTTATTTGCTATGTTTTTCTAAGTATGGGCAGGAAATCTAATAAAATGTAACAAACCCCGAGCCCACCTGTTGCCATCTCGTGCCAAGTCACTAGAAACAGATGTGCTCTGAAATATCACGTTGTCGGGCCGATGCACCACTGAGGAAGTTCAGTCTCTAATATTACTCTCATTTTTACGTTTGGCTAAAAAAGCTTATGGAAAAATGTCCATAATTAACGCCTTTGGAAAGCATACTTTTTTCATTGTGTCTTTAGTCTGTATGGAGGGTGAATCATACCGAATGCCCTGAAACATTCCAAGACCTCAGGAAACATCAGATGCATCGCAAGATATATGTGTAATAAACAAATGTACAGTTGTCACACAAAGGCCTTTTCCAGAAATATTTATCTGTATGCTCCTGCTAAAACCTTAGTTTCGCAAAAGTCTGATTCATGTTTGATTATGTTTAATTTAAAAAAATTGAAAAATTTTTAAAAAATAAATAAAGAAAATTAAATAAAACATTATTATTATTATTATTATTAAAGGGGTGCGGTGGCGCAGTGGGTTGGACCAGGTCCTGCTCTCTAGTGGGTCTGGGGTTCGAGTCCCGCTTGGGGTGCCTTGCGATGGACTGGCGTCCCGTCCTGGGTGTGTCCCCTCCCCCTCCGGCCTTATGCCCTGTGTTGCCGGGTTAGGCTCCGGTTCCCCGTGATCCAGTATGGGACAAGCGGTTCTGAAAGTGTGTGTGTGTGTATTATTATTACTAGGCTGACAGGATATAACTAACTGTATAAAAATTTTACGCATCCCAGAGAGTGGACCGAAACGTAATCTTCCATATATTAATGAAAATCTCGTCGAGCTAAACTAAGATTTCGCAGGACTGGTTGCTTTCGGAGGTGAGCACCTGGTGCCTAGAGCTGTGGGGTGCGGTAAAATCCTAGAGGATAGCAGAAAAGAGGACTCAGTGGACAGACAGGTTATGGGCCGGAACACGCGCCGGTGGGTCTGAGGAGACTTGCGTCAGTGAAACATCACGGCTCGCTGGCCTCTGCAGCCGTTGCGCATCAGGCCCACTCTGCCGAGACCACCTACTGTGGGTGTGTGCGGGAAGGCATCTCCGCCCAACGTCCACGGGTGCGAGGGACGGAGCAGCTTCTCACGGAGAACATTGCAAGTCTGCATTTAGGCGACCGCAGTCACGTCAGCTTCTCGTCCTTCCGGCCCGAAGCACTTCCCGTACATCGAGGCGGCTGCTCACCCCGGTCGGACACCTCCTCTGTCCCGGCGGTTGCGGTCGATCTGCTCTCTGTAGTGCTCCTGTTCAGGGCTGGGGTGGGCTGGGGTCGGGCCTTTTGTGAGGCGTAAGTTGCAAAAGAAGCCATACGGAAGGATCCAGAAGCCACAAGGGGCACCTACGCCTGCCGAAGGAGAAGTGCTAAGGGGAGTCTTAGACAAAAGGGGTATTTACAGCAACTTTCCCCCACCAAGTGATGCAAGACATGGGCTATATTGACAAGTGCTGGCTGCAAATGGACTGTGCAGCGCCTCCCCGTCTGAGCTGAAGGCTCACATGTGGGCAGCAGACTTGTGGGGCACATCTGTACCCCCAACCCCCAACACACCCGTTGCATCCAGACCTCCTGTGCCCACCCCCCCTCCCATTCCCAACACCGCACACCCACAAACGCGCCCCACGCACAGGCGGCATTCCAGCGCCTGCAACGGCCATTTCATTTTCTGTTTCATCCAAAGCTTCGTTTGGACTGGTGACCACACAAGACAAAGCGAGCCCGAGCTCTTTCCCGCTCTCTGACTCTTAACGCAGCGTCTGGATTGCGCTGCAAGGCGCGGATTTCGAGAAGAGAATGGCAGGGCGCGCCAGCGCATCTGAGTCCAAACTGCTGACATTGTATGACTTGGGGTGACATTTTGGCCGAGCGCTGCGTTGCACTCGGGCGTTAGTGCGAGATGGTGTGTGACATGGGGAGGTGGGGTTGATATCACCCAGGTCTCCTCTGATGAGGACTCTGGGAAAGGGGATGGCCTTATGACAGCAGAAAGCACTCAGCGCGATCACGCTGTAAACACAGGGGGGAGCTGTTGGCAGAGTGCTTTCAGGCCTGCAATCCCAGGCCACTCACACTACTTCAGGCCCACCCAGGACAACCAGTGGTGTCACTGACAAACATATGAAGCCGAAACAAATGGCTTCTGGAACAAGATGCAGGAAGAGAACCTCTGTTGCGCACATAACCTAGGAAGTTCAATTGCTTTGGTGAAATATGGCCACGAGTACACGATGCACAGTAAATTTTCATTTGAGACAAGTGTCTGCTGGGCGAGTAAATAATTCACCTTTCTTTCCCCCCTTCCATATTGTTGTTTCTCATTGGTGTAATAAACTCTACAAACTGATGCTTGATTGGTGTGGAAAAGCTGTTTCCTCAGGGGGTTATGGGGAACGCACTGGCGAGTCCCCAGAACTGCTATCTTTGGTAAAACACCAAAGGACAGTGAAGATGTAGATCAAACAACCGAGTTGCTACGTTACTAACTCATACAAAGATCAAAAATATATTTCATGTCACAAAACCTGGGGGGCACGGTGGTGCGGCGGGCTTGACTGGGTCCTGCTGTCTGGTGGGTCTGGAGTTCGAGTCCCGCTTGGGGTGCCTTGCGATGGACTGGCGTCCTGTCCTGGGTGTGTCCCCTCCCTGTGTTGCAGGATTAGGCTCCGGTTTGCCGCGACTCCACCTGGGACAAGTGGTTTCAGCCTCTGTGTGTCACAAAAATCAGATTTACCCACATGCTCATACATACTGCATTCCCTACTCATGTCAGCTATTCTGCAGCATATGTACAAATGTATTATCACAAGACCCATTTGGCAGCATCCCCTCCAATCTTGCTCACTTTTGGGTTTTTTTAATCCCCCACTTCCAGCTCTTCCCAGGGAGACCTTTTCCTGCATAAGGCACACATGACAAGCAGCGCAGTTATGTTCCGCGGTCGCCGTTTTTTTTTTCCTTCTTCCAGCGATCTGAGTTTTCCACTGCCGTGCTCCTCGGAGATTCCTTTCTGGCACAGTGCGTGGAGGAGCGAGTGACTGCTTGCATGCAATGGCTGGAGGGCAGCTGCCCGCTCGGATGTACCAGCTTCCTGCCATTCTGCGTGTGTCACCGGGCCTTTCAGCACGGGCCTCATGGGAATGTGAACAGTGAGAGATTTGTCTTCGTTCGGGGGCTTGCGCCTTGCTGACACGCTGGAACCGTGCACATCAGTCCAGTTCCCAGGTCCTCTTTGCTCAGACTCCCAGTCATCTTGCACCTCTCCAAGTCCTGGGCAGACCGTGGAGACGGGCCACACAGAATGACAGGATGCGACTCGAGCGCTGGGTTTTAACCCTGTCAGTGGTGCATAGAAAAACAGTTTACCCAGGAAAAATGTTCATCGCTTTGTTTGCTTCTTCCCTCTGACTTCATACAGGCAAAGTGATCAATAGAGAACGGAGAAAACAAATAAACATAAAATGTCTTTAATCTGTCCAAAAAAAAATGAAAACCACATCAGCATCACAGAGCCTCTCCTCACTCCTCCGGCAGAGCACACCTTTGGCAGCCTCTTCCATTCTTCACCTTCTGGAGCGAATTACGGGATAGATACGGGATAGACGTCAGTGAATCGCAGCTACCCATAAAATCTAATGTCTGCCAAACCCTGAAAACCCAATCCCAAGCGGGTAGAATCCGAGCTAAATAACAGTGTTTAATTAAAGTGATAAAATCCCCAAGCAGACGGTTTATATCCTGCGCAAGAGTTCTCGTTCCATAAGTAAAATATATACATTTAGCAGACGCTTTTCTCCAAAGTGACTTCCAATGAACTCTATGTAGTGTCATCAGCCCACACACCTTATTCACCGCAGTGACTTACACTGCTAGATACACTACTTACACTGGGTCCCTCATCCATACATCAGTGGAACACACACACTACGAGTGAACCTCAACAGCATGTCTTTGGACTGTGGGAGGAAACCAGAGCACACGGAGGAAACCCACACAGACAAGGGAAGAACATGCAAACTCCACACAGACCGAGTGGGGATCGAACCCACATCCTCTCACACCACCCAGGCGCTGTGACGCAGCAACTGTACTATATACATGCAAGTAAGTTGCATCCATGACAAATACGTACATTCACACTGGGTGCATGAATCATTTTAGAACTTTCCAGAGTGTGTACTGACAGTTTTTATTACTGCTCTGCTCAGAGGCCCTGACAGCGATGTGCTCAGGACTGCTGGTTAATGAGGTCTGACTATCCTCACGAGTCTCGTAAGGTCCTGCCTTCCTTCTCAGACAGGCTGCCATTTCTGATGGAATTATGGGATCCCTGAACCATGAGAATCCGCTTTTCCTAATACAATTATGGTCAGAGGGGGGTCTCGTAGATCCCAGCACGCCGCGTGTTTCACAGTGCTGCCCGTCCTGCCGTCGGTGCGAGCTGAAAACACGGCACGAAAGCGAAGCAGGGATAAACGGCCTCCCTGCGCTGAGTGTTTGTGCCGTGTGGCAGCGACGGTAGAGGGGGAAAGGAACAGTATTACAGGGTTCTTGCTGCCAGGAATCACAAGCTAGGCATGAAATGTTGGGAAATTTTATGGAAACTGCAGCATTGTGTCTTAGAGATGATTAAAAACTGAGTCCGCAGATTAACATCATACTTAATAGTGTAAACCGTCTGAAACAGCGCGGTACTGAATGTGCATTTGTACACACAACGGATTGTCAAAAGTAAACATACGAAAAGAAATAAAGGAGGCAAATTCGAAACGTTAAAAACAATCGTTTCTGTATGGATTCTGCGTATTGGGCACAGAAAAGTACGAAAGCCTTCAGTCGTACCGGCTGTTTTCTGCTCTGTAGCAAGATGGAAAGTCCTGTATGGCTGTTGCCAACATTTTGGCGAATGAGCTGCAATACTCTCTATCATTGCTGAGAAACCTGAAGCTTTTTGATGAAATCTAATAAATTATATAGCCTAAATTCTAAACATCCTGAAACATATTTTAAGTTTTCCCTTGGTAAAAGGCAAACATGCTTTTCTCAGTATAGTACCGAGACTGCGAGTCACTTGAATCCTTCATTCATAGAGATGTGTTTAACCCACTGGTTATTTTGGTCAATATTCGTGACACAAATGTTGAACATTTTCATTTCTACATAAAACTGAAACAAAGGCGTCAAAAACATCGCAGGACATTGTTCTGTCCGGGAGCAAACGGCAGTTCGCAGCGAACTGGACTGCTGCGCGCGGAGCGGAAGTGTCACGTTCGTGACGGGCACAGAGCTGCCAGTCACGCCAGTTACTGCCAACCGCTCGGCCAGATATTCATTATCGCAAATGAAAAGACAAACGAAAGCATTATCTGCCTGTTTATTTGCGGAGTGGTCTGCATCGAATCTAATTAGCACAATGGCCTTACAAATCACAGGAATTCCCTCTGGCGCTGCAAAGGAAACTTCGGAATGTGGCCTAGGGTCAGCAGACCCTTGCGCCAGTTACGGGGTCCGCGGCAGAGAGGTTAAAGGTCGTCAGGGCGCTCATTCTGGCCTGCCCTGGCGCCCGCCGGCGCGGACCTCAATTTGTAAAAAGCAAACAGCGGCGTCCGATGGCTTCTCTCGCTAAACAGTGAGCTTAAACGCTAACAGGCACCAGAAGCCCTGATGCCTGTGGCTGCACTGGGAGCTTTGCATGCTAAAGACCCCCTAATAAGAAGAATTACCCTGTGTGGGGAGCCGTCCAAGAGCCTCTGCCTCATTTCTCCACGGATTTATGTAGTATCACATAGCACGTACGGTAAGGCGCGCTCGGGCGCTTAACTCCTTGACCTAAATTGTAAATAAGGAAATTAATAAATAGGAAGATAATCTTTGGGTTAATGGAGAGGATCAAAGGCAAGATCCCTGCTCCAGCGCCGTCGACGTGATCTTGCCCGAGCTAGAGGAAGACTTGCGATTCCTCTCCTCATTTATTTGTTTGCAGAAGGTGCGATTGGATTATGTCAGCAGAATAACCACTCCAAAAAAACACTCAAAACCATTTGCAGTTTATTTGTTTCCTTTTTTCCACTGGGATTCGGGTAATGTATCTAGGAAGTGTGTTATGTGGGTCTGTTATACAGGTGAACAGCATCGATACACCTAAATTTCCCCGCATTCCACTATATCTCACACACACACACACACACACAGGCTGAAACCACTTATCCCAAGCGGGGTCACGGCAAACCAGAGCCTAACCCGGCAACACAGGGCGCAAGGCTTGAGCGGGAGGGGACACCCAGGACGGGACGCCAGTCCGTGACAAGGCACCCCAAGCGGGACTCGAACCCCAGACTCTCAGGAGAGCAGGACCCGGCCAAACCCGCTGCGCCCCCTCACCCCGCTCCAGTATATCAACTCATGTAAAATAAGGGAAATATTGACAAATTAAGTGAAATTTTGAACTGCGCTACATAATTCTTTTTTTAAAATGAAAGAGGAAAAGCACATAAGCGTTCCATACGAAAAGGCATCATTGAGAGTTTAAACAGTTTAACAGTGTTAAATAACAAAATTCAACAAACTTTCAGTCACTATGCAGTTCTCAATCTAAAGTAATTTGGTCGCACATTATCTATAAGAACAGATCTGCCTGTACAGTGTTTAAATTTAGACCTCCAGCCTAGAAACTCAAACTGACCGGCATTCACTCACAAGGTTTCTGTTGTTCCGACTAAATCTTCTCAGGTTCAGTCTAGAGTCCTGCGTGAAAACAAAACCACCGTGCTCACTGTCAGAAGGATATGAGGCCTGAGTGTGCTGCACTCCGATGAGTTGGATTTATCACGGACCCGCTTTGCAGAGAGACCAGAAAACGCAATCAAATTACTCCTCTGTTTATAGGGACCGTGCTTTCCTTCCTACCACCATATATCTTTATTGAATAAACTTGCTCGTTAGTTCATTTAAAAACACAACCACAACCAGAGGTGTAGTAAGCGTCGAATTTTTAGTGGCCTTTCAGCCTTTTTCTTTACCTTTTCCGACGTTTTTCTATACTTCGCAAGCAATGTGCACAAAGTCCATTGAACTTTTTTAAAAAAGCTACTTTCCATATAAGGAAATAGTGAAAACGTAGTATTTAGAGCATCCATACATGGGATCTAGCCAAATCATTTGAAAGGGAAATGCTTGACCGTTCCCTGGCCTCCTGCAGCCCATACTGGGCTCCCTGGACCAGCCAGGGACCCCATCTCTCTTTCTGCGGGTCCTGATTTGGCCCAGCTGGAGGAAGACGCCGCTCAGGGCTCAGTCGGTGCAGACAGAACTAAAGTAAACAGCCGTGGCCATTCAGCAGGCAGTTAGCAGCCCTTGGACAGATGATCGGGGGTTTGGGCGGACCACACACACAACCCCTGGAGGACCACACAGCGGCCAGACTGCAGGGCCTTTGCACGCAAACACCCTCCACCACCTCCACCGCCTCCACCACCTCCACCACCACCGCCGTCTCACCCACCCCGAGCTGCCTCTCTTATGTGCATGGAGGGTCCCGGCAGGCCCAACCGAGCCCCGCACTGAACATTGACCGTTATGATAGCCTGGCACCGAACGCTTCCATCGCACACTGCAATCTCAGCTCTGCTGTCCCACAAGCCTGAATTCTCATGGTCCTCCTACAGAGACGGTGACATCTGATAAACAACTGAGATGAGTCTGATATGTGGAAGGCTTTCTTTTCCCATCATGCAGAGAGAATCAAATAAACATCAACAGAAAAAGGCCCTGCATTCGATCGTTAGTCTCAGGGTACCATTTCAAGAGGAGTCCTCTGCTGTTTTGAAATATTTTTCAAAAATAATATTGAAATCAGGAGAATGTTTCTCGGCTGCCTTTGCAGATTTGAAAGCGGAAATGTATGATTACTCTTATATATGCACATACTTTACACACAGAGTTCACTTCATTTTGCACTGATTTTTTTTATGGCAGTATGAAAGCTGATTTACGTTATGCACTGGAATGATGCAATATGCAAAGAGCAATTTTAAAACTTCCATGTGTATAAATGTGCAGAGTAATTGCAAGAACAGCAAATACGCTGTTGAAGGATCACGTGATTAATAGGACAACGAACAAATATAAACCGACCTAGAGCAATTTGTTTCATCGTTATTCTGCTATTTTACTTTATTATGCAGATATTTGCTTAATGTCTCTCAGCTATATTTTCCGTTATGCTTAAGCAAATTGGTGGTTTTCCTATTAGAAGGGTTTTGCCTCATCCTTCTGCTGACACTTAGAGCGACTGCACACTTCCAAAGACCGACAAATGCACATAAACAGGCAAACACTCCCTCTGACTTAGCGGGCGGCCGTAGCAATCACTCTGCCTTTATCTGGACACTGTCATGCTGACCTGCAGGCCACAAAGAGGGAGTAATGCACTCAATCACAATTACCTCCTCCACCACCAATCATGTCGGCCGCTGAAGTCAGCACCTTGCCGTAGATAAGGTGTGTGTTACAGAACACGCCGATCCATCTCCGCCACGAGGGCTGCGGCCTGAGGTTTGGTACAGCCAAGCGTCAATAACTGCACAAACGACAACCAGCTGAGTTCTGAGCCAATGTTCTTTATCAGTACCGCAGGCATTTCTCATGATGCTAAATGATGCATTTGCTGTGGGCTGAACTATAAAAATGCTGTAATTATTAAATCGGGTCATATCATGGATATGTAGAACTACCAGTGCAATAAATTAACTGGAAATGCATGTGGTCTTACAAAATATATGGTAATAGATATGACACTAAACCCGTAATCCATTCCAAGTGCCTTAGAATACTGCTGAGAAAAATGTTCTGTTTTTCTATATTCCTTTTTGGCTTCATTAAGCATATCGGATGGAAATGAATCATCTGTGGAAAGCTGTGGCTGGTCTGAGCTTTATTTTTATTTTGCATCCTCAGTTTGCAGACGGGCGGTGGGGGGTGGGGTCAGAGATGCAGCGCACTTGCTCAAGGCCGTCGGGGTCACGGCCGGAGAGTGGCATGTGTCTGTCAGGTAGCGAGAAAGAATAACACAGACTCTCCATTTCCTGCAGCTCGCCAAGAGGGGTGTCTGGGTCCCCGCGGAGCAACATGGAGGTCATGCCCCACGCAGACAGGGAAACAGGCCCTCACACACACCATGGGAATCATAGGGAACTGCCCTGCACAAACACTAGTGCACACGCAGGCATATAGAAGACACCTCCATTGCTACGCAGACCAACAAGTGGAAAGGCAAAGTCTGCAGCAGAGGCCTTTTTATAACTTGTACCTTATATAATAAAGCTAATAATGGAGAGTCAGAAATCTGTTCATTGAGTTCCATCAAGTTCAATGAGTGTGTTATATCCACATAAGTACCATTAGTCCTGTTTCATTATTAAAGATGACAAATCTCTTGCATTTACTGAAAAGCATTTTCATTCTTAGGCACCTGATTTGAGAAATAAAAATTTGTCAGTTTAAGATAGGAGTATGAAAAATGTCTTAAAATTTAATACTAGAAGGTTTTGACATAAAATTCCAGAATAATAAAGGCTTAATTTCATTTGACAATATTTCTCACGTGGATTCTTAAGCTGTTGAAAATATTTTGTTATTTATTACTAGAATGTATTGTTTATTGCCAACAACTTCAAATAACTTGAAAACTCCAAAAAAAAGCTGAGATTTGAAATGTGACTTAAGGTATTATTCTTAAATTATTTGTTAAATTAGATAAATTTCAAGGGAAAACTAATTATATTAGGTGAGAAGACAGAAAACGTAGCTTAAGTAAAGAGGAAACTGATTTTGTAAAGATTTTCAATTAAAAAACTTTTTGTCAGAATTAAAGTAAAGCGCATGGAGCATGTTACTATGGTAAATGCTGTACTGTCAGTTGTTAATGGGCATGTGTAAGAATAGTTGTCAGCTTCTCCTGTTTTGTTCATCATATTATTTAGGTCATATTATTAAATTGCGAAACCAAAAACTAAGCATATTAATGCGTACAGTAAAAAGTACCGTTTTTACCTATTCCGATGACATGAACTGATCTTATAAGATAGTAATGAAGGAAAAACTTTACTGCTAGAGAATATATCATATTTTATTTGTACTCCAAATTTTTAGATGCCACAGTATTTGCAACATATTCCGTCTGTAAAACTATTGTAACGCGAAGACGCAAAAACTTCATTTCTACATTTAAGTTGATTTTTCGTTAAGCATACTAATTGAAATCGATATATTAAAATTAATATAATTATGCATGTTTTATAGTTTTATTATCGAAACACCTAAAAAAGGAGTACAGCGTAGTAACTACAAAAGAAATAACTCTTATTTTAATGATACAGTGGATGAAAGTTCACTCACATTGTAATTGGTCATTGTGGGCTGAGGAATATTTAACACTGTGAACTTTCTAGAATCAGTGCGGCATCTTTCAACACGAGAAGTGAATCAGAAGAGGGGAAAAGAGATTTTGATGTCCAAATATAGCGCCCCTTGGCAGTGTTCCTCCTATTGTTCCACGACGTGGGGTTAATATTAGTGCACTTAGCGATATAAAGGCACGTACTCTTCCTTGACCCCCGGCTCTGGGAGCGTCCGCGCAGCTCCTCAGCCCAACGTGCGGCGGCGGTTCCTATGCGGAAGGGCAGCGCACCTGGTGAGGAAGTGTCTCGTAAGGGCAGGCGGCACTGCAGGCGGGGAACCTTCGGAAGGCACACGCGCGTGCGTGTGTGTGTGTGTGTGTGTGTGTGTGTGTGTGTGTGTGTGTGTGTGTGTGTGTGTGTGTAAATTCATAGGCGCAAAAAATGGCCTGGAAGTGCAATACCTGTGGTTCAAAGCTTTGACTTTTTTTCCCCCACATACTGTAAATTTAACATTTATACACGGGAAACTGAGATTTGGTTCATTCTCATATTATAAGTGCAGGAGGAGAACTTACTAAATTTGTTTTTGGTCAATCAAATTTCAGTTAATTACAACTATTATAGTAATAATAATTTCAGTTTGTCTGAAAAAAAGAACATGGCAAATTCTACCATTTTTTTTTTTTTGGCGGGGGGGGTGGGCTCGATATTTGAACGAAACATCAGACGATATTTTTCATGCGTTCAGTAAAGTTTTGCCTTGCAGTTTCGACCTATGTATCGGACAATTCATGACTGAAAGTAAATGCTACTTTATTTATTCATTGTTGGGTAGAATTTGTGCACGGTAAATATAAAGAATTACTAATGCTGCTAATTTAAAATAATGAAGCAAATTATTATATACTATATTATGGAAATGTATATGCAAATACTTTTCTCTGTTTAACCTATATTATGTGCATATATATCTTAAAATATTTGTAATAATAAGCGCAATAATAATAACGGTTAGATTTTTCCCACTACAAACTTCAGCCTCAGATTTTTTTTACATCAAACACTTATACAAATTGTACTATTCTTTTTTTTAAAATAGTGAAATAATAATAATCTGTTTAAAAATTTCCCTTTCTTTCAACTTTTAACTTTTTTTATTTTAAATTCTTTATAGATTTAATGCTCTTCTACACTAAGTTGAATAAAGAGCTAATAAGTAAAATGTCATTAATGTATAATATGCCTTAATTAATATAGTAATTTCTTGTTAGCAATAATATATTGCATTATTATTATTATTATTATTATTATTATTATTATTATTATTATGTTGCCTATTAAAAATACATTTTAATAAAATCGTATGTTCTCTTTACTGGAATTTTTTCTCCCTAATTCTTTATATTACTTCAATACATTATCATATATACAGTATATAAAGTTACCAAAATCACATTATAGTTCAGATATTTGTTTCTGTTTTGGAAAAAAACCTCATGTTTTTAGCAATGTCAGCTGATTGAGGAGTTTTATATCCTTAAAATACCAAATGCGTTATTATAGTAACATACACGTATTTATGTGTCACTAGGTGTTCCTGTGCTTTTTCTGTATTATATTTTATGTGTGTGTGTATTTTATGTCACTAGTCTGTTTCATTCAGAATGGAAGTTCTTAAGTTACGCCATTCCTTATCTTTTCAGTTCATCCTTATGAGTCTTGATCACTTTAAAACGCGTTATAACAAAACAGCTACAGGCAGTCAAAATACGAAAAGAAATTAGTTAAATTAAGAAAGTGACGTTATAGAGAATAAAATCTTATATTTCAATATATTGAACATCTGTGTTGAAAGGGGTTTAAAGAATTTACTGGTGTAGTTTGAGCTGTTACAGAAAATCGAACGATCCAAATTCAGCGTCTTTGCCGATGATGATGATGATAATGATGATGATGATGATGATGATGAAGTCCTTCACCAAGGAGCGCGGCATCACTGAACCCAACGTGTTCTTTTAAGTTTTACAGAAAACGGCACTGTCTATTTAACTCAGTAAGTTATAGAGCTTATATAACACGGTATTTACTGAGGATAAAACATGCTCCTAGGCTAAGGTGTTTATAAATAAGCACCTGAAAACTTTGAGCTGAAGTAGGCCTTACGATTCTGTCCCTGTCTCGTGGCTTATCCGTCATATAATCACGTAATAAATGCAACGGGAGGTGCTGTATCATTTCAGATAATAAGCCCTAAATTAAATAAAGCCAACATATTTCTTCGGTTTCTTTGGTTTACCGAGCTAAAATCATCCGCACGGCTTACTTACTGCAGCTTAAAAACGCGAACGTCACAGCTTTTCGCGCACTGTAAATAAAACTAATAGCCACACATGTCTGCACGGTTTATTGCAGAAAATGGCATGAGCGCCTTTTTATTTGAAAACCACTGTCACTCATGTATGGGATTTTATAATCAGTCTGATGCCTTAATAAACGTGCCACTAAATTGCAAGGTTACCGCTGTGAACACACTGGCACGCGCGCGCGCGAGGACGCACACTGTGTGTGCAGTACCGTAACAACGAGGGCGGCACGTGCTCCTCGCAAACAAGTACACGCAAGGCGCACATGTAGGTGATCGTGACGTCACGACGCAACGTTGACGCACTGGAGGCGCGCTGCGGATTCGTGTCAGTTACAAGTTTCGCGTGACGCGAATCGGTGCGAAAGGGAGGCTTTCAAGCCGCCCATCTGAGAAGCGTTACAACCCGGCCTAATTGCGTGAAACAATGTCCCTGGACATAAACATATTGAGTGCCAAGAAAATGTTTGGCAGAAAATAACCTGTTACATTTAGAACGACGGTCCGACGGACTCAAAGTCTATTTGCATCACGTTTCCTTAAAAGGGGGGCATTGGACGAGTGACTTCGCTGTAACGCGTAATACTGGCAGTTGCACTAATACCGCCGTCAATATTTCCGCCGGGCACGCGCCGTTGGCGCCTCTCGCGCGCTTCGCTCGAGCGCCGGAGCGGAGCGCGAAAACACGAAGCCATTTACAGAGAGTCCCCTCGTCTTCTCCTCCACTTTCAAATCCCTCTAGGTGGCGTCGATCTTCTTAAATTTTCGAGGTGACGTGAGGAAAGTATCTTGGGAAGCTCGGCGGGGATGCTGAGTGTGAAAAATGTAAGAGGAGAACCGTGAAAGGGCGGCAAACATAGCCCAGAACTGAATTTTTATTTAAATCTAAAAAAAAAAAAGTTGTCGTATAAAGTGACGTGTTCCCCTAGGATATTACGGTGGTTCCAATAAACGATTTTAATCTCAAAAGCCCAGTTGGAATGAAAAGTATTTTGGCTAATATATACCAGAAGACTGGAATTTCTCGCACATTTCATAGAGGAGATTAATATAAGGTACTAACGCCGAGGTACTAACGCCGCAGTGGACCATCTAACCCTACTGTAATGTGGCTCAGAAGTCTGTTACAGTAATACATTTCAGTCACACTTGTTACAGCCTGAACATTTCAGCCAGATATCAAAGGTCTTTGGGGAATTTATAAAGAATGCTGAGAAAAAATGGACCTGGACGCAAGCGCTTTCGCTCTACCGAAGACTATCAGAAATGCCTGTCGTCATCTGACGTTTTCAGCTGCACGTAAATCGGTGCTGAACAGGATATGAAAAACTGGGAGCAAATGTGTGGTGAAGTGCACTTGTGGAAAAAGCTCTGTCCGTCACCTGAATATGGAAGCGGGCACAGCCAGTTTCCCAGAATGATTACCGCACTGTGAAACGTCCCTTTCGAAACAGCAAAACTGGTCATTAAATCTTCAGCCAAGAAGCTCCTTCGTCCCTCCTGAGGTGTGGTCATCCCACGGGTGCGATTAGCCCCTCCATTGCTCTCATTTCTCCCTACAAGATCCCTCGGTTCCGTAGCACTCGGGGAACGTAGGAGCCAAGAAACGATGCCGTTTATCCCTGTAGCAGAAGACAAGAGAGGCTATGACACCCATGAAGCATCTGTTATGCCAGAAAAAATCTTTCCCTGCAAAAAATTCAGGAACACACAATTTTATGTCACTATTGTCCACTGTTACATGGCCAATGTCGTCTCTGCTAACAACCAGTTTCGATTTATTATTGAGCAGCTACGTTGAGGTGTTTGCACCAGATCCTGTGTCAATGCGTAGAGGTAAAGCTCAAGATGTGAAGGCCGCATCAGTCTGTGCTTGTTTTTTACGCCTGCAGCAGAGCAGCAAATATGAGCAAGCCCTGCACATGTGGTACAGTAAGGGTGGGGGTACGTTCGTCCCACATGATGGGAATGAATGGTGTCAGTTGTGGGATACCTGGACTAATGTACACGACTTGGCTGAAGTTTATGTGCTCAGAACCAGCTGTTTTGGGATCTGTGGTATTTTCTTTTCAGGCTATTCAAACAGTGCCAAATGCAGCCTTTCTACCATAATTTGCAGTTGGTAGATAACTCATTCCATATTTCTCATATTCAGCCATTTTGTTATAAAGAATTCTGTTATTTTACTCTAGTTTGACTGTTTTTTGAGATGTAACTTGTGAAATTCATTCAGAAATTGATACTGTTTGTTGAGTGCTTTTTAATAGATTTTGAAAATAGTTAAACTTTTATATTGAATAAAAATTGTACAATGCTACTATTTTTTGGTTTTATGCTAAATGTGTAAAATTTGACTGCCTTGTAACGTAATCTTTGGAGACGTTTGCCATATTTTAGAGCTGAAGTAAAACAAAATTGGCGTTCAAATTTTTACATAATAGGAAACATTAAACAGATGTAGAAATAAAAAAATAAGAAAAAGACACATACTGTATGCCAGTTAATTAAAATAAAAGACTTTTAACACATTTTTTGGAGTCATGGTGTCCCTAAAACTGAAATAGCATAGCATTTTTTTCTTATAGCAAAAAGCAAAATGACAAACAATATTTACAAATAAAGGCATGGTTTGAGTAGGCATCCTGATTTTTTTCCCTTGAACCTTAGTATAAGGTATGCATGTGCTACTAGTGACTCTTATGGCTATTTGGACATGGACTGTAATGCTGTCAGACTCTGAATCTTAAACACAATTATCTATACGACACATCAGTGTGTGACATGTTTTGTAGGGGCGGTTGATAATATGGTGGTTAGAACTGCTGCCTTTAGACCCAAAAGCTGTAGGTTTGAATCTCACATCCACCTGTACTACCCACTTGTGAGGTCTTTACCCTAAATTGCTCCTGTAAAAGTTAGCTAGCTGTATAAATGGTTATGTTGTAAGTCATTTTGGAGAAAAGCGTCAGCTAAATTAATAAATGTAAGGTTTGTTGTCCCCATAATGCAAAACACAAGATCCTCTATCCACATTGTAGTACCATTACCCTCAGAAGAAGATCTATTACTTACCTGTGGTCACAATAGTAGTTAATGCAGCACAGTAATGGCCCACAGTGTGTCACATGACTCCTTTACAGCAATCCACAATACTTGGGCAGAATATATACAGTATTCTTACAGTATGTCACTATTTAATAATTAGTATGGACTACCCAGAAATACTGCAATACAAAGTTTATCAGTCTTCATGACACAGAGAAGTGTATACAATTTTGATATGTTCTATGTTTTGTGGTACAATTTTAAAAAGGTCTAATTTTAACCTAAATCTATGATTAATAATTGACCATAACTGGTATTCATTCAGTTCCAGTTTACAAAGGAAACCTTTTGGTTGCAAAATCAACACAGATGTTCAAAGCTGTTGAGCAGGAAATGCCACAGATTCAGAGAGAATCATTGTTTGAGGCTTTATGTCTTTTTGTCTCCCTTTCCAGGGCGAAGATCAAAAATGAAATATCTTTTCCAAATCTGCTCCAAAGCAAATATTAAGCTTTAGCCTCAGGATGGATCACAAAGAGCGTGAAGTTACCAGTAGATGGCTAACACAGAAACGTGAAGATAATCCAACCAGTCCAGTGGGGCAACCACAGAAATTTTTTCTGCTTCCTGTGTCAGGAAGAAAATGAAACTAATAGTGTTTGCATTACAGTGCACAGTTTAGTTCTATTCCTACAGTTTAACATGTCTGTGTTATTGATGGGTGATCCCTTGATATTTTAAGTGGAAGGCACTCTGCCTTGAATGGGGACAAGTCCAATTAACCCCTGTATATCCTTAAAGGCCTCTTGAGAGTATAGGCAGACTTGGGTCTCTGTTTACTTTTTCCCTTTAAGAGAGGTCAAGCTCTCAAATGTTTTTCTACATAAAGTGGCAATTAATAAAATCATAAGGAAATACAGAAAATGTATATATATATATTCAAATTGGGGGGGGGGCACGGAGGCACAGTGGCACAGCGGGCTTGGCCAGGTCCTGCTCTCTGGGGGATGTGGGGTTCGAGTCCTACTTGGGGTACCTTGTGACGGACTGGCGTCCCATCCTGGGTGTGTTGTCTTCCCAGCCCCTGCACCGCTGGGCTAGGCTCTAGCTCGCCGCAACCCAGCTTGGGACAAGTGGCTTTGGCGTCTATGTTTTCAAATTTTGTGATAAATTGTTCCGACAAAGAATATTGAATTTTTTTCTGTTTTATTTGTCTATCTATTTAGTATTATTATTATTATTATTAGTAGTAGTAGTAGTAGTAGTAGTAGTAGTAGTAGTAGAAGCAGTAGGAGAAGGAGAAGGAGGAGGAGGGGGAGGAGTAGTCGTAGTAGAAAAATCACACTTTCCTTTCACTCAATTTTAGTTGAGCTTCACGTGACCTTGTCACCATCTCAGCATCCTCTAAGCAGACAGATGTAAAGCCAAAGCAACCCCTGAGCACAGCTGCTGCAGGCTTAGTCACAGTTCTCTTATATCTCTCAAACATGGTCTCAGCCCTCCCGAGAACCTCCCATCAGACCACACAGGGGCTGACATCTCCCAAGGTAAATGTGGGCTGCAGAACCTTACAAACATGTTGCAGTCTATGGTCTTGCAGGAAAAGAGCTAAATCTAGCAGTGAAATGGTTCCATTCCTGAGGCCTGAAATGCTCTGTATGTTGCTGATGTGATTAAATCCCGCCAACCCATTAGTATGCTGCTCTTGTCAAAAGGCACTGAATTTCTGCAGCTTAGAAAGGGGTATGGTTTCATAGGAGGAGGCCCACAGATACCATTTCCACCCCCAAACCACTCACTTTAGTTAATGTATATTTTCACAGTAAATAAAATAGAGAATATGGGTAACAAACTGCCCATGTTTGTCTCGCAAAATAGTCCATACTGGAACATTACCAGTGCAGAATGCTGTCCACTTACAATTATTTGTTTCCCCAAAGCCCGGTAAAATAGGTAATCTCCATCATAAATGTTTTATAGCAATCAAATTGCCCCTGTAGAAACTTGAATGGCTGTACTGGCAATAAAAAGAGCACATACATCCCCGATGAGTGATATACCATAGTAGCACTCTTTCCAAAAGTAATGCAACATTATCACTCGTGCTCTGGCCTCGCCTTTGAGCCACACTTTTCACAATTGGCCTTGTCTGCCAGCCCATCCCCCCTTTTCTGCTGCGTAGAGTGGTGTGGCACCATGGTGAGTATATGCTCAGAGAGGGAGGTCGCACCTCATGCACTCCCAATTGTCAATAAACATGCGATCCGGTTGGTTGTGGGCAGCCACTCGTATCAAATTCTGTGACTCAAACAGATGTTAGCCTTTTTCTCATCTGGGGTGAAGCAAGAGCTGCAGAGACCTTGAACACGTGAATTAGAGGGTTCTGGACCACCCCAGCTCCAGGTCATAAGCACCATTTAATTTCCTGCACATCACAGGGTGCGTGTCATTAGAGCGTGCCGATGGTAGGCCTATTAGCCTTGTTCAATAAAGCAAACGGCCAGCACAATGTGGCCTTTATAGAGGTGTGAGCTCAGAGCGCTGAGCCCATGTTACCAGGACTCCACCACAGCATTGCTGACATTTCCACTGTGATTCACTTCAACAACTTCATCAATCTCTTAGGGGTACCCCAACTGAGTGGACAGCACAGTGGCACAGCGAGTAGCGCTGTGGTCTCACAGTGCCTAGGTGGTGCACGAGGACATGGGTTTAATCCCCACTCAGTCTGTGTGGAGTTTGCATGTTCTCCCCATGTCTGCATGGGTTTCCTCTGGGTCCTCTGGCTTCCTCTCACAGTCCAAAGGCTTGCTGTTCAGGTTCACCCATAGTATGTGAGTATCAGAGAGAGTGTGTTCTACTGATGTATGGACGAGTGACCCAACGTAAGTAGTGTATCTAGCAGTGTAAGTCACTGCGGTGAATAAGGTGTCTGGGCTCATAACACTACATAGAGTTCATTGGAAGTCGCTTTGGAGAAAAGTGTCTGACAAATAAAAAAGTGTCACTGTACACCATTTTCATGGATGCTCCGTGCCTGGAGAACTGAAAGTGCTCAAATCAGCCAGTGGATGGAGGACTGTGTTTACAAAATGAAGCAAGATGCAATGTGAACTTTGAGAAAGCAAGGGTGCGCTTTTCCAAATTGAGCCTTTGTCAGGTTGGGTTTAAATAAAGGGAACCATATTTACAGTCTCCCTCACACAGATGTTATTGCAGTCAACCTGGTATCATTCTTGCTTTTCTAAGAAAAGGTAACAGATGGCTACTAGTTGTTTATGAGTTGCATTCCCTGTCAAATTTCTAATAGACCTTATTGGACCATAGTCCGTAACTCATCAAAAGGGAATACAGACATAAAGATATAATCTCTTAAATTTATTTTTGCAAAGTCGAATTATTACAAATAGTTGTTTAGTCTCACAACCTTGTCTGCTTTCACCATTTTCGGCTTTAAAATGAATGTGCGCCATTAAGCACGTCGAATCTGAGTTCGTAGATGTATACATTTGCTCGGAAATGTTTCAGTTTTTCTGATTGTATATGGTAGTCAGAGAAGCCCGATTAATGCCTTTTTTACCGCTCTCTTATTAACATGTGGAGTACGTCCAGACGGCAGTCGCCAATTCATCACTCTCCAGTTGATGAGAAGGGCTACAAACATAGCTGTCAGCTCTTGATTTCAGCCTTGGAAATGCGTTCATTGCGGTCGCCGTAAGAAAAGGACTGCTTAAACCTTCAAGATAGCAACGTTCCATTTTTTTTTTTTTTGTTTCTCGCATTAAGAGTTGGTGGGAACCCAGGTCAGTGCTTGTGAACTGCCACGGGGAGAGAGTCATTTCAAGCTCCCACACTAAGCCCCACATTAAGCCCCGGTTTAGGCACACTCAGACATCGTGGAGACCTCCTTAATTAATAGGAGCCAAAGAAGGAAAATAATGTGTCTTAAGTGGTAGGTTCTGCTCTAAGATAAAGCTCCCTTTTCCTTACATTGCCACTGTTGTGCCCAGATAACAACCTCCGACATCAAAGAACAGCTTTGTAGATAGTAGATTGTGAAAACTGGCCGTCCAAAACAATGCTGAAATGAGCAAAATTATTCTGTGGTTTTTGAGTTTTCTCTTAAAAAAGTAACTTTTCCAGCCCAGTGCCCCCCACCCCCTTGACTTGGACCTTAGAGTATTGCCGAGCTGGGAGACGGAGGGCAATGAGTGGCGGAAATCCAGAGCTTGCACGCAACCGTGGTTTGTCAGATAAGGGCCCGTCGGGGAGGGGAGCGAAGGGCTGAGGCATAGTGGCAGAAATGGGGAGTGGGGACAAGAGGGAGGGGGAGGTGCATCCCCTGGGGAGGGGATTCCAGTCCACTTGGTAAACAGAGGATGCTGGAAATGACTCTCAAGTCACCCTCTCTGGATCTCCTGGATTTGGGCCAAACTGTTGTTCCTCTAGAGACTGGAGCCACACAGGGCCTCCTGTTGGGCCCCACCCCTCTTTTTACTTTAATCCAGAAGACAAATGAATCTTTCAGTGCCTGCTAAAACACCCCATACACGTTAGCTTTATTGGAGAAGGCCATCACTGAAGCATGCCATATGTTACCCATACCCCACATGCACACTTGTCCAAACCCTTTTAAATAGCACCCATAATTGCCTGTTGTTTTATTATTAAAGGTAATTTGCTCCCTAATGGAATTCAGTCAGCACTGCACTGTGGGCTCTTCTCAGATGTGTTGGTCTTACAAACACAGATGAGGAAGAGGGTGACTTTGCATGTGCCGTCTGGCAACACCTGGAGGGCAAAGACCTGCTCCCCTCTCACGAGTTGCCAAATTGCCTGCAATCTGGCCACAGCTTCTATACGGGACACTCCACGTGGGCACAAAACATCTAAAATCAGCAAATGTCCTGCTGCTCTTTCTTCATTTCAAGAAACTGAGAAGCTTTTGATGGGGAGAAAATTGTATGAGAGAATGTGTGTGGGTGAATTAGTGGAAATGATATCCAACCATACTGGTCCCTGTCCTTGGTTGAGTTGAGGTGCACGCATGCTGTTGGATGCCCTTGGCATTCTTAGGTATTCTTAAAACAAAGACTCGAGTTAAAACTGTGCCATAATTCAAATTGCTGCAAGAGCACTTATCACTATTATCGACAGAAACACCAGCCAGCGCCACAATTAGTGTCTGTCTGCTAGACTACTAAAAAAAATCACATAACGTGCATTTTGTCTTCCATTCTGAAACCTTAAGGTGATGGATTTGTAGAGATTTATACCACTAGCTCATACATAGAAAGAATATCAGTCTTTGATGAGTTTTCTGTGTACAGAGCAAGATAAAACCTTGATCGTGGTTACAATAACCAGGATTCTCCGATGGAAGCCTGAGAGCGAGACAGAGTCAGAGGCAGAGAAGCAGAGAAAATCCTGTTCCAAGTGTGTGTGTGGGACTAAAAGTAGACTTCGTTTTAAGGGGTGTCAAAAAAAAAAATCCCAAAACTCAGCAACGGCTTTATCCGGAGTGTAACTGGTTAACCAGGAGTCCAGAAAACTATTCCCAAGAGAAGCATGCAGCACAGATGCTGTAAACAGCAACTGCTCTTTTGGAATGAGAAGGAAAACAGGACACAACCTAAGCTGAGATGTCACAGTAAGATGGAAAAAGACACTTTTTGCACTAAAGTATAATGTGTACATCAAATTATTGAAACAAAGACAAAGCTGAGCTGGATGTGCAGCTCAGGGCAGAAATGGCACTAAGGTATCAGTGTATCTCTGAGCAAAGCCTAGCCAGCGCTGTACTATGAACAGGAATTAGGAAAGGACCTAGGCTACACGGCAACGGGGATGAGATACAGATGCTTATTGCACGCACATTCCGGCACATACACATGTAGACATACATGCACAGAGCAAGCCGGAATGTTAGAGCTATGCACTTCATGGCCCTCAGCACTGCCACAGCCCAGACCAGCAATGATCCATTTCTCCAGTCCTGGCACTGGAGCGCTGAAGCCCACGCAGGCAGAGGATTTATACCAAAACATAATCCAAGCAAAAGGCAGAGGAGGAGCCGTAATGCAAAGCCAAACTACTGAGAGCGATTTGCCACTGCAAGTACGACTGCAGCAGTAGAAACCTGACCCCCAATTTGTTTCTTAAAAAAAACGAACTGCAGTCGAGTTATTCACTTTGTACAGAAAGCATACAGAAGAGTCATAACACCATAATGAATCTGAATAGCTGCAGGCCATTCCCTTCATACCGTAATGTGGAGTCATTGTTTCAATGGAAAAAGCTGAGTATTTTGACACCCGTTGAAAACGTAGCATACTATTTAAAAATGACTATGGGGCTTAACTTAAACCACTGCCTTCGATGCTTGATCTAGTCAAGATTCGGAAGAAATACCCAGAGCACCAAGACTCCTGTTTTCCACCTTATTTTTTTCCATTTTCCTGAGACACCATGAATTGTTCTTTAAAATATGGCCAGTGCTGCCACCAGATACTCCTCTACATACATATGCATACACACAGAGTATAATCATCTGAAACATGGCCATCCTGGAGTCAACAGTGTGACCCTTTCGGGAGTTTCTATGAGCATGACTGTCTGACGAAGACCTCCCTCACAATCAGTTTTCTGCTGAAGAACCAGGCCTGCATGCCAATCCTCTGAGCCAGATGCACTCAAGTGGGGCTGGATAGAAAAGGAACATATTATTCCCCCATCTGCAGTCTCCTGATGACACACAGAAAAGTTCTCATGAAGCTTCCAGACCATCAGGAACCAAAAATGCCATTGGACCATATCCGATCCCTCAAGAAAGACTAGCAGCATAATGAAAAGAAGAAGCTTCCAGCAGTGTCCAAACGACAGGATTGTAGTAGTGGGCGTGCACAAGAGATGGTTGGGGGTCTGAGTGTCCCATGATGCTGCTCCCCACTTGGCACACTGTCAGGAAGCACAGCTGGAGGATGTCACGCCAGTTTACGATGGCATAGAGAAATGAAACCCCAAGGTTCTGAATTAAAGTGGAGGACATTCATTAGGAGGCACTACATCTTTCCTTTCAACATGATGTCATTATCGGGCACTCGAACATGTTGAGGGGTAGGGGAACACTCACGTGGGGGCCTGGTTTGAGACCTAATCGAGGCTCATCTTCACCTCCTGTCCTGGATAAATTCAGCATCCACAGTGCAAGAAAACCGGTAACAGGATAGGGTAAAAATGAAGTCCAGTTCTCAGCAGCCTGTGAACCCCGGCCAAGCACTTTATCTGCGGGTTCCAGCAGGGTTCCCAGGAGGTTCCCAGGAGGGGTTGCTGGAGGAAGTGGTGGGATGATAAAAAGGGCCATTAGAAGGTCTGTAAAAGCCCCATGGGTTCATTAAACCTCTTAATCTTGTATATCAAGGCACTCGTGATTTCAAACTCGCATAATTAAGGGAAGAGTTTTTTCTTGTTGAGAGCCCAGTGTAGCTCTCTGCCATGCGGAGACACCATTCTGTTTTTAGCATCATTCTCATTTTTCTTGTGGATACTTGCTCTTGAAAAAGAACAAAACAAAATGAAGGGCTTTGGGAACAAAGAGCTATGTTCAAATTTGTTTCGCAGAAGTTTAATTTACGATGGCAATGCTCATGTTTTAAGGGAAAAGAAACTAATTTTGGGGTATATCTGTACATATTGCTCATCAGCCCTCCCAAAGGGGCACTGTGTCATGTATGTACATTACAATTAAAAATATACTGTACTTTTGTACAGATTAAGAGGTTGACAGCATAGTTGCCACAGCAGATTTCAGGTTCACTCGATGAAGGCTGTAACAGCCTGACAGGAGACGACGGTGCTGACAGGTGTCAGGGCGAGCCGAATGGCCTCGGTGCCCCATCCAGCTGCGGTGCAGGGGTCGAGTCCCCAGCCAGCTGTCTTACAAAAACCCTGCCTGGCCTAAAACCAAGAGTTGCAAGACTGTGTCCCCACTCACCAGTGGAGAGGGACTCCAGAAGGAAGGGTGGCCGAAGTCAGCCGTGGCCCCTTCCTCTTGCTCCAGTGCAGCGTCATACAAACCCTCCCAGATGCACAGAGGAACTTCGCAACATTTCCTGTTCGGTGTCACAGAGGAGGGGCTACAGGACCTCAAGCCTGAGGGTCTCAAAGCTTACATCTCATCGAGGAGATGACCAAGGGTCTCTCATGCTTTGTGTGTGAAAAACGAGCTGCATCAAAAGGAAACGTCTAAATGGATTACACAGTGTGATATATTTGAAACAGCTGCACAGGGATGCTGGGGATTTCATCTGTGATAATAGGAAATGATGTGCAAGGTAATAGTTACACTACATTTCTTTCTCCCTCTCTCACACACAGGCACTCTCAAAGAAGCCTGCCTTGTTTTAGCATTTAAAACGCTGAGCAGTACCCTTGTGTAACCCTGCCGACCGGGGGCCGGGTTACACAGGGGTGACTGAGCATGCTGACAAATTGCCTGGGTGTTCGTCGGCTGGGTTTATCAGCCAGTGTGCATGCCAGGAGATCACTTTGCTCCTTTTATCTGCGACCTGTGCCCACCTATCTAGCTCTTCCATCTCCTTTGAGTGCTAGCACCGTTGTGGCTCTCAGCATCTCTCTGGGGGGCCCGTGACCTTGACCGCCCCCTCCGCAGGGCAAAGATGTAGAAGCAGGAGGGGCTGGAGAGGAACATCTCGCATGCAACACAAACACTGAGAACGGATGCCAATCGTGCATCTCCATGCGGCACCCCACCCACACCTTGTGTAAAAGTACACTCATTAAAATCAGAAGCAAAACTCCAGATTACTTTCTAGCGTTTGAATTGTCCAACATTTCATTTTTTGTAAAAGTGACTGGTGTTAACAAGCATGTGGCTAAGTATGCATGTTTCAGAGGAAACAATTATATAAAAAACTTTGCCCATTATTTATCCGGAAATATTCCAGGACTGACTCACAACCTATTAAATGTATTTACCTTTCAAGTAACAAAAAAAAAAAAAAATTTAACTAAATTTGCTTGCAGTTTTTTTTGTTCCTTTTTATTGTGGTGGGGCATTTTTGTACTACATTGAAAAGTCAAAATCTCCGGGGAAATAAACTACTTGAGGATTAGGTTACGATCACTGTTAGATGTCCCATGTGTATTTGAAATATACCTCTCCCCCTCACCCCTAATAACATGACCTTTAGCAAACTCAAGAGGCATTACTCACATGTCAGTGTTTGCTGAGCGCTTACGAGTGAAGAGAGGGGGTACATTACCTGCTTTTCTCATCAGCACCCTGGACTGATAGGAGACCCAGTCATGCCGGTGATAAGAGCTGCCTAAGGAGAAAGGTGGGAGCATGTGTTAAATTAGCACTTGTACGTCTCCCGTGCTGGCCCCCAATCCCTCCATCAGCGCGTGGAGCTCTGCTGTCAGCTCCTTCAGGGTCGGAGAAGCAGGGTCTCTCCAAGGCTCAGACAGCCAGCAGCTGTTAGTGAGAAGCCTGCTGTCATTACTTGGACTCCACAGCTCAATAAAGAGACTTCCCCGGGGAGTCAGCGCAGCTGGAGGGGTAGGGGCCTGTGGCAGTGTGAGCGCTCAGTATGGACACGCACACGGAATCTGCACATGCGCTGCTGACACAGAGAGAGAAACAGGCAGGTAAAAGCGACACATAGACACGCAGTCCCCGTGATGCAAAAATGTATAAAAAGCTCCACGCGCTACTAAGCGCCGGTGACTCGTCTCGCCTTAGCAAGACTGGTGGCCAGGAATGATCTGTCCTCAGTTCTGCCTAAAATAAACAAGGAAGTGCAAAATAAAGACAAAGTAGAGTGGAACTCAATCAAACAGCGAAATTACACCAATTAGGTGGGCTTTGGGCATTCTTAATCAGAACGAATGTAATCAGAGCCCAGCGGGAATGCCCACAGAGACCACAGCGCATCGCCGAGGAACTGCCTGTATGAGTGCGCGCTGCACACGTGCACACACGCACACATGCCATCTTGTTTTACGGCGGTTGCGCCAGCGGTGGTGGTGGCAGCGGCGACTCCCCTGGACCGCCCCGGCAGCGGTTAATGCGGCCCACATGGTTTTCCTCTCAGTAAATCACCCTTAAATCACCTGCGTTGTCCATGGTATTAGCCCTACATTAGGGGAAGCCCTTATCAGAGCTTTAAGTAAGCAGAAAGTGGCTGCAATGTAAACAGTTTAATTCAGACTTTTTTCCCCCTTTCTGGAGGCGTGCCGTCGGGAAAGCGCCATTGCCGTAGAGAGGGCCTCTCTGGCCGGCCCCCGCTCCCAGGCGCACGATGCTAGTCGGCCGCTGACTCACCCGACAGGCTCAGCACCTCCCCGTACTAAATAGACCCCCCCCCCCCCCCCCCGCCGGGGCTCCGTAAGAGCAGGAAGCTGACATGTGTTGCGTGCTAATACTCAGGATTTGTGGGGGGAAAAAAAATTAGGGATAGATTTCAAATCCCTTCTTTAAATATGTACTCCGCAAGGAGAACTGCACAAGCCATCCAGGCCAAGTGCGGACTGCAGTTTTGATGAGATTTGGAACAAGTAAACATTTTTGGATTAAATCGATAAATTTTGTTAAGTATGCAGTAACGGAGAAGTTGATCCTGAAAAGATATAGAAAAGCTTTTCCACGTAGTTTCTGTCGCTGGATTGTGCTGTTCTAGAAGCTCAAGGCTGACACAATGTCTTTAATAGCAGGTTCCACAGTAGATGAATAAAGTGCTGCAGCCTAAGAGCTACCAGTTGCTTTGATGGTGGCTGCCAGTTAAAAGCCAGGTGTGGTATAAAATACCCTTTGTGTGAGTTGCTTACATTTACTTTTACATGTATTCATTTAGCAGACGCTTTTCCCCAAAGCGACGTACATCTCATAGAAAATACAATGTGTTCATTACATTAGTAGAAAGAGACACTTAGATGCAAACGTGTGATTCTTAAGCGCAGTTAGTTTCTTTCCACCATATGAACCAATGTTCATCACACGATTATTTGAATATTAATAATGCCTAATCACATTCTTAACGATTTTTTTAAACATTCACATTGCGTGAGTAGCTGCGTGAAGGTTTGTCCGTTGTTCAACAGTGATCATCTCAAAGTTATAGAGCATGAACGTGTGTAGTACAGATGTGCTGTACAGATGTGTGATTGACTGTAGGGAGTTCAGTGCAGTGTATCCAGCGTTGTAAGTCGCCTCAGATAAAGGTGTGAGCTAAATACTAATTAATAATCATCAAAGATCATTTAGAAAGAGATGTTAAATGAATAAGTGCAAATGTACTTGATACAGCTCAAAGATTGTCTAGGGGTGTAGACGGGTATAGCATAAAGGTTTTTGCCAAGTATTTAAAGTAAAGTCATAGTATTTATAATGTATTTCATGTATTGTAATGTAGTTAAAATGTATTTCAGACAGGAAATAATAATTCAACAAAAGTAAGAAAAAAGAAATCTTGAACATGTTTTCACTAATGTCTTGTCGATTGCTGCATCACACAATGGTAGCTGGAGAAATACGATACATACAGTACGTAAGCAAATTTAAATTAGGCTTTACGTTAGGATTTACACAAAAGACTAAGTATTTCTTCACTAACACTTTTAAAAATAGGTTTTAGCACAGCAAAAGTGAAATAGTTACTTTTGATCTTTTATGGAGATTGTGTCCTCAGGGGGGTGCAGTGGCGCAGTGGGGTTGACCGGATCCTGCTTTCCAGTGGGTCTGGAGTTCGAGTCCAGCTTGGAGTGCCTTGTGATGGGCTGGCATCCTGTCCTGGGTGTGTCCCCTCCAGCCTTGCACCCTGTGTTGTCGGGTTAAGCTTTGGCTCGTCATGAACCTGCGTGGGACAAGCAATTTCAAGCAGTGTGTGTGTGTGTGTGTGTGTGTGTGTGTGTGTGCATTGTCTCCCCCCTTGTTTCAAATAAATGTTTTAATATAAAAAGAAAATGTGTACAAGCAGGTTGGTAGCAGACAGAAATGCAGAGAGCAGTTAGAGGAGGAACTTATGTCTCTACAACACATACGTTTCCTTATGCACTGATTTCAGAAAAGACATGATAAACAAGAAATAGCTCTTAAACTTCATATTAATAGAACTGAAATCTCAGACTGTTGTTGGATCAAGCTTGAAGCAAAGCCTGAAGGCGGACCGAGTCCGAAGCCAGAACGAAGCAGTCATGGAATCACTCCTCCACAAAACAACACAGACGTAGAAAGCAAATGCCAGGAATGACGGAAGCCACACTTTTCACCTTCTCCTGAGGGGCTGCTAGTATTACGGTGTTACTCTGTTGCTGTGATATATATTAGAGACTTGCAAGGAAGCTTTGGATGGGTCAAGTCACACCAATGCAGTAAAGCCGTTCAAAAGAAATTAATTAACGCAAATCGTAAGGAAGGTGAAATGAATGACCGACGATCCCTGCAGCCAAACATTCAGCTCTACAGCAATGAGCACGTAGGTTATAAATAAGGCCACATTTTTCGTGACCAGATGTTAAATCAGTTCTGCACCTACGCGTAAGCCCACTACAAACCACTAAAACAAACCCCAAAGAACATTTTTAATCAGGAATCCACGCATAAACATCACACGCTGCTTGTTTGCAGATGTTACAAATGGACAGGCCTACATGGAATGCAGATAACAACAGGATGAACCTGTGTGAGTGCAGAAGAGGAGCATCCACTCCATACACATGGTGCGCACGCAGTTTCTGCAGTTCAACTGGACACAAGCTTTTTAGGGCAGAGATCCATCAATTTTCTAATGTGTTCCTGAGATGGCGTGCTATTCTGGGAGCAAGCATGTGTCAGAGCAGTGAAGGGAGCCATTTGGAGAGCACGCAAGGACGGGGGGTGTGGGGCCCAGAATGTGGACGCAGGAAGGCAGAGATACAACTCACTGTCAGGCCTCCACGCTCCAGGGACGCAGGCCGCCTTATAAGGCAGCAGCGAGGTTGTGCACTCGAGTGTTCAGCAGCTGGTATCTCTGCTTAATGCAAACAGGATTACAGTGTGTGTGTGTGTGTGTGTGTGTGTGTGTGTGTGTGTGTGTGTGTGTGTGTGTGTGTGTGTGTGTTCCCAGCAGATACACGCACCTCGAACGCAGCCTCACACTCCATCAAAGTTGGACAGGTCTTGGGACTGTCCACATTTCAAACAACTTAGGCTAAACTCAGTTTTGCTTTATGCTTCCAAGAGCGAGACCGTTAAGAAATGAATAAACTTTATTACATTCATTCATTCATTCATTCATTCATCAGACACTTTTCTCCAAAATTTAGCGATTATTAACTATTTTCTCATATAATACCCACAACGTTAGAAGCACCGCACTACATTCTCTACAATCATTCACCCATTTATAGAGTCGAGCAGTGTAACACACCTTCCTTCACACTGCGCACAATTTACACTCCTCAGATCACCTGAAATGTATGGATGTAGGCATGAAACCCACATAAACACACAGAGAGTATGCAAACTGAGCCAGATTTGAACCCACATCAGAATGCATAACCAGGTGCTGTGAGGCACCAGCCCTACTCCAGTCTGATTCCATTTCTTATGTCCAGGCTTGTTCAGCTTCAAATTTACATAGGAAGGTGAAAACGATGCTATGTTATACAGAGGACACTTGAGGTCTTACTGCTAGGAAGGACATAATGAGCAAGTTGGAACCCTTGCAGCACAAAGGAAATTAATCGTGGCAGTAATTCAGCGTGAGCGTTAGGTAACCGCGTACACGTCTTCGGTTGGGTGCACTTTACGAAAATGCACCGCTTTGAGTGCTTCGCTTGCTCATGTTTACGGCCCTTTACGGAAAGGATAATTGCAAACCATTTATAGCACAGATCTAAAACGAGGAGCATTGCAAAAGCTAAGGACAGTGGTATCTTCCAAGTTCAATTGTGTTGAAGTAGAAGGTTCACTGAGGGAAAAAGACAGCTGCTGGCAGCTTTAGAAGTGCAGGTTCCCACTAAGAGAAAGAGAAATCACAGAGGCCGTTGATTAGGACGACCAGAGAGCAGCCCTCGCCATGTGTGTCACATGTGTTGCAGCCACATTTTTGCAAATATTTATTCCCGGTGTGAAATTTGCTTGATCTTCCTCTTCTGTTGATTTCTCACTATTTTCAGATAGTCTCCATTAAACTCTATCCAGGCAAACAAGGCTGAGAACGGTGGATGGTGTTTTGGCGGAGAAGGTCATGGATCTTGTCTTCTAATTGGAAAAAAACCATGCCGACATCTTGGACTTTCCAGTCAAACTCTAAATTCATCATAGGTCCACTAAGACTGAAAACCTGAAAGCTTCATGGTATGTCATGTGATTAACTCCAATAATTATTTTTAAGGCTTTAAGATTTAAACAGTTTTATACATTCTCAAAAACTGGGATTTTTTCTGTTTGATGTGAATGGTTAAATTTGTACCATTAATAATCAGTATATTCCAATAGTGACTTCTGGCAGTAAACTCACATACAGTAGAAGTCAAAGCTGCTAAACACACACCACTGTGCAAAAGTCTTAGGCACTTAGATGCTTCATAAAAATATTTGTTTTAAACAGTTATTTAATGGCTTCTGTATTAGCGTCAACGGGAAAGAGCATATTTTAGATTTCCAAGCATTCCTTTTGTAAAAAGTTACAGTTTTACAGGATGGGTTTTGTATGTTGTTAAAGTACACACACACACACACACACACACGCACACACATTTTCAGAACCGCTTGTCCCACACTTTACAGCTTTTTTCCCCAACCAAGTGCCTAAGACTTCTGCACAGTATTGTATATTCAGATTTATGAATTTAAATATATGCCTGAACAATGCAATAAAAAAGAAGCCTATAAATAGTTATGAAAAGGTCAAAACAACAATTAAATGATGCTGAGAACCTAATGCATCAACAATAAATACATACTCAGCACGCACAAACAAAAGTATATTCTGTACTGGTGTTTTCTATTGTTAGGCATGAAAACAGTGACCCATTGACTCCTAACAAACATGAAAATAAACTGAAAAACTCATGTACACCATACTTAAATGACACATCAGAAAAATAATTCATAATATAGAGTAACAGTGGGGGGTGGCACAGTGGTGCGACATCTTTGGCCGGTGCCCGCTGTGTTGCAAGTCTGGAGTTGGAGTCCTGCTTGGGGTGCCTTGCAGCAGACTGGCATCCCATCCTGGGTGTGTCCCCTCCCCCCGCCGTGCTGCCAGGTAGGCTCCGGCTTGCCGCGACCACGCTCGGGACAAGCGGTTGTTGACTTTGGTTGATTGGAGTAACAATCCAGCTGCCCATTCCCTTGCAAGGCAATGTCCAGAAACAGGTCACTCAGGTATCTTTATCTGGACTATATAGACCATTCCTTCAGTACATGATCACCATAGAAACATGGATAAAATTCTAAACAAGTGGCCAAATAGTAGTCTTTGTAGGGGATTTGGTGTACAGTTTAAATAGTCTACTTGCAAGAGTTTCACTTGAGCAACACTGCAATCCATTGTTCAGCCTCTAGTCCATGGGTAATTTACCAAGAATAAAAGATTGGCTGTTGATACATTTCAATGCGTTGGTAGCTTTGAACGAAATGAACGCTACACTTTTGGTATCCACCAGCTTTATCCACCCTGTAGACAACAGCTTGTTTAAACAGTTCTCCATTTTCTGAGGTCTAGCCACAGTCATTCCACATGGTGATTTTCATACTTGTAACCTGAAGATTGTCGGTTCAAGGCCCAATCCCCAAAACTACTTTATAACATTAAGTGGGACATCCGAATTGCTCAAATATAAATACCCAGCTTTACAAATGGACCAAATTCTGACATTTCAACAACAGCTCCTGGTAAGCAAGAAATCAATGACAACTGTATCTGATCTTCTGGACTTGTAGGTAAATACGGCAGAGGTCACAGTAATAGCGGCATCGTTGTGTCCTTTGGAGTAGTGGTCTCAGGTCTCAGAGGACTGTTATTGACATGAGGTTAATTTCACTGGAAAGTGAATGGCCACATCAAAAGAGCTGATACAGCCCATAATGTCACAATGAAACACGGCAATTAGTGTCACAGTGTTAAACTTATTTCTTGATCCCTTCCAGCTCTAAAATAATAAATGGTGAAATGTTGCGCATCGTGTGCAGAATTAGTGTCACAGGCTTAGTTTTTATCTACAAAACAACATCACTAACGCAACAGAATGCTGGTTATTTTTCTCTTCCAATCAGTCGTCTCAGTGATGGTTTAATGAAAATGGGTATTATCAAAACTCAAGAGGTTTCTTTGGAGAGAAAGGTCATACATCTTCCATTGCCATTCCTTTCCCTGCTTTTCATACCCGGATCAGCCTTCCATAAACAACTGCTGCTTAATAGCCTGTCATGCATGTAACGAACATGTTAAATTTATGTTTAAGTTTCACAATCTTTTCCTTGTTTTTTTTTTGGGTTTCTTTTTCAAAAAATGTGCCCATTAACGGAGCCTAATTGGAGCAAAAGTGCATTTTACTGGGCAGATTAAATTAAACGTAGAGAAGCTTGATTGTGACAAATCTATGAGGCATAAGTTGGCAGGGCGTCTTGCATCACAGAGCCAGAGTGGGGGATGGACCTGGCACAGGCTGGCACCAAAACACCGCTCCACCCAACGCGGTCACTACACCAACATGGACCACAGGACCGGGGCAAAAGCACGAGAAGAAGCCCAAGCTGTTTACACAACAGCCCTCCCTATACAGGAGGAGTTCATGACCATTGTGGGTATCTTGAGGTCAGACTGCCTAGCACCGCGGTGCCGGATCCGTATACTTCAGAGTGAAAGGAGTTGAAGGTGGGTGCATGGATACAAGGCAAAATGTGACCCGCAATTCTTAAATCCCGTTTTTCTCATTAAAAATATTTTGCTTTGATGAAATTTGCGTTCAACGCCCCATTTAATATCACCCTAATATGACTAATGTATACTGTTTGCAGAAATACGGTTCACTTTGGTTTGTCGGTGTTGTGATGATTTTTGCTTGACCGCACTGTTCCGCTCCTATTATCTGAACGCAGTGCTGGGGGGTAGGGGTACTGGAAAGAGAGCAAAGCCAAACCAATCCAAATTATCACAGATTTACTCTTTCCAAAGCTTCTTGGCAGCGATCTTGATCTGTGACAACCCTCCAAAAAGACCAGACTGAGTCTCTCAACACGTTCAAGTTGATGGAGAAGAAGAAGAAAAAAGTTTTCTCGATCCAGCCAGCGTATGACTTCACATCACTGGCAGCTTCCATTAGTGCCTAATAAATGAAGGGCTAACGAGGCTGGCCAGGCGGAATGTGTGCCCCCCACCTCCATCAGCCCTATCGCCAACAGGCGGGGGGGGGAACCAAGGCGGACGAGGAGAAACTCACGGCCCATTAGAAAAATCAGACCCAAACTATAAAAACACACACCAGCAAAGAGCCAAATCTCCCTAGTGTAAACAAAAGGTGGGTGGTAGCCCCCGAGGCTTTTCTGACGGCTAGCGAAGGCAGTGATGAATTTGTGGAGTTATCTAATTTTCCACTGTTTTAATTAGAGGCCAGGTTCCATGAAGCCCCACAGCTGTGTTCTTTGTACCGACTCCTGTAGCCTGACAGAGAAAAATTTCGAGTGCAGCTTTTGCCAAGCTTTAGCCTGACCTGAGCGAGTGGAACTTCTGGGATCCATAAACTGCGGTTACAAGGCAGATTGCGCATTTTCTCTGTCTTTCTAATTTCTTTTTTCGTATTTTCACAGGGTGTGCTTTATTTTTATTTTCCCATCTCGATGTTGTAGTTTGTGCAATTAGCAGGGTAGCAATTAACCCTTTGCCTACTAAATATAGATGTTGCTCTCAGCACAATGACAGACTGACCAAATCCCTCATGTATAAGAGTAATTTCCCCAGGTGGAAATACTGTGTCAGTTGTCTGGCGGGCTCAGGGACACAGTGGTCTGCAGTCCAATACAAGTGGGTTAACAGGTAAATCTCAATCAGGTAGAAGATGACTGTTTTTAGGATAGCCTAAATCACATGACCTCTTTTTAAGTTAACTCTCAAAAACCTAGAGAAATTTGCATGCTGATGGCTCTCTCTCTCTATAGACATTTTAAAGTAACCAACTTTTGTTTTTACATTTACATTTACATTTATTCATTTAGTAGACGCTTTTCTCCAAAGCGACGTACATCTCATAGAAAAGACAATGTGTTCATTACATTAGGAGAAAGAGACACTTAGATGTAGACGTGTGATTCTTATGTAGTTAGTTTCTTTCCACTATGTGCACCAGTGTTCATCACACCAGTAGCGGCATAAAACTTTATCCGAATATCAACAGTTCCGTTTTTAAAGCCAACCAAATTTCTGGGAGTGACAATTAAGAAATTTACAAATGGTAAGATGAAACAAGACCAAGTAATATTTTAAAGAACATTTTTGTTTCACTTCATTACTGGAGATATTTTGCTCTTTAGATAAATTAAAAATAGTACTCTAAGTGAGGAGAATTACAGACCCAAGGTTTCTTTGCTCTACCAGTTCCTTTCCCTTCAAGGTCAATTCTGGAACAGCGCAAATATTTATTATAGGCCAACAGGTACCAAAGTAGTTGTGCTGCTCTCTTACACTCAGAAGACCCAGATTAAAATCCCACCTCGTGCTCTAGTACCGTTGAGCAATGTCTCTGAATCGTTCGAGCGAAAATTTCTTAGACTGAATAAATGAGTAAAACATTACAAGTCCCTTTGGGGAAACGCATCAGAGAAATAAATTAATGTGAATATGTAAGCAATGAAATTTCAGTACGCTTTACCTTGTTTATTTGTCGTGTTCCTTAAAGGCAACATTCATCCAAGCCCAAAGTTCAACAAATATTTACTCAAACCGTTAAAAAGTATAATCTGGAAATCCAGATTTAACCAAAGTAATTCAAGTGTTTGCATGGTTATTATTCCAGTGTTTGTACAGTGATCATTAATATTTGTATAGTTTTATATCTTCATGTTGCATGATCTTATATATTTCGTTTTAGTATGAAAAGCCCCATTTTGTGCTGATAGAAAACTCTGATAGAGTAAACGAAGCACTAAATGAAATGTTCCCATATGGGTGCCATGTCACACTGTTCGCAAACTACGGGTTGTCTAAGAGTGTGTCTGGGGACCAACACCACAAATACGCTGAGCGGCGAGAAAGAACTAAACAATTTCTAAAGAGTACTGTACTGTCAGCTAAACCCAAAAGGGAATCAAGGACCAGAGCTGGTAATTTCTATTAAAACAAATAAACTCTAACATGAACACAACTTTTTTTTTTTACTTTTACGTTTATTCATTTAGTAGACGCTTTTCTCCAGAACGACGCACATCTCAGGGAAAAAAACGTGTGATCTTAAAAAAACAGCAATCATGTAAATAAGATTTTTTTAAAAAAAGTTAATATAGCCCAAAGTTAATATAGCCCAAAATGTCATTTCATTACCCAGCCGGAAAGGAAAGGAAACACAGTGATGCTGTTTCCAAGAGATGTACCACTGGCAAACCTTGACTGTATTTCCAACTAATGGGACCGGCTCACAAGACCAGATCCACAACGTATGAGATTGTTCCCTGAAAGCGATATGTCAGGGTATAGCTGCAGCAAAAATGCATTTTAACAGAATAACCAAGCTTCATTTCAGATACATTCAGTTTTTTTTTTCCTTTCTCACTATTTTATTAAGATTTCCATTTTTCTGGAAAATTAAAGAAGCATAACATGTTATTAAGTATTAAAAAATAGGGATAAACTATCAGTTAAGAGGTATAGCAGCACATACTGTATTTTTAATTAGTAACAACTCAATAGTTTATAAAACGTGAAAAATACCATATTGTGATATTTTTGTATTTTACAACTGGCATGAAGAATAATTTACTAGCTCATTTGTTTATAGAAGTTACATAGTGATTTGATGATTGTAGCTCCAACAGCAATGTGTAAAACGGCAAAGATTGTGATGATTATTGTAAAGAAAATCTGCCGTGTGTAGCAAGCGCATCTACCCGACTTTGTGGGAAACCACGTCTCTCTTTTCGGAGTTTTGTTTTCCTTTTCTGATGTCAAAGGCCACCCCTGGTAGCGCAATCATAGTGTGCTCAGCATTGTGTTCTTCCATAGTGATGTGGTTCAGACTCCTCGCTGTCATAGCAGCGTCCCCACACCACAAAACCAGACACACACACACATCAGAGCTTCATTCTGTTCATTACAGCCTGGGGGGGGGGAGGGTTCTGTAAACTGAATGTTCCATTTGTGTAAATAAAGCCCACTGTTCAAAATGTATAGTTCTGTTGGCTTTGTCCCCCTGCTTTTACCTGCCCTTGTATTACATGCATTTAACCCAAAGTTCATTTCTGGCTTCAGTTAACATAGAAATAAGATTGCCTGTAGAGTTTTTATGTTGCAGCGTTGATTATTAGCAAATAATTGCTTTATTTATGAATTTCCAAAAATAAATTTTAAGATATTCTCAAGAAAAGCATCTCTGTAAACCGTTTTATAGGCTCATTGATGGACAACCATTGTTTTACTGAATTATTAGAATAACTTTCCAGTTTTATAATTTATAATAGAGTGTTCTTTATTATGAGCTAAATATTTTAAACTAAATTCACATTTGGGACGCACCAGTCTAACAGGCTTTAAAACTGAAATGTAACCAAATCAATCATCCTCAAAACTAAATTTATGATGGTTTTATTCCTGCTGTCCACCCACTTCTGAAGAACTACCGGAAAAGTGCACATTCCTCCCTGTCCAGAGGTATGAATGAGTATTTTATGACTTTACCGTGGTAATTAATGTCCATTTTAGCCTTCACTTTGTAGTGCACTTCCTGTCTGCTAGACTCAGGAACTGGCCATTCCCAACAATAGAAATACAACGTTCACTCGGTGCCTCCTTAGCCTTTCAATACGTTCTTATCACAGACTCACAGTGTCCAAACACCTTCCAGGTCTTCCAAAGAGCCTTACCTTCTGCAGTGGGAAGACTCGTTTCCCCTTCAAGCTCACCCCATACCCCATCTCTGCAGTCCTGTGCTCCAGCTCGTCGGACTCCAAAAGTTGAGAGAGAACTGGCCAGATGCAAATTCACCAGCACTTTCTAGTGAGAAAAAGATTAAAAGCTGTTGTAACAGAGATCCTTTGATGGACTGGTGTCCCAGTCTGGGGTGCGTCCTGTCTAGACTAGAGCCCTATGCTTTCCAGGATAGGTTCTGGGGTCTCTGCAGCCCTGAACTGGACAAGTGGTTATTGAGAGTCAGTGAGTGAGTGAGTGTTATAGCAGAGGATCAGCAGTAACTGCGAAGACCCAAAGGCAACGTGAATGAGTGCCAGCCTTATCCAGCTCCCCCAAGCCTATCGGAACTGCCTCCACTAGCAAGTTTTTATTTTATTTTTGCTCATCTGTTTATTTTGATTGTTTTTGGCTTGCAAAATACTTTCTGAAGCTCTTTCAGGCTCAGTAAGCAGTGTGTTTCGTGAGGTGGGGTGGCAGCTCGGGTCCTTAAAGATAATCAAACCTGCTGGACTGCAAGTGTTATTCCACCTCCCTCGTTCTCTCAATCATCCCTCCACTCCTCCAACTTTCCCTGTCCACCTCATGCCTCTAACTCTCTGCTCCTCTCCTCCATAACTCCATGTCTCACATTCTATCCCCCATACCACTGCTGATCCTGTGTGAACATCAAGGTTTGGTGACATTGCCTGGAGAATCTGTTATGTTCCCTGCAGGAGTCAAGATTCTTGCTGGTCTTTCCTATTTTTGTAGTCATGTGTGTTTGGAAAGAACAATGAACAGCTTTCTCTGTCTTGCTCTCCCTTCCTCTTCAAGTCATCTCATCCATACCAAGCAGAAGAATCATTTATACCTTGTGTGATCTATAGATTATCCTCTCATGAGCCTAACACTTGAAAAGCACAGTGTTTTTATTGAATGTACACACACTTGCTGAACCTGCTTGTCCCAAGTGGGAGTTGGGGCAAGCCAGAGCCTAACCAAGCAATACAGGGTAGGGGGCTGGAGGGGTCACACAGAGGATGGGATACCAGTCCATTGCAAGGCACTCCAAGCAGGACTTGAACCCCAGACCCCCCAGAGAGCAGGACCTGGTCAAACCCACTGAGCCACCGCACACCCCAACTGAGTGAAAACAGTTTACAGCAATTCCTTACACCTCCGCTGTTTTGACAGCAGCATCAAGTGTCCTGGTGTGGCTGTACGTGACGGAAAATTAAAGGGAAGGGAATTCAGTTTGACTTCATCTTTGATTAGCTAATTCAATAGTCCACATTCTTCATTAAGTGTCTGGCTTACTTTTCTTGGCGGTTTCTGTGTTTTCTTCATTCATAACTGTTTATTTGATGTTAGGGTGACAAATGCTTCATAAGCCGTTAAAGAAAGGAGAGTTTACATACGCCAATGAAGTGAGTTGTGAATCCATGATGCGGAGTGAGGGTTCGAGCAGGTGATAATTCTGCGGGTGTCCTTTATGGTATTTAATTATTTGAACTGATTTGAATTAAAGTTTTAATTGTGAGACTGGCACAGACCAAGAACATCTGCTCTGCACACAAAGGCAGAACATGGCCAAATGAAACATGAGCCAAATAAAACTGTGGGAATCCTTTTTAAAAAGGATCATTAAAATTAAATGTGTTAAATCAAAGATCTGGTTGAATTACCCTTAACACCAGTATCTGCATTTTAGCAGAACAGTATTTGTGTGATCCTTGCAGAGGTCTACATCATGGATTGTGTTGGACCCACTATGATACACAACCCCTGGACACCTCACATCTGGCACAATGACTTTCTGCCCCAAAGAGACAAATGGTATATGAAAGTAATTTCATTTATGGTTCCCTTAAGTAACAGCAGTTTAGTATAGACATTAACCTGGAGGATTTAAAGTACATAAAAAGAAAAAGGTTTAGTTTGTTATTTCCATCTTGGAAGGAGGACATGCAGAATGCCACTCGGCAGGAAAACACAGTTCAAAAGGTCACAAAAAAGTTGATTTTCAATAAGGTCGCACACACGTTAAAGCAGCTTTCGGTTCGCTTTATCCTGAGATGCTGTGCCTTTTATTGGGGCATCACATTTCAAATTCTCCAGAAGACAGACACTGCCAAGATAAAACTTTACAACCCAAATTTACACAGGTCACTTACGGGCTTTGCAGTCTTTATTTTATTGTCAAAGTGCAGTAAACAGACGTTTCAAGCTGTTGCGGTATCTAAATCACAGAGAACGGCATTCATCTCTGTCTAATGCAATGCTGGAGCAAAGAAGTGCTCAGCAGTTGGTTTTATACCTGCAGAAGCTGAGTTGTCTATTAAAATTTTCTTTATAATGCTAAACTTTTTTATGCAGCGATAACGGAACGGTGAAACAGAAAATTTAAATCCATATGCAGTTTTGTCCAAATGAGTATACACAAATATCATTATATGGCATTTTGACGTTTCATCATCATTTTTTATTTTGCTGAGGATCATTGTTGTGTGAAACTTGACCAATATATTTTCACCCACATAATCCGGACAAAAAAATGAAAGCCAAAATTAAATACTAAAGCAATATACTGAGTCAAACAACCAACAAAATCTGAATTAAATGTCATAAGCAAACCAGAGTGCAGTTTGTAATCCCAATGATTCCTTGAATTATCCAGGTACTGAAGTTAATTAAATCCATCGATGAATAGGACTAATGTTGAACTTTCCTTAGTGGGGGCAGGGTGATGCAGTGGGTTGGCCCAGGTCCTGCTGTCTGGTGGGTCTGGAGTTCGAGTCCTGCTTTGGGTGCCTTGCGACGGACTGGCATCCTGTCCTGGGTGTGTCTCCTCCCCCTCCAGCCTTACGCCTTGTGTTGCTGGGCCAGGCTCTGGCTCGCCGCGACCCCGTGTGGGACAAGTGGTTTCAGATGGTGTGTGAATGTGAGTGAATTTTCCTTTGCGTTTGTGTTCCTCACAGTCTCAGCAATAAAAGCCAAGTCTTCTGCCACTCCAACTTCCCAAAAGAGTTACTGATCTTCAGAAATTCTTCTCATTAAGCATGCATAACAAATGTTCTTTGTACTGAGCCAGTTATTTATGTTGCTATCATTAAAGTATCTAGAATAATCCTGACTGGTGTTAGGACACTCAGCACAACAAGGCACATAGATGTGTTGAGAAAAGTTCCGTTTTCTACAGCATCCATTGGACACACAATACTTTGTGATGACATCCACATGCTTGACATTTCGGAGGGTGTTCGGCACCGCCTTGACGCTGCTTCTCTTCCCGGCTGCTTGGGTTCCAGAGCTTCAATAAACACACAACTGTAAAAAGTTGTGTTGGTAAATTCGGGACATGTCTTTCCATTTATAATAGAGCTGTGGATTACTATTTGGGCGAGTGGAGTGAAATCAGTCCTCCTTTAAAAGTATCTTTTGTTTTATTGCTGACCGTGTTAACAAATTGAACTTGACAGCTTTATGGTGGCACTGTGTCATTGGTTGTTCTCAGCACTTCCCAGACAGAAACACGCAAAACACCGTTGGCTCAAAGTTGTATGTGAACCAGCAAAAGAAGCCTGACGAATCTTCTGAGCCCTTTTAAACAGCAAAAACCCAGTCTTAGGTGACCCCGTATATCTCACACCTGTGCTGTCTGGGACACAATAGTGGGAACACCGGGCAGAGAAGGAGTGAGTTCCAGAGAGCCACACTAGAAACAATGCATGGCTTGGTAACTCCCATTCTGCGTGAATCCGTCATGTGCCAAGCATTCACAGCCTTCGGAGTCCCTGCTGGTGACTCCCATTCTTGTATCTGACCCCGCTATCACCGCCATCTCAGCCATCTCACATTCAGTTTGGACCATTTCCTTTTCTTATCAACTGCATGACACAAAGAGTGGGAATGCATGCTAATTTTGCAACCAAATGCAATACGAGACAGAGGGGCGAACAGAAAGTCAAGGACCGAGCTGTTACAGCATGCCAAAAAGTCTGACTTTCTGGACACCGATTAATAGAAAAGAAGTCCTGGGCTTAACATCTGACCAGATTGTCCAAAAGTATTACATTTAGCCTCGATGAAAAAAATCCTTCAAAAAGAGCGCCTGCCAAGTCTTCTCTCGTGCGTTTTCCTGCTTTCATTCCAAGCACTCGACGTGTTTGATTGAACGAGACTGTGACTCACTCAAATTGCTCTGTGTAATCAATAGGTGCACATTACACTGGGATCTCAAATAAGCCTTAACACACCGTACGCCTGCCACAATAATCTTACTAACATATATAAAACAGCAGCTCAAAGGAGGGGAGAGACCCTGTTCTTTCTTCTTGTTGAGCATTGCCTCGCTACGTAAGACTTGAGGAGGCTGACCGTTGGTGACAGACGAATCCCATGCTGACTGAGGATGATAATCAACTGCCATGATGAACAAGATGTTCCATGCTTAGCTGGGGATCCAAGACACTATTTAGCACCAATATCATTATTACTTGTTAAACTCGCTTACAACTGTTACTTAATCTAGAATGCCCAGGAGGGGTGGACAACCACTGGCCATGGACCCCCAGAGGTTTTTTCTCCCTCAACTCTCAGTTGAAAGTTTTTGTTCCTTTCCCCAATGGCCAGTAGGGATATTCATAGCTCTTTATTTATCTTATTAACATATATAAAACAGCAACTCAAGGGAGGGGAGAGACCTCCTAGGTCTGAATGCTCATGACCCAATAGCTTGTATTTTCAACCTCCAGTTAAAACCTCCAGCTGAAACTTTTTGTCTAGTAGTGTGAAATGGCTCTTCTTCATATGTTGTTCATTGCATCTCATGCAAATGTTAGAAGATACATCTCTTCGACCAGATCTCTGATTGGAGAACATGGCCAGCAGGACCTCCACTGTCGTTTCTAGAATTCCATTTCTTCTGGCAGAGAGGAATTTCCTTGTCTTTGCTCTCTCCAGCTCCATTGGTTGCAGGAGCTTTCATACCGTGGGGGTAATTACAGAATTAGTGGCCCACAAGTCTCATTACAGTCTAATGTTTCCCCCTCCACTGCTCACTGAACAATGTCACCGCTGCCTCCACCCCACAACGTATAGATGCCAAATATTGCTGTTTATGAAAGCCTCCCCATCAGCAATCAACATTTTTCCTTTGGAGCCGGCGCAGACTTTGTTGTCTTGGACAAGAAAAGGGCGTCTCAGAGAGCATCACAAGCATGAAATCTTCAAACGTGCTGCCAAAAAAAGCGTTATGAGGTCTGTGAATGGAAATAGCATCTAATGCATCAGAGTATGATCACAATGCTTTTTTAGATGACACTTGATATTAAACAAGTCTAAAGGAGATCTGTGTATCCAATACACTCTCTCCATCTGATCTGACTGTGTTACACTTAATTTCCCGACAGCTATGTGAGACTTTGCACTGCTGTAGAGAAAGGGAATTCTCCCAGGCCAGCATCCTCACCAACAATGTACTGACTGGCTTAATAAAAAAAGTGCACGTTCTGAGATAGTTAAGCTGCATGTGCCATGTGTTTACTTCATTTTTCATCCAGGCTTCACTGTGTCTAAATAAAGATGAAATCAGATGTTTGTGTTCTTTGTTTAAATGTTTTTTACAGTATTTTGGTGAGTGTATGTACTGCGTGTTTTTATCACTTGTAGCAAATCATCTTCCAGATCGTCTCCAAGATCATTTCCCAATGAGTAATTAGAGTATAAAAAATGAAGGGGGTTAATAAGCTGGTGATTATACCGCTGCCTCTGAGTTTATCCGTGAAGAGTTCTCTTTATAAATCGTGCAGGAAGAGTTCAGATGCTGGATTCTTTTGAGCATTCCTTGTAAATCTGATTTCCCATGTATGAGTTTTTAGAGAGATTTACACCATACTGATCATGATGTAGTTAAAATAGAAAGTTTATCCATGGAGACAAGTGTTTATCTTGTCTTGCCTCTTTTGATTACGCAACCTTTAACACAAGTTGGAAATCACCACGAAAAAAATAAGTAAAATAGAAGCAAACAAACTCCGGTTTGGTAAACAGGCAAGGCTTATATGAAATATGCATTGGAAAGGTCACAAGGGAGGGTGAGTCAGTTAGCAACCATTTTTGTGTTCGACTGGAGACGATCTTCTTTCTCACAGACCCACCTCATTCGTCCCTTGCTAATCGGAAACTAGCTGTTCTTTTGCCACAGAAACACCGCAGAAGTTAGTAGAGGCCGAGCTCTGTCTCAGCCCGCTCCAGACCGGAGGGTCTCTGGGTGGGCTGAGCAGACGCTGTGTGGGGTCTTGCGTGCGCCACTAGCCTTGCCTCTCCACTTTCAAGCCCCGAGCAGGAACCTGGTGTGGGGGTTTGTTCTCTGCACTGCTTGCCAGCAAGATACTCCCCCAGCATGCTATCCCACCATCATCATCTCCACTACATCCCCACTATACATCACCTCACTACTCAGTCGACTCCATCTACTGCAAACCTTCACTGTGCGCCACCCTAGATTGTTCCCTCTGCTTTCCATAAATTTTGACAAAAGGGCAGCTCATTATGCAGACTATGTAGAATAACAGTAGAGAAGCCAGAGGCTGGGACACAAGATGATATTGGACAGTTGCTCTGAGATTCATTATGGCAGGGAAGAATGGAAGATGGGAAAACTGACAATGAAAACAAGGTCAAGCAAGCAAAAATTGCTGGTCCTAACCGCTACCCTACCTGTTGCTCCTATTGAGCTCTTTCTGAGCAAAATCAGCATTAAAGATGATTTGAATATGATCAGTCCTATTACTATAACCTATACCAAAGTTGAAAGAACTATTATCATGATGCCGTAATGGCATTTGTCATATTACCATTCTTTGACGCACAGGAGATCTTTAGTTCAACCACAAGGACAGAGAGTCTCACTGGCCACCCATAACGTTGGACTTAAAAAGAAACAATCAGTCATGTCCATATGTTAAGATCCAATGTACACTCAGATATTAATCATTGTTCACTTTTCAACCTTGAAACTACTGAGACACGGATAGTTAATACTAATAGATACACTTTATTTGTCTTGAAAATCACTCACTCACTTCCGTTAACTATTTGTCCTTGTCAGGTGGCAGTGGTTCAGAGTGTATCCCAGAATCACTAGGCTAGGCTAGGTGAGGTACAATCTGGAAAGGATGCCAGTACATTGTAGGGCAGCCACACATGCGCACGGTCACACACACAGTCTCATTTCAGGAAATTCAGAGTTATGCTTTAAGTTGAAATGCATGTCTTCAGAGTGTGGGTGGAAACCAGAGCACCCAGAAGAAACCCACACAGATGTGCAAACTCTACACAGAATGAGCTGAATTGAAAACTATACCAAAACAGTCTGTCACTGTGAGAAAACAGTACTACCACCTGTGCTTCCCTTGTTTGCTGGAAATTCATCATCATTAGATACATTTTTAATATTGCTCTTTGCATATGATTTATGTGAAAAGTAACCATGCACCCATATGATGTCTGTACTGAGCTTTGAAAAAGTTCATTAATATCTGGTTTGTCAGTTGCAAACATTGCTTTGGTTGTTTGTAGGAATTGCTGTGTTTCAACAAGATTTATTTAAATTTTCCAAAGAAATGTTAATCTTTTACATAAAAACTGTATACTTTATATTTTAAGTCAGCATCTATTTGCAAAGGTTGCCCCATTTAGGCAATCTCAGATATACTCCCAAACAAGTGATGGCACAGTGGCACAAGGAGTAGGGTTGCTGTCTTGTGGTGCAAGAGGATGAGGGTTCCATCCCCACTCAGTCTGTGTGGGTTTCTTCCAGGTGCTCTGGTTTTCTCCCACACTCCAAAGACATGCTGTTCAGTTTCCCCCATAGTGCATGGGTGCATGTTTTACTGATGTATGGATGAGTGACCCAGCGTAAGTAGTGTATCTAGCAGTGTAAGTCACCTTGGTGAATAAGGTGTGTGGGCTGATAACAATACATAGAGTTCATTGGAAGTCACTGTGGAGAAAAGTGTCTGCTAAATAAAGAAATGTGACAGCTTTCACCTGCCCCTGAGGGAAGAGGTCCTTATTACAGCATGCCAAAGCTTTGTAAATGCTGCTTATTTAAGAGTTATTTCATGCTAACAGTAGGGCTTGTCTTGATTCATGAATCTGCCACCTTCAAGTTATAGGTTATTGTCCTTTACCTACTCTGTCTGCTTCATATGTCACATTTTCATGTACATATATTGTCCTTTCTTGACTAGCAAACTGGCAATTGCTCAAGAGTATAGAATTAGACAAATCGTAGAGCACATTTTTTCTATCACCACCAAACATATTGCTTTAATACTAAATGAAATACTAAGTTAAAACTTGTGCTTTTTGTCATGTGCAATAACATTTATTATGCCTAATAGAATAGTTATATTTTTTAATTTAAATAAATTAACTTACTGACAGGTCTGGGGTTCGAGTCCTGCTTGTGGTGCCTTGTGACAAACTGGCATCTCGTCCTGGATGTGTCCCCTCCCCTCCAACCCTGCGGCCTGCGTTGCCGAGTTAGGCTCCCGTTCACCGTGACCCCACTCGGGACAAGTGGTTTCAGACTCTGTGTGTGTGTGTGTGTGTGTGTGTGTGTGTGTGTGTGTCTTAACATTGCCAGCACTGGTTTTGCACTTTTATCCATTGGTGCTTAATATGGTACCAAAATGTTTTTTTTTTTTTTTTTTTTTTTTACCATGGCCAATGTGTATTGTTCTTGACTTGAAGTAGTTTGGAAAAGGCCATAATTGTGAAGGACTGATACACAACAGCATAATGGTCCCCAGCAGCTTTGAAATGCAAAGTATTCCCAGAAATGTAATTTAACTGACAATACAGTATGTTCTGTTCTCTGAAGCAGTCCCAATTATACCCTTTCAGCGCCAACTCTGATACCAAACTGTAGACTATCTGACACCGGACCTCTTCCCCCAGCAATGAAAAACAGGTATTCCAATTCCCGTACACTGCACTTGTTCATTGTTGCCTGGCGTGAATGTCTTTAATGTAGGCGATTTGGATGGGTAGTGTTTTCACTGGGAGCTGAAAACTGCAGGAAGGAAAACAGTCCTTGGGATGCCTTCAGAAGAACTTGCAGAGATGTGGTAGCGCTGGGGATACTGGAAGCCAGCAATAACATTTCCTCAACCTGTTGTAAAACGAAAACCAAGTAAGACATTTCATAAGGCTCCCAGCCACCGAAACCCATAAGTTAAACTCACGGTCCCTCCACACCGGCCATGGGAAGAACCACATGTTGACCTTTCTGTGGAGAAGCATAACCTTGACGGCAGGCATGGTGCTCTTTCATAGGCCGCAGTGGCTAACCTTAGAATGAGGTTAAAATAAAGACCGCACCAACTCCTTATTGGATTTGATTGGTTTTGTTAACACCATGTTAGCCAATATAGGGTACAGCATTTGAATGTGATTTTTTGGACAAATAACCTTTCTGAAAAGTGAAATACTTCTACATCCCAATTATTATGGCATTGCAACACACCTTAGGTGGAAAAAGGTGTGGACTAAATACTGCACAGTGCTCGCAAGAAGTCGCTCTGGAGAAAGGCGTCTGCTAAATCATTAAATGTAAAATGTTAATGTAAACTTCTATGTCTTTTTTTTAACTAAATAAGGTTAAAACCGAAGCTGTAGAGAATCTATTACCTTCCAAAACTATGTATTTGCACCTGCGTTCTCTTCAGGTTTTTTCTTGTAGAGTGAGAGAGTAACAAATAATGTCTGGATAATAATGCTGGGTACCTGTATGTGTTGTTTTTCTCCATTTTTAGCTTTCAGTGTATAGAGGACAGTGTCAGACTGATGTTTACATGTTTTTGTATATCCCGAGATCACGGCCAAATTTTGAACAATGTTCGAGCATTCAAACTGAATCACGTAGTTCATGGTCATAATGGCGGTGTTTACCCTGGCACCTACACAGTCGAGAGCAGTGGCAAAGGTGAGTCCAGTCATCGGAACCTCTCCCAGTCTCTGCTCAGGAGCGGACAGACAATCTATCCTCGAGTGAGTCACCTCCATGGCTCAAAGAAGAGAAGCTTAATGCCCTACTGCCTCTGCCTGCTGCCAGATTAAACAAGCTCTAAGGAAATGGGCTTGTTTACCTTTGCATTTGCAGAAACGTGTACGACTTCTAGAGGAGTGAACTCAGCCATAATTAGAGTTGTGAGTCTTTCATTGCACTCCTGCAGATTTTCTAGCCTCTCTTCCAGAATGGGTGCAGTTAGCTGAAGGTTCTCCTTCTGTGAGCATCATTCCTGCTTCTAGTCTTTCACGCCCTGAATCTGAGCATGTCGGATATTGTCTTCTTCTTCTTCTTCTTCTTCTTCTTCTTCTTCTTCTTCTTCTTCTTCTTCTTCTCATCCTCCTCCTCCTACTCCTCCTCCTCCTTCTTCTTCTTCTTCTTCTTCTTCTTATCATTATTATTATTATTTACTGAGTAATAAGATCACAACAATATGGAGCTGTGAACCACAAAATAGAAAAAGCAAGTGGATAAGGACATCTACACTTGAATAATATTAGGAGCCATCATTAGGAAGTATTGTTTAGGAGAAAAGAAGATGCCTAAATCTTTCAAAAGTATTCGTCTCGCTGCAGATCAGGCTAATGTGGCCTGGCTCCATCCTGCCCTATCTTATTTGGTCTTACTAGATGAAAAATATCATGTCCATATCAATGCCAACACCTACATGGAAGGGAACACTAACTAGGAGTAGTATATACTGTAAACCTTATAAATCAGTTAGATGTTCACCCTTGAAAGGTTTTTATACAGGCCACATCGTGTCCTGTGTACCAGAGTGTGTCAGTTCATGCATTCTGTCATCTTGCCACTAAAATTTTGCACATTGTTGCATCTGTATATTTATTATGCATAAACAAGTCAATTAGACTTTACAAGGGTACAACTGGACAGTCCATCCTGGAACATGGGCAGTAACCTTCATGTTACAAGCCTGTATCCTTAAAAACGATGCTAGCTACTGCACTTATGTTGGAGAATTGCTGTCCTTTCTCAGCCAATGCTTAGCAATGGGCTTCTGAGACTCTCAGAAAGACAGCGCTGACATATGAAAACAACCAAAGGAGCTCGAACGAGGCATTGTTTGAATCTGCTCATTTCAAATCGTATAAACAAACAAATAGGAACTTCTGAGTCCTTCTTCTGAGAACTTCTTATACCACAGAACTTCTTTCCACCACCATTTCCATAGATACTTCAGAAAACAGAACAACCATAAGAGGCTTGTTTTGGGTTACATGTCTGAATGCCTAACATTGCTGATGAGCAATGAAAAACTTAGGGTCCTCTGCTGTCTTATTTATTTTTCTTACTTTCATCTGTAAACCATTTCTAAAAAGCTTTTTTTCGTCACAAACCTCACGTTCCCATAGGTATCACTTTGAAAAGAATTGCTTTCTGGCAAGATCACAAAGCCGTTGTCTGTCTGTCGACCATCGCTCCTATTTTAGGGCAGTGGCATTTTCCACATGAAGCAAAGGAGATCTTACTCTGGGAATCTCGAAGTCCTGTATGATTAGAAGTGGAGAACATACGGTGCTGTCCACAGCCCACGCACAGCGGTACGTAAACAGGTGGCCCAGCCACTCCAGGCAAATGTGCCTGCCAAAGAAGTCTTCTTGGGAACTCACACTCAAACCCACCCTGCTTCACCACAACAAGGCCATCTGTGGGTACTGGGCTACTGTGGTCTCCTACAGCGACAGCCGCTAATAATCAGGACCTGGTAAGAGCCCGAGTCACAGCATTTCATGCCGTCTGGGCTCGGATGGGCCTTTTCGACACCGTCCTCAACGCGTTCCTACAACTTCACGGCAAAATAAACCAGCCTCAGTGAGTGGTGACAATTAGCGCTCACTGGTCCTGAGCAGAACTTGTTCGGGGTGAGACAGGAGCTGCTCCGGCACGAGAGCCGCGGTCGTCACTTGGTAGTCTGCATCAATCATTAATTTATTTAGCCTTTATTTAAATTCTATCATTTATGTATGTATCAGTACTTTATTATCTGTATGTCAGTACTGTTACCTGTTTGTCCAAGTTTAAGTGGCTCGAACAATTATGAACATTCATAGACTTGTGTGTAATTTAAAACTATTTTACATTTATAGTTAATGTTTATACGCAATATCACTGTAGACCTGCAGTTTAAAGAGGAGGATTGTTTAATCTAAATTAGATAGTGTACTATATCATTTTTCATTCACTCCTCTTACAATTCATTCTCGTTATTTCAGATGAATCACTGCTAAGTAATCAGGAGTCCGTGACTTGTAAATAGTGAAAGAGATAAAGGAAACAATACTTAAAACTATAAAGCTAAGTTACAAAGTGTGAGTTAATTGAAATTCTGACTTTTTTCTGGAGTTCAGTTGTGCATTCAAACAAAGAATATTTGTTGGTTTCTTAATGAAATGTTCATTTTATTAAATGTATTTACTTATTTATTTTATCCAAATTTTGGGATACCACACTATTTTAAATAGCATAACTAGTTCAACAGATCGGTAAATCTTGCAAAATATGAATCATCCCACATATTCGATACAAACCATACGTATATTCCTTACTTGATTGGGAAATAAGGGTGGTTTATATATTCATTGCAAGCCTTATGTGTCACTTCTGAAACACTGGGGAGGTCTGTACACTCTGTAAGACCTGAACCATAAGCGGTATTAATTGCGTACACATGCACTTGTGTATCTGTGTATGTGTTCCATACATGTGTTTTCGTGATGTGATCTGGCTGAATGACCAGCGGCGAATTAGTCTATTAACTGAGAAGACCAATCAGTCAATTCTAACCTAGTGGTTGTAGGAGATATCATTCCAAAACCCTGCTAATGAGAGAACCGTGCTCGTGTCGGGTTTAAATTTAACTTGTATGGAGCCACAGCGCTTTTTCAAATTTAATTATATTTCTGATGTTTAAACAAGTTGTCTAGCAAAGTATTTCCACTTTACCCATAATAGCAAACATTTCAACCATGGACCTCAAACTGGTCCTTTTCCCACAGCACTACATAACCTATAAAATGTCCGAGCCATGCCACGATAAATAATTATTCCGTAAACACTGCAAATCGTTCCACCTTCTCCTCTTGGTAATTCACGAGGAGCCGGACATTAAAATGGGCCGGACTCCTGGCATATTTATATTGCCTACCTGCAGCAGGGGTAGGAGCTACTCAGAATAGATGGTCATAAATCCCCCATTGTGTTTGATTACAGGTAAGAGGTGCATTTATAATAATCCATCAGAGCACACTAATGCATAACCACCTTGCAGCTGGCCACATTACTACTTTAAAAGGGAGGGAGGCCTTCCTTTCCCTTAATCCTCCCCTGTACGTGTGCCCTTGGTGTCTTTTCGTGCAGAGCAGCCGTGTTTAGCGAATGATGAATCATAGTTCTCTAGAAACTGCAGGACCACCAAAATGTTACATTTACACTCTGACTCCGTGAGTACATGTTTACCTTAATCCCAAACACCTGTGGAGAAAAGGACATCAGTTATCCATCTTTTATTTGTCAGGTTCTGGAGAGGTTCTTTTTCTGACTGTAAACACGGAGCATTCTGAGAAATGGCGAAAAAGAAACTAATTTAATGGCCATTTTCCCCAGAATATTACCTTGGATGTATAAACACTGGGCTACATTCACAAAGCAATGTTAGGACTGGGAGGATAATTTTATGAGAAATTTCAAAAAACATTATATGGGTTAATTTCAATTTTATTTTGTCAGCCTTGATTTTCGCTTAAAGGTTTCTTTTTATACCCTTTGCACATAAAGTCAAAAACTCACAGCACTGAGATGACAAGTTGCTTGGCAAACATTTACAATGCAATAAATTCTTCTGAACTGTCAAACTTCAGGCAAAGACATTTAACAATAAACTTACAAATTATTTTACCCATAATTTCACTGATATGTTATTATATCCCATGTTATTTAATGCGATATAATGTTGAATAATATAACATAAAACTTGCGTTAGTTTGAAGGCTCTGGAGAGTGGCGTTATTAAAACCAATGCTATTTTATTGTGCAATACTTGCAAAAATAAAAATAGATAATTATTATACAAATGAATACGTTTCGCTTACAGAAATTCTAAATGGCACAAAGACTTGAAAATCTCTCATTATGTGTATGCATCAAGCTATATTTTATACACTTACAGATAAATTATTACTATTATATTACTAGCATATAGCAAATGTTGAAGGTAACACTTAGAACCTAAACATTCACTTTGTATGAGATTAAATATAGGCTGTTCTACTGAGACAGCAGACTTTATAATGGAAAAATAATGTGTTTTGAAATAGAAATTAGATTTTAAATAGACACAAAAAAATAACCATTTAGTCTTATGCAATAATCACCATAGAGACTAATGAATGTAATACCATATTTTCAAATACATACATTCAATTACATTGAAATACACTGAAGTTGTTTTAAGGAATCTCATTTCTTGAGAGATATTGTGTAAGAAATAAATAAAACTTAATCATCTGGTGTCAACAAATGCACACTAAATAGTCTAAAAAACTATAATTTATTATTTATTTATCTGTTTAGCTTAGTATAATAATCATCTAAAGGCATACACAACAACTATAGGATAATTTTTCAGTTTTTTATCAACCTTAGATGAATTTATATTTTTATTAAAATTATATTTGTATGTCTTAAATCCATTTGATCTATGCTTGTTTTGTTTTTTTACCTTTTCAAAATGTTTACTCCTTCCACACAAAATAATTGGACTACAAGGTAGGCTCATATTACTTTTAATAGCAAACATATGAATATATCTTTGAATGCATTTACAGTAGCAAACACACAAGTACAAAAGTTTCACAGAGCAGATTAAATGCAATGAAATGAATAGTCACTGAATTGGTAAATTAATAATAAATCAGGTGCGGCAGAAAAAGAGACATTACCAACCTCAGGTTCATTTGGGGAGCTGTGAAATGAGAGCAGGTACAGCTGCACCCAAAGGGATAGCAGACACTTTTGTGTACATGAGTCTTTCTTGAAGCACGGATATTTGGCAATTCGTTCATCTTTATTCTGGCGTTCTTCTTTCAGCAAAATCTGCTATAATAATGCCTTTTATGTCTGCACATATGTGTATTTGTGTGGCAGTATTTTCACTATTGTTGCATTATGAACCATCTGCTGTCTTAATCATTCTAAAGTCCCATCAAATACTGCACCGGACTGGGCGTATTTTTCTACCTAATACAGTAACTAAGCATCATTTTCTCATAGTATTATTGACCGAAAAAGAGATGTAAATAACACTGAAACCCACCAATAACTCGGACAAGCTACATTTCCATAGTTTTTGTACCGGTGAAGATTTTTGTCAGCCTTGGGTTATATTTTGAACAGCATCTTTTTTTAAAACCTCATTTCTGGCTGAAACCCAAGGCAGAACTGGTGCTTGAAACTGTTTTTTAATATTTAATTCGTTGACATCTTAACGGGGTACACAGAACAAGCTGTCGCAGTGGGAGGTTGTGGGAATCTCCAGGCGTGTTCGGCCACCACTGTTTATTTTCTCAAAGGACAAACAGGAAAAATGAGCAGGTGACAATGCCGTCATTTAGCACGCGGACAACGTTTTAAAGTAATAAACTGGCCTAGCTCCACAACAAACCAACGGTCAAATATTACCAAGGCCTTCATGACATGAAATCCAACACCTCGTTTTAAAAAAGGTAGAAGCGTCACATCATATTATGGGCACATGATCGCTGACAGGTGGTAATATGTGCAGGAAATTCCCATCATTGAAAACAAAAACAGAAAACAAATGCAGCGTGTGCCAGTTCTATAAACTCGGTACACCTACAGCATGTGCTCATATTGATATTCGTAACGGTTTGAACGCGAGAAAGTTTAATTCCTCACGTTCCAGTAGCGGTCAGATATACATAAATAGATTTTTCAAAAGAATATAAACGCAGAAAAAAGTAGCAAAAAAATTTAAGTGCACAGAATTTAATTTATGCATGTGTATTTTTTACAAGACTCCCATTTAAAATAAACAGTTTTCTAAAACCTTTAATTATAGTGAAATTTTGGTTGCTTTGCTGGAATTAAGGAGTTTCAGGAACAGCTGCGGTGGACACTGATTACTTAATAATATGTTGATAAACATGGCTATCAATCAACCGCCTTGACATGCCTTACAATTCAGGAGGCGAGCTCATCAGAAAGAGCTGCTGACTCTCTCATTTAGGGTGCCAGTGGGATTTGCTTCTCAGGCCGCGATGCAGTCCTTCGTCTGGCATTTAACTATGGGAGAAAAGAAGGCAGAGCTGTTAGACCATTCCATTCATTTATTTAGAGGACAAATCCAACACTGCCATTTCTAGAAGCAACAACTGCACAATCACAAAAGATTACCATGCTGATTGCAAAGCGTGTGGTTTAACGGTGCTGCCGTAATTTAAATTGCATTTTAATTACATACTCTGGTGAGGGCACCTTGGTGCATATTTCATTACAGAGATATTTCATTCAGGCTTTCAAGCCAAATTAAGGAAAACTGCAGCGGTGTATTTACACTTGCTCTAAACAAGGGCACCCCTTAATTCCAGTATAGTATAGTGTGTGGTTTGGACACGTGTACAACGTCATGTGTGCGCTCGCATCGCAGCATTTGTAAAATTACTGCATGAATATTCAAACAGGAAAAATATTATCAATCAGTGATTTTGTAAAGATGGAGATATGATTAGACAATGTCATGTGAAGAAGGTGTCTTGTAATGTTATCTGCAGACTAACATCTGAGCAAGGAACAAGGACCCATTTTAAAAGCGGTGAAGGTATTTCACATATACGTTTGGTGTGTCTTCCTGACACATTGCTGAACTATTACAATTAAATTGTACTTTTATTTAAGGCACGAAGTATTTATTTTACAGCAGTAAGTCAAGAAAAAGCAGACGTGCAGCAGTGTTAGGTCCACACGATGGATCGTAATACAAACCAGTGAAAAAGGTTCATGAAAAAGTGAGTACAGATGAAACTGCCCTTATAAAACACTCTACAAAAAAAATGCTGGTTAAACATATTTTTGACTTATATACAAGGATTTCGTTGAGCATGTTGACAATTTAGAGAAATACTTCCCAGATTATCATTATCATAGTTGAGTGCATATTTACAGTATGTGAGCCATTAAATTTTAGGATAATTTGGCATATACAAACGCTTTTAAGGTTTTAATTTAAAGCTTACAATTTTAATACCACGTTCTAACAGATGTGCCGAGTACTTTGAATGAGAAACATTATGATAGACTGTGATGGTGAATAAGCTATAAGCAGTCTAGTAGCTACAGCAAAGGGACAGAATAGTCCATATAACTGAATTTCACGTTTTTTGATGTCCAGAATGTTTGTTGTAGGGTTATCATGAGTGTGTCTTATGACTGATTTATCATGAGTACGAGTATGTGTACTTAACGTTTCACATGTTTTTTCTTCATTGAGTGTTAACGCTCTCTTCAAAAATATTCTCGACTTTTGAAATTCGTTGAAGTGCGTTACCGGCATGTTTTCAGGTCGCTGTACATATTTGCCACGTGTTACAAATGTAATCTGAACATTTCTGGACGCATATTTTAGAGTTTCCTTTCAGGCTTTCAAAACTTCGCTCTCCGTAAAGGCAACATTTTAAGCACGTTATGAACCGAAGGGATTATAATTCAGAAGTGAATTACTGGAATTATATTTTCCAACTTTCATTCTGTGCCAGTTCAGTACTTATCACAGTTTCCTTCCTGCCGTGACCGTAGTGTGAAAAGGCTCTGGAAGTGAGTCATCGGCCTTTCTGAGGTCAATCACTTGATGTAACCAGAGAAAGGCTGAGAACAGGGAAAGGATGAAACGCATCTGAGAAGCAGCAGAAGTAAAATCAGTAAATATTGATTCATGAAAAAGAACACAGAATATTCATGAACAATGAAATTCATATTATTTAAGCATTTCAGCACCAGTTCACTGCCGTCTCCAAAATAGCTCTGCATTAGTAATTCCCTGAAAGTACTCTGGTAAAGTATTTTGAGCAGGCAAAGGCATCACCAAATCACACATGGAGCAGCCTGGGGAGACACCAGCTGCTTTGGTCGAACCCTTAGCTTTGTTTGGCTCAGAAGGTGGAGGTAGATGGAGCTGGAGGACAAATTCACTCCATCTCTTTCAGTCAAATGCAGTTGAAAAATGCAAGCAGGCAAGTGAAATGGAAAGTATGCACAACAGATGAGCAGGCTGTGTCTCACCGGGCATGAACCCTTCATTCAGCCGGGGAGTGTGGCTTAGAGTCGTAGTGGAGCCGCGCAGTTTTGATGGAGCAGCATAAATGAGGTCTATCCCATTCCATGTAGCGGTGAATTGATTTACGAGTAGCGAAAACCCTGTTTACGCCTGCTTGCCAAGTTGCCTTTTCTGGGGAATGCCACTTTTATGTACGGATTTCTCAGAAAGCCCAGATCAGCACTTGAACCCCTCAGAAACCCCCAGTCTGGGGGGTTTCGGGGGGATACGTTACTTCCCCTTCGGTTTACATGTGAAGAAGGGCCAAGCGCAAGCCAGAACGAATCTCAGGACTGTCATGTGGCTTGACCACATTTTTCCACTTGCATTGTTACGGACCAGGCAGCGGAAAGACCTGAGCAGGTGGAAATAGAAAGCCTCTTGATGGTTTCAAGAGAGCCTGCCTGTATGCTGCTGTCAGTCCTTCTGCAAGCTGCCAGGGAGCAGGACAAGGGCTGGAAACACAGCACCTTACACTGAGAAACTAGATGGCTGTCTTCATCCTACCTGGCCAGTCTGAATCCAGCATAGACTCCTGGCTCAGTTCCAACTCCACAGAAACCCAAGACAGATATATGTCACTTTTGTCAGCGCTCTGTGTCACTGTGTGTGACAAGCGCTTTGTAGAAATACATTGAATTGAATCGAATCGAATCAAATTGAATTGAATTGAATTGAATTGAATTATTACAGCCATCAGCGCTTTGTGGAAATACATTGAATTGAATTGAATTATTACAGCCATCACCGTACTTCACATTCAGCGGAGCACTTGGAAACCGCACAGCTGTATTTACCACTAACCTTGAACGTAATGAATGGAATTAAGAATAATTTAAACCAAAACGAGATCTTTATGAGGGCTCGCGCAGTCTGCTAAAGAATATATGACTTTGCCTATAAAAGAGGCAACACGTGACCCGTGTGTGTGACACAGAGAGAGTGTGTTCCACTGATGTATGGATGAGTGACCCAGTGTAAGTAGTGTATCTAGCAGTGTAAGTCACCTTGGTGGATAAGGTATGTGGGCTCATAACACTACATAGAGTTTGTCGCTTTGGAAGAAACGGTTCTGATAAATAAATTAATGTAGTGTAAATGCAATGTGTGTGATATATCCAAGGAGATTGTTGCGGCTCTCATTATGGAGTCACAATTTCTCTGCTGATGGTGAATGTAATCTATGGCCTTCATTAGTTAAGGTGAAAGGATATGAAATGATGACTCCGACAGATTTCTGTCACTGCCGCCAAGGGTTTTTCGTTCATCACACTGTGCACATTGTGACCTTTAGAACAGTGTGTTGGAAAAAAGATCTAGAGAGCAGCAGAGCAGACTCTATAACCTGATGAGAGGGGCTCTGAGCGGATGTCTCCAGGCAGACAGGACAGCAGTGTGAACACTGGAGACTGAAACCAGGCAGCATTCCCTCCCCATGGCCTCTGTGAGTGTGGAGAGATGGATTTGAAGCACCCCACTTTCCCTGCGCTGGACAGCCTCACGCTCTACCATGCCAGTTTGGCACGAAGCATCAGCTGGACCCCCTTGTTGCAAGATTCTGCTTCCGGAACAAGAAAGAAAAAAAAAAAACATCTTTTCTCCTCTGTTCCAGACTGCAGATCTCCCAGATGTGGTCATGTCATGTCACAATTCATCCCAGAGCTGAACCACAGTATCTACCATCCGGTTCACGGAGGATGTGCACTAGTTCACAGAAATAGCAATCAAACCACGGGCTTGTAAGACCAGAAACTGCTCCACTACCCACCACCCACAAAGTCAGTCAGTCAGAGGTGGTTCACCCATGTTGGGTTTGCTGTGGATTAAAATAGCAAGGCCGTTTTGGAGGAAGACCCTCTGCTTTTCTAAACACACAGTTAACAATGGTATATGTGCCATTGTGATTTACCATCACTATTTCTTAAGTGCTTCGCTTCCGCAGTAAACTTCCCACTCAAAAGACGTGGGTGAGTTCAACAAGTAAATAGGCATGTGACTATGTGTTTCTCATTTGTTTTCTTCTTCTGCAAATTGAAGTCCCTCAAAGCACTCGCCATGCTAACCTGCGCCAGAAGTTGCGGTTTTATGTGTTCAGGTCAAATTCATGCCTATGGGTTTTACTTCAGATCTGTAATGAGCTGACATGAGTGGGTCTTTCTGTAGTTGAAGAGGGAAACAAACAAAAATCACAATGATTTCCCTCTCACCACACTCCATAACCATGTGTTGAGATAAACGGACTGTGTGCAGTGCGTGAGAAAGAAAATAGCAGTCATGTAGCAGCTTTTCTGGTATTTTGAACAAGAAATGACGGTGACTCCTCAATTTTTTATGCATGCCACCACATTACTGATGTCTACAGTGAATGCTGACCACTTCAGGCAGAGACGATCCTTTGCTGTGTAGCTATGGCAACATCTTTCAGACCCTGGAGAATAATTTTTCAATTTGCTGAACAAATGAAATACAATGTCTTAATGTTTTAAGTAAAACTAACAAATCTGGGGTGTTCTGACTGAATGTAAAAACCTGAATTTAAACCAAATTCAGCGGGATTATGTTTGATCGAGTGCATTCTGTTTGTTAATTGAAGGCCTTTACTATCCGTTACAGAGGAAAGTACAGTAGCACTAACAGTCTGCATTAAGAAAACCGAGTGGAGAGAGCATGTAAATTCATTTTTTTTCAGAAGTTTCATCAATGACAATAAAACAATAAATAATTGGACAGCAATTATTATTATTATTATTATTATTATTATTATTATTATTGATATAATAGTACTACTAGTATTGTTTCGTTGCTATTAATGCTTTCATCTGCATATATTCAATGTTGTATTAATATATATCAGCATGAAAGACTATTGCTCAACCCTACAAAAGAAAATGCAACAGAATTACATTCATTATTTAATATGGTAGACAGGTTAAGTTTGCTTAATGAATGAATGAATGAATGAATGAATGAATGAATCTCAACTATACTGCTAATCAGTAATTTATTTGAAATGTGAAAATATAATAACTATACTTCTGACAACTGTTTGGAATTAAAATCAAACTTTTTTGTAATTACGTACAAACAAGTCAGTCAACTAATTAATATCGCTGGTAATAATTATTTATAAAGCATTATTGAAGTAAAAAGGACACACAAAGCTAACTAATTACGAATTACTACGGATAATATTTACACGGTTACGGCCACAAATAAAAAGTTCTCATTCTAAATATTTGAAAGCAAATTGTTATTAGCAACAGAATATAACGAATAACGATTATCGTGTATTAGAACAGAACAACATGATTCTATTTGACTCGTTTGATTTTTTTTTTCCAGTAAGAAACGTGTCAGATCCACGGCGCAAGTACAACATTTTCATAAACGTATGAAAGCAGCTGTCGCAAGAATTTTGACAGATATTTTGACTGAGTCTGTGAAACAAGCATGAAAATGGGCACCTGCTGCTACAGAAAAACCTCAGAACAATCTTCTACTTAAGTTTGCGCAAAACGTTTACCTGCTCCAGCAAACGACATAAACACAGATTGGATACAAAACCCTATCAAATCGATTGATGATCTAAGGTCATTCGCATGGATATGCGTGATGTTATTGCATATGATTATTATATGCAAATGATTATTTGTACGTCAGGTGGGGCAGAAAATGTCAAAATGACGTCCTTTTGACCTCGTGCAAGTTATCCTGCATTTAATGTAATGTGTTTTGACCCTTGGCAATAAGCACGGTTTTTGTATCTTTTTTCGACAGGTACAAACATACCGCCCGCGTGCGGACGCTCGCGCCGGGCAATTTCCACGGAACTTAATGTAACATATTTCCTTAAATATTTCACTTGGATTGGCTGCAGATGTTTCAGAACTAAAGCACATGAAATCCTAAAATGGATAGTCAATCCGGCTGAAGTGTTTTCACACTTATTTATATACGCACATTTATTCAGAAGTGCACAAGTTGATCCCCTATAATTAAAGATGGGCGTAGAAACCTGTCAGGTGTCGGAGAGGGAAAGTATTTTAAAGTATCCGGGTTTACAGGGGACAACTGCATAGTGCTTATCACTGTTGGCTGTTGGTCAGAGGTTCGAGTCCCCCCCTCCAGCTGTAGCATCCTCGCGCAGCGCATTTCCCCTAAATTGCTCCAGTAAAAAATGACTCAGCTGTATAAATGGGAAATGACTGTAACCCTAACATTGTAAGTCGCTTTGGAGAAAAGCATCAGCTAAATGAATAAATGCGGGGTATTTACCCTAAATTGCTTCACTACCTAGCTGTATAAACACGTAAACAATTTGACGGCTTAACATTGTAAGTCACTTTGGAGAAAAGCGTCAGATCAATGAATGAATGTAAATAGACAATTTCGGGAGGGAATAAAAAGCCTGGATTGAATTCACACCTACCTCGTTATGGTGCTATATAAATATATATGGGTTATTCTAGCAATTATAAATAGACTATATAGAGTATATATATATATATATTTTTTTTTTTTCCAGACAGTTTTTTTTTTTTTCCAAGAATAAGCAAAACAGACAGTCCATCTGAAGGTGCCTAGTTGCAAACTATTAGTTGCTCCGATCCTGAACATGACTGGCTGTTCCGCTTCGATTGCCCGTCCTGTACGGAAACGGCACATTCTGGAACTGCAAGTGCAGCTCCTTGACAGAGACTGATAAAAAGCATTAAGGGGTGGTAAAGTAGAGCCGCGGCGCTGTTGATTGCAAAGAGTGGGTGTGTGTGTGTGTGTGTGTGTAGGGTAGGGTAGGGTAGGGTAGGGTAGGGTAGGGTGGGGCGGGGGGGCGCACCTCCACACGGCGCAAATCAATGTAGGAGCCCAACGAGTGCAATCAGCGGTCTGTTTGTAATCCCATCCATTTTCATTAACGTAAACACCACTTGAACAAAAATATACACGGCCACCTACGGAGCCAGAGAAAGTGATGAGGAGGCGCGCGCTTCTGCGTCATGCTGTTTTCAATTATATCAGTGTTGCAGCCTAGTGATGCATGAAGGACGGAGGGCCTCAACTGCACCTACATACACCAACTGTGCAAGACATATATATAACAATATTTAAATATATATATTATTGTACATACATTGTATAATTAGAATAAATATACTATATATACATTATATAATTCGATATTGCATATATGGGTTTATATGGTAATATAACTTTATAATATTGTTCAAATGTAAAAATATTTTCATTCTGTATTCTTCTATTAAAGCAAAAGGGTATCAATGGTAACAAGCAAACGTAATGCACCCCCTCCCCCCATTCCCCAGTATTGCTGTATTGTAAGAAACAAGGTGGGAGCTTCGACAATATTTTAATGACCTGTTGTTTTGATTAACTGTGATTTATTATGCATTACGGGGGATTAATTATGCAGCACTGTTGTGTACAGAGGAAATGTTTACACGACTAGGGAAATTTTATTGTATTATAATAAGTACCGTATGAGACTTCCTGATGTTTATTAGTATATAGGCATCTCACGTTCTCAGAATAGAAAAGTTAAATTTTGATCTGACTGGCATGACTGAAAAATAATTTTTCTTTCACTTTACATTTCACAGCTTTTCACTGACAGTTATGAGAACAAGGGCATGCAACGTTCACGGTGACAGAGGCTAAAAACAACCTGAAGGGAATTATACATATTATTTCCATGAGCATCTCGGTTTAGTTCATGTCCACTGGCTCTTTGCCCATCTCTGATGTTCAGAGGCACGCTTTATACGGGTCAAACCATTGTCTTTGTAAGAAATACCCTGCAGGTACATTTTTTGACATTATGGACGCAAGTGTATACAGTATACAAGCAAAAAGTAAATTTCAAGCCCCCATTCTACAAAAACTGTGCACTTTGCCATATTTGCATTTACTAACTGAGAAATAATTAAGACACTTTATGTGGCTGAAACGCATTCAGGGATATATGGATACCTATAAATTATGTTTAAACCATTTGTGTTCGATTTTTCTTTTTTTTTTTTTTTTTTGCAATACCGCTTCCATTCCATTCTTCATGCAGGAACTTAAAATATAAAAACTAATTTTAAGTATTTTAATTTCATATTTCCTCAGGATCTTTTCGTCGAGACACGGGAGGGTGTTATGTGTCATTATAACACATTTTTGTTTTGAGGGTACATTTAGAGAATAAATACAAAGTTTCACCTTCTTTTCCATCCAAACAAACGCAACAAAGTAGCACAGGGCTACAATATTAATGCTACTTAGAACAGTAATAGTATTGTATTAATGTTCTCCTCTTCTGCTCATACGGGCTATGTTGTTTACTAATTCTTGAAGCAACTGTAAAGCACTTTGAGACAGGTTGTTTCTGACACCCATACACTTTTCGATCCATTAAACAGAAGTACAAAAATTTGTGGATTAAAGATACATTTCAAATTCTAGACGGACGGTTTAATGTCTTCTTGCAGAGAATTAAACAAGGTGACGAAAAAAAACATTGAGTTGCATTAGTAATTCATAATTTCTGTGTATGTTCCTTTGGTCCATTCACATTTTTGGGGAAAGTATACATTTTGGCAAGGTTACATTACATCACACGTTCTTGTGGAGCAACAGTTTAGAAAAGCGCGCAAGCGAAGACTTTTTTTTCTCCTCTCCATCAGTGGAAAAGTGCGACGCTGTAACAACGACGTCTGTTACTCTCCATCTTTCTCTCTGTGACAATTGCAGGAGGAAGGAAGCTCATTTCACAACGTTATCATGTATAATTTCTTGGAAGAACAGCCCTGATTCCTGAATATAGCAAATACATAATTGCTATTATAATGTACATATATAATTGCTATTATATATATAAAATATAATCTAAGATGATCTCCCAGTCTTTGAAATGTTTTCACGTATGTACTTTATTTAAAATGTTCCGGTGACTCAGTTATACATTGAAAAGCATAAAATAATAAAATAAAATAAGGTTGGATTTTAAAGAATTTTTCATAGATGTTTTGAGGTTTTATGCATACGTGCAATAAATATGTGAAATAACACCGTTTAAAAAAATACCAAACCGCATAAATAGGTAAATAATCGTAAAGTTACAAACTTTAAATTGAAAGCCGTCTTGGAGAGGGGTAAGGTAAAGAAATCAGTGTAAATGTGGCTGAAACTACTGTTATACAATGTATCAAAGTATCTGAAGCATTGAGAATATTTGGTTTCACTTTATCAGTTTAATTGTAATGTGCATCCGACTGATTCCATAACCTGTCTTCACAGTAATTATATGTATTTTCCGTAGGGGATATTATGGCAAAGGAAATTGTTCAATAAAATGTAACAGTAAATAATAATTGAACAGAAATAATACGGAGGTAAATGAGTGGGGACAATTGTGGGTTTGATAACTGGTCGGGGGGGGCAGTGAGATGCTGAGGAATCCCAGCGAAGTGGACGTGAATTCCGAAGGATGCGGCGCTGTCAAATATTTCACTAAAGCACGTCATGGAAACTGTGCGCACACGGCTCAAAGATCCAATTGGAGTTGGCTGCGCGCGGAGCTTCATGAAAAAATATAGTTATGGTCATAAGAAGTGCCCTTATAAAATTATTGACACTGGCCACATATGGGTCTTGTTGCCTTTCCCACCTTTCAAAATACAGTGCATACATCCGCAATTAATGAACTGATTAGTACATTCTCGAAGAGACGCTTATTTCGTGCCATTTTAAAAAAAAAATATTGTGTGATTTGTCCATGACACATTGAACGAAGTATATACACCATGTACGCACATGTACAAAGACAAGTCACAGCAACACCTTATTCTAAAAGACAAGAACAAAGTAGGATTTCCTCACCTATTAATTGCAAAATGTATATAACTTAATAATATAATAACTTAATGAATGCATCAAAAAATCACTGACTGAACTCGGGCCTTAGAGGTAGCAAAGTAAATTCTGAAATACATAGCTGACTTTGTAGCAATGGACATGATTATTTCGCCTAGGCTAATGCTTTCACTTGTTCTTGGCCTGGAAAAGATCAGGTGAAATGCAAGATATTTACACCGGAACAATTTGCATAAATGTGCTTTGCAAATGGAGAGCGACGCGACTTTCGGACGGTGTGACCTTATTTGTTGGTGCTCGCAGCGAATAGAAAACTAAGGTCCGAAAGGAGCATAAAAAGGGGCGCTGCTCTGTCAACACCTTCGAGATGGAACATTTACTAGTTAACAACATGCCAATCTTCTTTCTTTTTCCTCTTTTACCAACTTGTGGAATTACTCCCGTTACTCCCCCTTCTGGTTTGTGTAAACGTTTAAGGATCAATTCGCACGAGGCTTTGGGAGCTGAGCGTGCAGGCCCACCAGAACGCATGGGGAGCAGTGCGCCGAAACAGGGGCCCGGATTCCGACCGGCGGAGTGCGGAGGAGCGAGCGCGCGCTTGCAATGAAGTCATCGACGCTAATTAAACGCAGAGGAGAGTGGACGGCCGGGCGCGCGCGCGCCCGCCCGCCTCTGCCGCCGCGCGCTGGGTGGTCCGGGTGGTCTGTTCCTCTGATAAATTCATGGGCCCCATTCCAAGCGGGCGCTCGCTGTAAAGGCCGGTTAAAACAATACTACCTATATACATTTCTTCTCTTGGGTTTCAGCTTGAGCCACTAGAGAGTCTGCTTCAGCTGTCAGCCCTGGAAGGAACAAATTCACTAAAGAGATCTTTTCTGAGCCCACCCAAACCTAAATATAGACTCTTATGTACTAAATACAGCACTAAATAACGTATACCAATAATCTTTTCGAAGTCAAGGGTTTTCGCCGCCAATATCAGAGCTTCTTCAATAAATTTACATGTTCTCACTTTATATACGTGGAAATGCCATGAAGTGCAATGCGTATTTTTCTAAAAAGTACAGCAGCAAATTTTGAACTTTATATTTGATATTTTACTATCCACTAACATTTCCGCTCATGCAGATGGATGTCCCTTTGCCTTGTATTATTTACAGAAAATTGGCACAAATTATTTTTACTGATAATAGTATCTGAAGATCTGTGGTCTGTCTGGCTGTGAACGGTCTCGGAAACGTGGTAAATACAGGGTAATATAGGCACAGCTTTCAGGTTTAAGGTCAGCGGGAGTAGGCTGGGGGTCTCAGTGCTGCGGGGTCCTTAAATAAACATGATTAAAGCCGCTACCTGCCCGGTTTTAGCGCGAGTATCACTGTTCCCATCAAATCAATGTGGAAAATAACCGCGAATTACTTCACGTATTAAGGCAGAACATCACAAACACAGCTTGTACATCAATTTCATTTATTCTGCTCTACGCAACAAGCAAAGTAGGCCGTGAAACAAATATATAAAAAAATGTCCCTACAATTTTGTATTGTTTAAATTGTTTTTAAGTATCTTAATGCGTTTTTTTCTGTCTTCAAAAGGTAGCTGTCATACTAAGACATTATTACAATTTAGTGTACAAAATAGGGGTCTGCGTCCAAGAAAATTTGAATCATTTGGTCTAAAACAAGGTGAAATAATGTTTGATCGCACGAAGAAATACATAATAAACTCGACAGCCGCCAACTAGTGTCTCGTTGTCGGCACTATCCGTTAACTTCTCAGTCGATCAGAAGTCCGAAAAAGACATTCTGACTTTGATATTTTTTATTTTTATTAAATACAAAGAATAAATATTAAAAGAGGCTTGCCTCAATGCGAATGCTGACAGGGGTTTCTCTCCTGTCTGGGTTTAGCAGCGCAGATGGAAAGTTGTTCAACGCAGCTCCCTCGCGGATCTTCTTGTCGCAAATAAACTTTAGTGAACACATAGTAAAGAGCTGAAAACTTTTAAAGTACTTACCGTTATATCCGAACCCGCAATGTTGTCTAAATGGTACGTGTTCGATGCATCAGAAAGGGGCATAAGCTCATCTAGCGGGGCTTTTTGGTTGATTTTTTATTTAAAGAAGGGCAGTGAAATGTTTACATTTTGCTGTATAAACATCCTGTGCATGTTCCTGTCTATCTTTAAAAGAAATCAGAAACCTATTTTTAATGGAAAACCATCCTCTATTAAGCTACGCCTTTGTGTGCTGAAATTTAAATATACATAATATTAAGATCTGAGCGCAAAGTGCCTGGTTTTCAGCCACTCTATGTGTTAACACGCACAAACCTACTTTTTTGTTGTAGTGATGATAACAATTGCTTACATGAAGTTGAGGGGGGACAAATAAACTGAGCATGATTTTAAAAAGCTATATCATACATATTTTTGTTGCTTATAAGCAATAAGTAAAAACCGCAAAACAAAAGAGGCACACGGAAAAGTCGTGATTTTAACAGAAAATTCCGGCAATGATTAATTTGGAATTTACAGGATATTTCCTCTCATTTTATTCTATATAAAAATGTTGCTTGTGTGTACTTTCCTTTTCAAGAACGTGCGGCGGAATTAGAAGCAAAGAATAAAAAATAAAGCCCGCTTATTCGAAATAAAGGCGGGGAGACGCTCGCTGGTCACATCCCACCATGTACTTCTCGGTGGGAGGGGATTGGGTGGTCTTCTTCTTGCTTCTGACGTCCGACACTGTCAAGAGCCTGCTGGACTCTGATGGCAGCAGATAAGTAAAAGGCGATCTCCTTGGACAAGAGAAGAACAGAGCGGCGGAGTGGAACCCGAGTCCCATTCCAGGACCTTGAACTGGGGACAGCTGAATAGGAATCGATGCTTCATCGAAAGGGGACATCCTGTACTCGCGTCAAAGGGGAAACTTGATTTGTTCTACTTTCTTTGATTCTGCTTCGCAGAGCCTTTCCTCGATCGGCCGAGCGCTGTTTTATTATAAACGCATTGCGCACCGTTCGATTTTTTTTTTTTAATTTTTTTTAATTTATTTGAGCCACTTTTAAGGCGATTTTAGGTGATCTTGCTGAGTACGAATGACAGCCGAGGTCCAGCAGCCCTCCGTGCAGGCTCCGGCACAAAGCAGCCCCATGTCTGCACCGTCGGACAAAAGCAACGGACAAACTTCGCTGATGGAGACCGCCTCGTCCACAACTAAAACCAAGAAGACCAATGCTGGAATTCGGCGCCCGGAGAAGCCTCCTTACTCCTACATAGCCTTGATAGTCATGGCTATCCAAAGCTCTCCGACCAAACGGCTGACACTCAGCGAGATCTACCAGTTCCTCCAGAGCCGCTTCCCTTTTTTCCGAGGTTCGTACCAGGGATGGAAGAACTCGGTGCGTCACAACCTGTCCCTCAACGAGTGCTTCATCAAGCTGCCCAAGGGTCTTGGTAGACCCGGGAAGGGTCACTACTGGACCATCGACCCCGCCAGTGAGTTCATGTTTGAAGAAGGATCTTTCCGCAGAAGACCGCGGGGCTTCAGGAGAAAATGTCAGGCGTTGAAGCCCATGTACAGCATGATGAACGGCCTTGGATTCAACCATCTTCCCGAGTCCTACAACTTCCAGGGGACCGGAGGAGCGCTGTCTTGTCCTCCAAACAGTTTATCTTTGGACAGCGGGATTGGGATGATGAACGGACATTTGGCAGGCAACATGGATGGGATGGGTTTGGCAGGACATTCCGTGTCGCATTTGTCGGCCAACAGTGGACATTCCTACATGGGGAGTTGTACCGGATCCACGGGGGGCGAGTACAGCCACCACGACAATTCTGCCTCCCCACTGCTCACCGGCGGAGGAGTTATGGATCCACACCCAGTCTACTCCAGCTCCACCACGGCTTGGGCTCCGAGCGCCTCGGCGTCCTTAAATAACGGCGCATCTTACATCAAGCAGCAGCCCCTGTCGCCATGTAACCCCGGAGCGAACCCGCTGCAGCCCAGCTTACCAACACATTCCCTAGATCAGTCATATCTTCACCAAAACGGCCACAGTACCACCGACCTGCAAGGTATGTTCTAAATACTCTTCAACACCCGCATGCGTCTTGTAAGTTGTAGTCTTCACTGACAAATCACTGAAAATTGTGGAGGACAATTGTCACCCTTACTATTAATTATGTAGCTGACGCATTTGTACAAAGTGAATTATAGTGTTGGCACTCTACAGTAAGTTAATTACAATTATTTACAGATCTAAAGCGATGCCATTATTACTATTTGGTGAGTCCCTTTAGCAAAGGTCGTGCAGTAAGAGGGAAATTTGAACCCGGGACCCTCTCATTTCCCAAGTCACGGCTCTGATCAGGACACTACCTGCTGCCCATAACTAGCACCAAGGGGTTATTTTTTTACATTTAATTTAAAACGTTTCAATGAAAAGTCAATTGAAAACAAAACTGTAAAATGAAATCAGCAGCAATAGTACGGACAGCATATGCTATATACAGCATTTTTAATTTACTAAGGTAGTCTTTATAAGCAAATCTTTGGCTATATTTGCATAACTGTAGTCTGAAATTAAGTTGGAGGGCACCACTGAAACCCAAAGAGATTCAACTATTTTATTCATCAAAAAAATGTAGCTTTTTACATAAAGTGGCAATTTCGATAGCATTTAAAATTGACAAAAGGTAAAGTTATTTTTGGCACAGTGAAATAAAGAAGGCTGTAACCGTAATAATTCATTTCCCAATTCTTGACTTTCTCATAGACGAAAGATGCTGCATTGATGGACAAAGCAAACCCCCATTGTTCTGTTTTCATATATTAATTTATTTGGTTGTTGGTATCACAGCAGATGCTTTAATAAAGACATGGATGTGTTCAGAGACATGTCAAACCCGAAGTGGGCACTGCAATTACCCCGCAGCAGAGCGCCTTAAGTGCTTTTGCTTCCTGTCCTCGTTTGACTGGCCGAGGACCCGACTAAATAATAATAAACAGAGTGGCTCAACCCGGGCTGTTTTCCTAATAAACCCTTGGAGCTGATTCCAGAAAGCACGCGCGGGGGCATCTCCGTGGGGACACGCGCTCAGGACGCTGCCAATGCCACTCCGGTGAGCGCGCGCGCACCAGCGCACCAGCGCGCTAGCGCGTCAGGGCGGCGTGCTCGAGGGAGTCGCGCGCGGAGCCGCGCCGCCGGCGCGCTGTCAGTTATCGAACGGTCCCACAATCCCACGATCCCCGGCGGTTCCTTAACCACAGTCTGCACGACTCGGGAATCACCCTGCTTCCCTTACATACAACGCATTTAATGCTACATTCAGTCCGAGTTTGCAGATTATGCAGACACCTAAACCTAAACACTGGATTGTCCCACTAAAGTAAAAGAAAGTAACAAATTAAAATATTTACCTCATCTTAATATCTGTCCTCTTTATAGCAGAAAAACTCTAAATTACGTAAATTTATCAGTACAAAACAGGTTACTCGGTAACTTCCACTTAAGATATGCGTGTACATAATTAAAATACAGTAACTTAATATTTGGTATTCCGAGAATAAAATTATTAACTGTATTAAAGTAATTATTCACAATATACATGAATATTTTAAGGTGACAGTTCACCTCTCTCAGTGAAAAGGTCACAACGGGAAAAACAGACAACTAAATGCATATTGCAAGTTGAACTAAAACTATTTTTCATTTTGGAAAAAAAAAAAGTCGTTGCCGCAGTTACAGTACTTTATTACAGTATTTTAGGTAAGTTTTCTATTTTGCAAGAGAATCGCCGATATGGATTGACACAAGTGTGGCAATCTGAATAGAAGTTTTACATACGTTTATTTTAATTAAAAAGTTAATTGATGCGCTGCGCAAAAACAGCATGTTCAGATTTTTTTAAGCGCTTCAGCACTTCTGCTTTATGTTTGGCCTACTTATAATTAAATGTTTAGCAATTAAATTGTTTACGCGGTTAGGTAACTCACACTATGACTAACTGCTATTCCTAAAGCAGGATTGCGACCGTCCCGTAGTCTGGAAACAGGGGCACTCGGCTGGTCAGGGTACACAAGAAAAAAGACAGTCGTCCGACAGGGTATACACACACACACACACACACACACACACACACACACACAGTACAGCCAACTTAGTGGCCAATCCATCAGGAATCGCAAGTTTGGACTGTGGGGGGTAACCGGAGCATTCGGGGAAAACCCACGCAAGTACATTAAAACTCAGCAGGAACTAAATGAGAATCGAACCTACGTTCGATCGCACAGCCCACGCGAAGTGAGACAGTCCTGCTGCACTACCGCGACGCCCGACTTTTAAATAGTGATAGAGTTAAAATGTAACACATTTTTTTTGTGAGCACTGTGTGTAAACAGATATCGCAAAGCATAATAACACAGATTTAGGGCTCTTCCCTTGCAATCTGAAGGTTCCTGGTTTGGAGGCCACTCTTGCGGGATAGTTCTTGATCGAGGTATTATCCTGATGAGACAATAAGAACGTAAAAATAATTGTAAAGCTAACGTTTTAAATCGCTACAAAAATCAAGTGATTTAGACATATTTCATGAGATTTTAATTAGTGACCCATTGTAAGTAGTGTATCTAGCAGTGTAAGTCACCTTGGTGAATAAGGTGTGTGGCCTGATAACACTACATAGAGCTCACCGGAAGTTGCTTTGGAGAAAAGTGTCTGATAAATAAATAAATAAATGTAAATATAATGTAATCAGCCTTCTAATTAAACTAAAGTCTTTCATGAATGTATCAGTGTATTAAATACATCAGAATCAATGAAAAACTGCATCAGTACTAATAAGCGCACCAGTAGAAACGGTGAACTGGATCAACTGCAGTTATACGAGTAATAATTACAGTAATTAAAAAATTATAGTAAAAAATAAAAGAGTATCAGTACTACAGTAATCCGTGGTACCTATCTAATAATCTATCAGCTGAACAGTTGAAATATGAACTGACAGCTTAATCAATACCAAAGAAGAGTTGTGTCAGTACTACTTAGTACTTTACTTAGCCGAGTGATTACGTAAAATCCAAGAGAGTAAATCTAAATGTGAATGTAACGAGCCTGGTGCTGTACCGTGCTCTTCCAGCAGGTATACCGCGGTATCACTCCCAGTCCCCCGGCATGTGTGACCGGAAGGAGTTCGTCTTCTCCTTCAACGCCATGACGTCCCCGTCCATGCACTCGCCCAGCGGCGGCTCCTACTACCACCACCAGCAGGTCGCCTATCAGGACATCAAACCCTGCGTGATGTGACCGCAGAGGAGCAGCGACGAGGAGTCACTGTTGCAACCCGCAGACATGGCATGCGACCCGTGGCTGGGGTGCGACCGAGGACCCACGAGGGAGGGAGGGATTGGGGGGGAAGTTGGGGAGGGAGCGCCCCGCAACAGCCCACCGCGGACACGGAGAAGCGCAAGTGGCGGATCGGTACACGAACTCGATTAACTGAAAAAAAAAAAAAAAGAGGTCCTTTAACTGCAGAGCATCTAAAAACAGCTCGCGCTTGTAAGGAAATGGAGAACAAAACACTAAAAAAAAAAAAAAAGGTGGAAAGGCTTCCCATTTAATGCCAAGAAACGGCTGCCTGCCATTGAAGGTAACGCAGTAAAATATAATAAAGTACATCTTCTTTGTCCCAGAACCAGTTTAGGTACTAACTCTGCTGGCGGATGAATACCACTTAAGTCTACCGTTGATTGCTTGTAAAATATCATTGTTTATTTTTTTGTCTTGAATTCCGTACAGTTCTTCAGAACGCAAAATCTGAATGGCATTTTTGTTTTTTCTTTGAGGTATTCAGTCAATATAGCGAAGCTATTAGTTTGTATACTTTTTATATGACAAACTGTGTCCGTCGGGGACAATCCAGATGTGTTTTTGACTTATTCGTTAATAATTTTACGTGGACACGATTTTATCAGTTCCAAAGAAAAATGGCACTTTTAAATAAATAAAAAAAAAAACAAAGCAGCCTCTTATTTATTCAGCGTATCCATTTAATTGTAAAATTATAGCCTTAGAATGAAAATGTACTTTATTGGCAATATTTGCCATGAAGCTTTGTTCGATATGAAATACAGTCGGAAAATTATCTGTGTAACTGCGACTGTTACATAGGCCGTATTCCTGTACTTGTGTGTATATATATGTAATGACACCTGTATTTCTTCTGCACTGTATGCATTGTACATGATGGTCTTAATGATGATTATGTTCAAAAATTTAGACTAGTCTGTATATAAACACAGTATTTGTATAAAACTAAACATAATGGCATGCAGTTGAGTGAAACTGTTAGAAACACCTATAAACAAATGTCCTTTTTTTCCAAATACATGTTGCCCTTTGCCTCCGTACTTGAGTCCTCAAATATTGAATGAGTATTTAGAAAACCTGCACCACAACTGACATTGCACGTGGATTATGAATAACAGTAATAAGAAAATAGAAAAATACTAAGTAGGCTGTGGGATACTTGATTTGTGTGTGACATGATCGTATGATAGTTTTATTAAAAGAAGCAGTCAAAATATACAGTTTGTCAGATAATGAAGGCAAATTGAACCAGAACTAGGAGCTCTGCTTTATATCTTTAAAAAAAAAAAAATCATTTCATTAATGTCATGGGATAAAATACCAGAAACGGTGTATGTGGTGCAACCGTTTGCTGTGTCCCAATTAACCCCAACAAATCAGCTTCGGCTTTGACAGAGGGAGGCCCACTTTGCATCACGTTCTGAGTGGGACTGTGAGTGGGAGTGGGATCATGACCACCGCTGCTGCTCACTCTTCCTCTCCCACCAGAATACCTTCTCTGTACACTGCTTCTTCTCAAATATGACATTTTAGATGGGATGTTTTTAGTAGACCTAGGTTTTTTTTTTTTTTTTAATTACTGTGGGATACTTTGATTAATAGTCATCATAGGCCCCACAGCTACTCTCTTAAAGAGAAGGCCAAAATCTGTCTCGCGGGGTGATGCCATGGGGAATATTTCTGGGGTTCTCAAAGTGACTTAGAAGAAACCCAGTATGTACATCAGAACTTAACCACATTTGGAATAATGTCACTGTTAAAACAAATGTCAGCAGCTAACATAAGGCTTCCTGTTCTTCCTGTTCAGTGGGGTCTTAAAACAGCACCTTATATGGGTTTCCATACTGAAACAAAAAAAGGTTCCTCAAGGACTCATGTTTGGCACCCTTCTTCAAAGGGGGCACTCATTGCTTTGCCCACATCCTTTTACTGACATACAGTATTGCATTTATAAAACTAAACTTTAGATTTTAAAATGTCCTCCCTTGAAAATATGTTATTTGGCACATTTAAAATAAAAATATAGAAAAAAACCAACCAATTAATTCCAATAGCCTAATGAAAATAGACCAAGTGACATTTATACTAAATATTTGTAAAGCTGTTTTTGGGATAAATTATAATTTAAACACTGAAAATGATTACAATTATAAGTTATGCCTAGGAAGTATGCATTTCCCCTATTTCAAGATATGACAAATCGTACGTTTTCTTGAACTTTGAAAGTGGTGTTAACCTTATTAAGTTTAATTAAAATTTACTGAGGTGAATTTGAATTCTTTTTCTGGACGGTAACTGTGTACAGAATAGTCTACCGCCGGTTGCAAAAAGGTTTTTTTTTTTCTTCTAAGGTTTTTATAAATATATACAACAATATTTGGTAAAAAATAAAACAATCCCAAGTGATAAATCATACAAAAGGATTTAAACATTCAGAGATACTTTAAATTGTAATAGGACTGTTACACATTCACTTAATTTCTTTTAACATGGTTTGCGATAAAATTTACAGGTACAAAGGTCAAGACGGATGCTTGGACTGGTTTAACGCTTTAGCTTTGCTATGGCTAGTTGTAAGATTTTAAATTTCCTAAATTGCATTTCAAATTGTAGCGCTGTTTCATATACATTTTTCGTGGTATTAATGACTGCAAACCGTGCAGCTGCAGACACAGCATTACAAGAAATTGCACAGCACGAAAGAGTCACTCTTGCTTGTTACTGTGTGGAAACTTTCAAAAGAGAGTTAGGAGGTGAGTTGTTTCAGTAATGTTCGAGTTTGACAAAAATTAATTTTCTGGAAAATTACCAAGCTCCTTTTAAAGTGGTGTCTGACCTCTAGTGGATACATTTCTTGACAGATAAAGCTTTAAATTTTTATCCTTTGCCAGCCTTTTGTATCACGCAATGCCGAGCTGGTGGGGAGCACTTGGTAAAATTCCCATGTACGCACACAGAGGGTGGGGACAAGGGGTGGGGGGTATGTGTGGACCACACATCAGGCTTTGCTTATGACGTTAGACAGAGCATGTTGGCTGTAGCCGGGGTCGAAATTCCTCCTCACAGCTCATGACTGCTCGCCAAGGCGGATGAGGCCTCCATAAAAAGCCAGACTTGTTTAGTGAAGCAGACACGCAATTTGCTCATCCATCAGCCTCTTGGACACAACGACACCCATCTGCTAGCCCTGCCGGTACAGGTATGCACCCTGGGAGCCAGAGAGGGGATGAGGCAAGGTTGACACCCACACACTGCTACTGCAGCTGGAACCGCATCGGCGTAGGCTGGAAGTGTGTTGCAGCCTTGCCTCCGTGAATGGTAAGCTCGACATTTTCCCTCGTTAGACCCTCCTTTCTATGCCCAGGCATCTCAATCGAGAATCAGAATCCAGCTGCATAAAGACTAATCAAAATTCTGTCATTCCCAATGACTCTTCCGTCATAACTCCGCAAAACATTGGCTTCCCCTTCCGAGCACAGAGGTAATGTCATTACGTCCTCCACACTTGGCCCGAACCAACGCTGCTTAGGCTGGTTTGCCAAAATGACACTAAGTGAAGATCAGTGCAACATCAGAGCAACATTTTTACTAAGCAGTTTGTCAGAACCACGTTATTCGATTTAGTATCATAACATTAAACCCTTTCACTGATACTTTGCTCAAATGAACAAACTGAGTTATACTCTTCTCGTAATTACATTCCTACATTTCCTCTGAAAATAAATTGCTCTTTCAAGTAGGAATAAACAAACATTTGGACGTTGCAGTCTGTATGTTACAGCTTCCCAGCGATCAGCCCAAGTTTCTACCTTAGAGCAGTCAGCTTTTAAATCAATAAAATGTCTCAATGTTTTTTAACTTCCCGTCATTCCAAAATATATTTGCCCACAAGGAAAAGGAAGCCTAGGCAAGTCTGGCATGAATGAGGGTGCTTTTCAAACTTCAACAATAACATGGATGGTAATATCAAGAACACCGACACACTTTTCTGGGTTCTCCTTAAGAAAGATTTATTTTTAAATGCAGCCCTTCGCTACCCCTTGTATTCATGAGCATGACGTTTCTGAAAGCCTGCTAGGACGCTGCATTAACTTTAAACTCCCAATAACTGCAGAGATGGCTGAACGAAGAAAGCAAAAGCTTTTCCTGGACTTCCTAAAAGGAGAGGAAGGAAGATTAATTCTTAAATTAGCCCTTTTCTCCTCCCTGCATTTATGGCTGTGAGGTTTGTGCGACAAACAGACAGGAAGTAGCATGTTTATGCCTGGCTGGAGCGCTTGGCCTCAGTCTGGGTTTCTGGCACCTTGGCTGGCCTTTGTGCATGGACTGGCCTCCTGTGGCTTCTCTGGCTCCTGGCAAACTCCGCTTGTAGGCCGTGCCCGTTAACGGAGAGCCCCTGCAAGGCGGCCAGGGCGGCCTCTGCAGCCCTGCGGTCATTGTAGTCCAAAAAGGCCCTGCGCTGAGGACCCTGCCAGTGTAGCTTGAGCGGCAGAACCCCGCGATCCCGCAAGGCTCCCTTCAGCTCACCCACACGCAGGCCTGAGGGGATGCCGCCCACATACAGCGTAGCGACGGCCTCGGGCTCACCCCGAGCCTTCTCCCGTGACTCCCTGGGGAGATCTTCTTTCGCTCTCTGCTCCGCCTTTCCCAGAGTCACATCTTTCCCAGACTGCTGCTCTAGGGCACGCAGCGTCTTCAGAATCGGGATCTTTCCTAACATGTCAGCATCCAGCTGGAGGTGAAAAACATGATTTCAGAACTCCATCAAATAAGTCCTAACACTGGGGGCCCTTCCAGGAATTAGGGAGGAATTCAAGATTAGATGAGTTCCATGCAAGTGCCTTCACTCATGCCTCCAGCTACCACAGATAACAGAGGTCAAGGCTTCAGTATTTTTTGACCTTGGGAATTCAAGAAATACATATTTTTCACTGAACTTTCTAGCACATTTGCATCGCAAAAGTTAACAAGGGGTTTGCAGCCCAAAAGAACTGTGGCTACTGCTAATGGCAACTGGAAAACAAACCAAAAAGAGGCAACATCATAAAATAAAATCCTCTCTACAATTTCCACAGTGATTCAGAGCGATCAAATACACTGAGAGGTCCTGAGTGATGTTTTCCCCCAGGGAAGAAAAAGATCTGGATACACCCTTCTTCCACCATCTTAAATCATGTCGTCACATAATATACACACAGACAACTCAAAATGAGCGATTAGTGTTTTCTAAAAGTTTGTAAAGACAGATCAGAAAAAGGACTATATATATATATATATATATATATATATATATTTCAATCCACTTGTATCTAAAGTTTGCTAAACGAATAAATGCAAATGCGCAACCCAACTACTGATAACAAATGAACCCGCCCCTTATAAGCATTAGCAACTAGGCATGGATTCCGGGGCACTGATAATGCTTTTCGGTTCACAAATAAAACTTACTCTCTTCCCATCTATCGACAACAAATAATCTAGACCAAGCTTGTTTTAAGACAAGGGAACTTTGAGAGTGAAGAGAAGGTAAGACAATTTCAGATTATGGGGTGTTCTGCACAGGATACACAAGTCTATTGTTTTATCTTGGCCTCCTGACCACGATTTCCATGAGACATACAAAGCCATGTTTGCCCGGGTAAACGTGTTTGAAGATTAGTCATGCCCTTCCTGTCCCATGATAAAAAGTTCCCAACTATTGTTGATGCCTTTTTCAAAGGGTCAGAGACGGTCAGGCCCAAAACACCGTCTAAGAGTGACTTTACAATACAATATTTTTCTGTTTCTATGGTTACAGAAAGAAAAAACAAGAAAACCACAATAAGCATAAACGCAAAATAGACTGCAAGCTGTGCTGAACCAAAAGAGAAAGTGCGATCTTACTCACTTTGGCCCAGATGATACCCTCTGGTTTGGGGAGTTTGCAATCTGTCCGGATGACTCTGGTTGGAGTGAGGATATAATCAACGGTGACGTCATGACTTTCTATGAGATCTTCTGGGATATCTACCACCTGTAAAATCAATATATAAAATAGATAACCTATCATTTCGAAATTAATTTTAAATTTTTTTCTGTTGCAGGTACTAACCTGGCAGTCATGGACTATAGTGACAACCACAGTTGCACTGCTCACAGCACCCATTGATACCATCATGGCATATTCCATATCAGCGTAGCCTTCTCCTTTCCCAATGCGATACCCTGATTCGTTTGACAAAATATATACCAACGAAGGTGAAAGAGCTCAGAGAATGTGCACGAAACTTGACAAAAACTGACTTTTGGCTAAACTGGCAAGAAAAATGTGTTTAAAACATTTACATTTATTCATTTAGCTGACGCTTTCGTCCAAAGCGACTTACAGTGTTGAAGTTACAATTATTTACCCATTTATAGAGCTGGATAATTTTACTGAAGCAATTTAGGGTAAGTACCTTGCTCAAGGGCACTACAGCCAGAGGTGAGGCTTGAACCTGCAACCTTTGAGTGCAAAAGCAGTAACGCTAACCACTACGCTACCAGCTGTCTCAAAACAAGGAATATCATATTCCTCAAGCTGATACAGCCTTTACCTTTTTCAGAAACGGCCACGGATCCCACCACAACCAAGTCCACCGTCACTTTAGCATCCAAGCCAACAGGCCTGCTGAACTCTTTGACTCCCTAAGCAAATTCAAATGACAATGATATTTCTAACTACATTTAATGAGAACACAATATAGTATATTATAAAAGAAAGTTTACATGGACAATACACTGAAATTGTCACTCTTCCCCATACAAATTAAAGTGCGTGAAGCGTGAAACGAATGGTGCAATGGTTTCATAAGCTACCTGAGAGGTGGAGCACACGCGCAGGTCCTCTTTGCTTGCTCCCGCGGGAGGGATTATGTGATTGAACAGGCCGTTCCTCAAACGGGGAGTGGGGACCAGTAACATCTTTCGAGCCTGTAAACCAGAACACCTTCTTTAAGAAGCAAGCACAACTATTTCACAGCTATGGAAATACCACCATAAAACATAAGCACAGCATGTCTATGCTATATGTTGTTAACACTATAGGACATATTTTTCTGGGCCTTTTTAGAGTCATAAAGTGGTGACCCCTTGTAAGAAACAAGAACAAAGTCTGAAGTGTAGGAACTGAAGATATGAATATATTTTTGTGAGTGAGGGGCAGCAGGTATCATGATGATCAGAGTTGCCACCTTGTACCTAGAAACTAAAACCCAAACTCAAATCCTGCTTCCTGCTGCAGTACATTTATATTTTACATTTATTTATTTAGCAGACACTTTTCTCCAAAGCGACTTCCAATGAACTCTACGTAGTGTTATCAGCCCACACACCTTATTCAGCGCAGTAACTTACACTGGGTCACTCATCCATACATCAGTGGAACACACACACTCTCTCTCTCTGTCACTCAAACACTATGGGTGAACCTGAACAGCATGTCTTTGGACTGTGGGAGGAAACCAGAGCACCCAGGGGAAACCCATGCAGACATGGGGAAAATATGCAAACTCCACACAGACTGAGTGGGGGTCGAACCCACGTCCTCTTGAACCACCCAGGTGCTGAGAGACAACAGCGCTACTCGCTGTGCCACCATGCCACAATAAGAAGGTACTAACCCTGAATTGATACAGTAAAAATGACCACCTATATGAATGAGTAACATTGTAAATAGCTTAACACGGTATAATACTGTAGACAAAAGCTTCAGATAAATAAATAAAAGTAAATGTGAGAGTGTAGTTCTCAGAAAAGAACCTTATAAATGATTGACACCTTAAAATGTCAGAACACTGGCTTTGCAAAGCTTTGCACCAGTTTATAACAAACTGTGTCAACCCAAGGCACACAGCATCGCAGCCATCTTTCAGGACACAAAGCAGTTACCTGGAGCACTGCAAGCCGTGCCCCTTCAAGAGGCTTGTCGGGATCCACCTTCACCTCACGTGTCCTGACAAAGGCCTCGAGCTCAGTGAGAGCTCCACAGGCCTGATGAGCCCCCTGTGGCACATGGGAGAGCATGGTGAGTGTGCTGAGCACGCTGAGTGAAAACTTACATCCAGGGTCACGTAGCGGGCCTGCTGCTGGGGTGCGTCTGGGTTCACCTTCACCACCTTACTGGACCTGAAGTTGGCCAAAGCGCGGAGTTTGTCTCCAGCCTGCGCAGCTCCCTGTCCGAGCAGAACAGACGGCCAACGGGAAATGACTCGCATGATGGCCCTTTTCCCTGTAGCGTGGACATATGTTTAACTGTCCCTTTGGGTGAACGGCACGATTAGCTCGCTTACCTCACCTTGCTCTGACAGGGTTTCGCTTCTTTTCACTGCTGATGATGACTCTAGCACGGTAAATCATTACACACAAGTCTAGCCACCAGGTCTCTAACCATAGGGATAAATCTGTTGCTGTTTATTATATATATAGTGAATATAAAAAATTATTGATTAATCCCCTGCTGTAGAATGAGTAAATAGCTGTATGTCACCTTGGATAAACTTTAGTATCAGCTTCTTGACTAATTAATACAATACAGTGTAAGTGAAGCCTGATATTTTTAAAAGGCCCTTGGTAGTTTGTGGTTGTTGTCCTTGCTGTTTTATTCCAATCATATTTCACCACTTGATTTGTAAGAGAGAAGCGAGTCTGAAATAGAATAGAATCCTAACTGCATTTAGACAACGTCAACGGTGTGATGTTAATTATGTAACGATTACGATATGTCGTGTACCTTAAAGTTAGGAATTCTGTTATGAACAGGTCTCGGAAAGTTGGCCAGGTTTCTGTTTTCCATGTAATCCCACACTTTGTGCCGGATCTCCCACTTCGTTGCCCCTAGTCAGGGGAAACAAACAGTTTTAGTACTCAGACTCACGGCTTTTTTTTGCACGAAGAGTTCCAAAACAATGAAATGAAACAATATCCAATGCAAAATAAAAACAAGAGATCACCAGCATTTATCTTTATACACGGCTCCATTGTTCTTCAATTGCGAAGACACCGAGTTAGAAACTACAAAGACATGTAACACTGCGCTACATTGTGATACAAACATAAAAGCGCTAAAGACACCGCTCTGGCGTAGACCTGACACTATGAGGTACGGTGGCCCACCAGGACCAAACCTAACGCCACTCCGCTTGATATTTCGACTTTGCAGTTTTCAGTCCAGTGCAGTATTTAGTTCAGTCAGTGGCCTTTACGATTTACAAACTACTTAAAACAAGCTCACTCCTTACAAGGATTTACCCATTTATACAGCTAGGTGACTTGTAATGTATCACTTTACGGTAAGTATCTTTGATCAAGGGCACTACATTGAAGGCAGCAGCTCGAACCACCATGATGCCCCCCTCCTGCCAACATTCGCCGTTCTCTCTTGTTCCTAGTGAAAAAATCATGTTTAATATGACTTTTCTAGACCGTGATACTTAATGTTATAGCCGCACATGGCATCTACACCTGACATACTGGTTATATAGTGTCATCTTCAGTCAAAATCGGCAATGTGGTCTTGGAATGCATCTAATTTCACTGTGAAACAGTGTATATTAAGAGGCCCTTCTCTATCATAAATTAACGACAAGACACATAGGCTAAAGTAAATGTAACATTAATGTTTCTGTATATGATACAGGTACAGGTGGCTCATTAATATTTTTCCTCCTCTTTCTGGAGTAGTTATATTATATTATATTATATTATAGTTAAGGATTAAAAAGCCTGTCACTCCAGTCCAGAAGGGGGCACCAAACACAAAGCTAAACTTATTCAGCACTGTGGCACAGCAAGGTACACACACACAGATTTTCAGAACCGCTTGTCCCATAATGGGGTCACGGGGAACCGGAGCCTACCCGGTAACACAGGGCGTAAGGCCGGAGGGGGAGGGGACACATCCAGGACGGGACGCCAGTCCGTCGCAAGACACCCCAAGCGGGACTCAAACCCCAGACCCACCGGAAAGCAGGACTGTGGTCCAACCCATTGTGCCACTGCGCCACCACACCCCCTTTCAGCAAGGTACTTACCCTGAATTGCACAAGTAAAAACTATCCTTCTGTATAAATGTGTAAGTAAGTAGCTGGTATAACATTTGTAGATGCTTCTGAGAGAAAGAGTGTGCTAATTTCCATAATAATAATAATAATAGGGGATCCCTTTAATAATGGGGGACCCAAATTATTAATAAATTAAATAATAATGAATGGTCTCACCACTGATTTGCTAAGGTGCCCCAGTTTTGGCTGCTGTGCACTAGTTCAAATGAAGGAAATCTCATGAGGTTTTGTCCAAAGTGAGAGAACCACCACAAATATTCAACATTTGCTCGGCGTGGACCACGTTCTGAAGGAATCTTGGATATAGCACAGGAAAAACATAAGCAAGCTGAGGCACCACGCAGACACTGAATACCTTTTCTTCCTAACAGTTATTCCTTGTAACATTTGTTTTTCCTTGTAACAGATATCTTTTCGCTGAGTTATTTTCAAGTATATTGGTAGATTCCTGTGTGTCCGTCTTTCACTGTACTTCTGCAAATTCTTTACAGATACTTTGGCATGGCCAGACCCCAGGCCTATTCTCTGAAATTTCACCCAGTAATCAGCTGTAAGTACATCTCACAAAGTTATGCCAGCCCTGAAGAGAACGTTCAGGCTGAAGTCAACCTTTATTCTCCGAACGCTGCAACCCTTCCAGATATTCCAGCTGTCCCAGCTGGCTTGCATTGGTTCACTAATTCAGGGGCCTCAGTGACTCCAGACTGGAGTGGCGCTGGCACTGCCAGACTCTCGCCTCAAGGCATGAGAGGCGCAGTTACAGGAAAGGTAGGCTGTGGCGTCTCTCAGTCCCTGCCGCGCTCATCACACCTTGGGGCAGTGAACCTCGGTGACCCACAGGAGGCTCGTGACGGGGATTCTCGGCACCATCTGAGAGGGCTTCTCTGGCTCAGGATGGTCATATTTTACGGGAAGCCTACGGTGACCTGTATGCCCTCCTTTTGAAATGGACCCCCGTCCATTATAGCAAGTTCTGAAAATTCCAGCCTTATAAAAACAAAATGAGTACTTTCATTTTTGTTAGCAATTAAGGTAGAAATAAAAGATGAAATACACAGCATGTGAGATCTGATGTGGAGACAGGTCAAAACATCTAACAAAATTTCACGTGAAACAGAAATAGGCATAATGATTGATCTACAGGTGAAGCAATGAAATGGATATAAACAGCTGAAAGTGACCATATACAGGTGTATCAGTAGCTTTCGTTGACCATTATGTTGCCAGTTTTCAATTTATCTATGCGTAATTTGAAAAGACATAAAAAAGAATATTTATTCTAGTATTTCTTCTCAGTTTTTAGAATCCACATGCATTCATGTAAATTAGACCCATATGCAGTATAAGTAATCTTATAGCACTAATTCCACTGAAATGTATGTCCTGAAGCAACTTGAATATAAACCGTATGGCGCTGAATTCAGAAAAACATTTGAAAACAGTTTGCAAACGTAGACAGAGACTGCATGTCGACAGAATGCTGGCATGTTAATATGACCTTAGCCTGGTACAGATTTACTGTTTTGGTTACTCAGGTTCTTCACTTGCTGTAATTGGATGTCAAATGCAACCGAGAGAGTAGCCTGCATTGCATTTATCTCTAAATGCACTACCTGATCATGGAATTGACACATTGTCAGGCTATCCTCTCTTTGGTTTGACCTTGTTTCCATCCTTCTTTCCTTCTTTTAGTTTAATAAGTACAGAACAAAAAAGAAAAATCCGTGAGCACTTTGTATACATACACCAAAAAGAGAATCATATGTTTTGCAGTGCAATGCGGATTCAAAAAAGATTTTGCATGCTACTCTGCAAACTAAGAGCTGAATACTGTATATAACTATGGTTGCTGAAGTATAATGCAAAGGGCCGTCCACTGGTGAAATGTGTGGAAATTGCCAGTAGGCTTCAGTGTGTGATTTCAGGTTCAGCTTGGTGCTCGCACAACATCCCATAAATGTCAGCTTAAGCCTGGTGTATCTAAAGTAGTGTGTTATGGATATTCAACTATGTGCCAAGTTTCCCAATAAATTGTCATATTTTTGCAAAGGTCTATGCGAACCTGCTCTTAAATGGCAGTGGACAGCTGGAAGCATAGTGATTTGAGTCTCTACCTTTGTATCCAAAGGTGACAGGCTTGATCCCCATGTCTGGCTGTAGTACCTTTGAGTAAGGTACTAACCTTAAATTGCTCCTGTTAAAATATTCAGATGTATAAATAATTGTAAGTTACTTTGGAGGAAAGTGTCAGCAAAATAAATCAGTGTAAATGGAGTAGTAACACAGAGTCCTTTGAACAGCTTCATTCAACAAAATTGTAATTTACCTAACTCTATTCTGGGTCTATATGGAACACATAAATTGTTTTGTTTTAACCCAGGATCTGTGGTCTCAGGCCTTTTTCAGTGTCCATCATCCCACTATTTTCAAAGCTGTTATGCTAATGAAGGTCACACTAGCAACATGCCCTGCACTTTCCTTTCTTTGTATTTGATAAATTATTTTTTTGTACCCGAATAAGGCTTTACATAGCCGCTATTCCTGTATTGTATGTAAATGTTTGTGTATCTTTAAAAAAAATGTAAGAATGTAATCAGGAATCATCTATTCTGTTTTTCATGCAGCTACTTGTGTGATGAACATTAGTGCACATAGTGGAAAGAAACAAACTAAGTTTACTTAAGAATCACACATCTGCAACTGTCTTTCTCCTGATGTAATGAACACATTGTATTTCTCAGAGATGTATGTTACTTTGGAGAAAAGCATCTGATAAATGAATAAATGTAAATGTAAATTTGAGATTTGATTAATTTAAATCAACAACATAACATATTTCACGTGCTGGTAGTATTTCCAAGTCCATCCGTCCACCCATGTCCACGAGGAGGCCATGATGAAAGAAGGTGAACGGATGATGCAGGAGGCCAAGGAACCAGAGACAACGACGAAAATGGGACGTGAAGTTCCGGAAAACAGCTTTATGAAGAATTTTCTTAACAAAAATGCATGCAGATGAGATGCTGTAATTATGCTAATTATGCAGGTCAGAAGTTTGTTTGCTTACGTAATGGATTAGTCAAGACCCAGTCCCTTTTTTCAGACCTCTTCACGAGAAGGTGAGGTGACTTTTTAATATTTTTGGAATTTCGACATTTCGTAATCCCGGGAAAGTATCAATTATCGGAAATACAGGGGCTGACATCATGTGGTAACGTTAAAACAGTGAGCCTAACAAAATAAACAGCTGAACTGCAATTTCCGTCGTTGTCACACTGCGTTCATATTCTTTGTTTTTTTCATCGTTTATTTTTTTAATATTCCCTGCGCTCGTAAAAACACTAGAAAATATTAATGAACGGTCCATCTGAAATTAACGACAGTTCTAGAAGTTACCGATAAGCTAGTGCATCTTTTTTTGAGTTAGTATTAGTACTACAACTATCAGGTTTTATTCTGTTTCCCTTCGCTTCAAACCAAATTGCGCAATCACGACGGTGCGAAAAGAACTAGCTTTTAATGTTCACATTCTTGTCGATATACATATTTTCCAAGTGTCCACAGCCACTACCGTGTATCGATGGGATCGCAGCGCCACGCGACCACAGGCACACACATCACACTAACCGCCACTGCCCGCACGTGCACTCGGTTTTCCCGCCTCTCGGAACGTCCCACAGCCGCAGTTTTGAAATATCGCGAGATAGGAAGGGGCTGTTGCCAAGACGCTAGTCTGTTGACGGTACGATCGCGTCGGACTTAGCAACGTGTGCTAGCCGATCATCCGTTGGCCTTCTCTTTCATTCTTTCTGTCTTTATTACAAGTATTTTGGCGTGAGCTGAAAACATAAAGATGGTAAGTCCCTCCCGTTCATCCTGCTTTCCTGTCTGTGACTACAGACGGTAATTAATTAGTATCCGTTTGAGGCTGTGGCGTCGCCGAAGTGGAGAAGCTGTCTCTTCAGCGCTTGGTTTTCAACTCTGTGATGATGCTGATTGTCCAACACAGGCTGTAGCTGTGCTCCTACGCTGCCAGTTTGTTCGCTACACAGGAAGATCAGCTGTGTTTGGGCTGGAAGCTGAGCTCGCTTACATTTATCTTCCTTTTCCTCAAAAGCGACTTACGACAATGATTTACCAATTATGATTATATAATCGTGCAATTTTTACCGGAGCCATTTAGGGTAAATACCTTGCTTAATGAGACAGCATTCGAACCTGCAACAACATCCGAGTCCGCATAGCAGCACTAACTACTACGCCACCTGCTGGCTGGTGGACAGATATATTAACAAATTGCAGATAAACGTTCCATCAAAGCATCTATAAATGTATCATTTTCACCTCAGTTTCCAGAGAATAAGCGACAATGAACTGGTGCTTTGCTGTGAGAAGAGACTGAAACGGGCAGTACAGTACAGTACTATGGTACAATACTTACATACCTGCCATAAAAGGGAAAAGGAGTGACAGCTCCCATTCACAAATAAAACATTATTATTGAAGTATTAGCTTCTTGGATATTTAAATATTTATTTATTTAAAAATAATACTTAGAATAGAATTTTTCAACAAGTGCTTGGACAGTAAATGTGTGCAGAAACCTGCCACTAAATTGAAATGGACAAAGAATATGGTAAACTGTGATGTCAGCTGCACAAAACGCTTGTCTTTACAGGAGTATCAGCTTGCATCCACTCAGGAATGTGACCAACAACTTTGACGATGTGTTTTTCATTCTTTCTTCTTTCCTTTTGCTACTTTTTTTTAACGGCAGTTTACAGTGTTTCATCAGGAACTTTACAATGATTTACCCGTTTACACAACAGAGTATTCTTACAGTATCAGTTGAGGGTACCTTGATCAAGGACAAGGCAGCAGGGGTGAAACCTTGCGCTTTCAGGTTGTAAGAGCGGCTTTAATCGCTACGCCCCCTGGTGTATACATGAAAGAGGAGTGTTCTTCTTTCAGAAAGATTGATAACAGCCAGTAAAGTGTTTCTCCTCTTTTTCAGCCTCCAAAAAAGAAAGCTGGAAACAAGGCTGCCAAGGGAAAGACACCTACAGTGGTGGATGGGCTCTCCACAGAGGAAATGTCAAAGGAGCAGGTAGGGGCATCAGTGTTCCCCGCTTACAGTAAATATCCGCAATAATGGTACATGTCCCTGATCTCACTTGCTCTTTCCAAAGGAGTGAGGCACACCGGTGAGGCGGTACTAGTGAGATTCGGAAGCGCTTTACAACTCAAGTGTGAAGACCCCACACCCTGCCTGCTGCTCACTCTGATATTGGCTCCTTTGCAAGTTGTGCTTGAGACAGCTGAGAATGCGGATTTACCTCCCTGTTTTACCTTTGCGTTAATATGAGGTGAAGAATGTGTTTTAATGTGTTCCCATGGTTGAGGTTTTATACACAGTGATGGAAAACGGATAGGAAAAGCCACACGCACGCAAATGCACATACGCAACTGCGTGGCGGAACAGTGGCACAGCGAGTAGCGCTGCTGTCTCAGCACCTGGGTGGTGTGACAGGATGTGAGTTTGATCCCTGCTCAGTTTGTGAGGAGTTTGCATGTTCTTCCCATGTCTATGTGGGTTTCCTCCAGGTGCTCTGGTTTCCTCCCACAGTCCAAAGACATGCTGTTCAGGTTCCCCCATAGTGTGTGAGTGACAGAGAGAGACAGAGAGTGTGTTCCACTGATGTATGGATGAGTGACCCAGTGTAAGTAGTGTATCTAGCAGTGTAAGTCACCATGGTGAATAAGGTGTGGGCTGATAACACCACATAGAGTTCATTGGGAGTTGCTTTGGAGAAAAGCATCTGCTAAATGTAGTATGGGCTTTATAAATTGCCTATTAATGCTTCTTTAATTTTTACTTAACTTTAAAGCTGGAGGAACACATTGTTCGCTTGCGGGAGGAGCTGGACAGAGAGAGGGAGGAGCGCAACTACTTTCAGCTGGAGAGGGACAAAATCCACACGTTTTGGGAGATCACTAAGAGGCAGTTGGAGGAGAAGAAGGCTGACCTCAGGAACCGGGACAGGGAGATGGAGGAGTCAGAAGAGCGACACCAAGTGGAAGTCAAGGTGGTACACTGCTGTAACGTGTGTAAAGTGTAAACCCCCCCCCCGACCTGTGGGGAAGGGAGCAAAAGCAAGAGCCTCGAGAAAGGATCAAAGTGTGTGTCACTTACTGCCTAAATGGAAATGTATTTTGTTTTTTCACACCAGCTTTGAATAAGTTCTGTGGCAAGGCTGAGACCTTTGTGTGTGGACTTAAGGGAATTTTTTTTGTCTGATTAATGCTTGTTTGTTTGGTTTGGTTTGGGCTTATGGAGCAATATTATGTCCTGATCATGTTTATTTCTGTCATGTAGTAATTTCTATTAATTTCTGACTAAGCAAGATGTGAACCTATGGGGCAGCTGGCAGTGTAGTGGTCAGAACTATTTCCCTTGGATCCAAAGGTTGCAGGTTCAATTCCCACCTCCAGCTGTAGTACCCTTGAGCAAGGTACTTACCCTAAGTTGCTCCAGTCACAAATTATCAAGATGTACAAATGGGTAAATGATTGTCAGCTGCTTTGGAAGAAAGCATCTGCTAAATGTAATATAACCAGCAATGACTTTCTATTAAAGTATAAGATTGTCATGTATCTCTTATTGCTAGACAGGAATTTATTGCATCATATCACATGTTTTTCTTTCTGAAGGTTCTTTCTGTTCTTGACAGTGCTGGAGCAGTTTTAAACTAGTTTTGCTTCTGATATAGGATAAATTGTTGCAGGAACCATCTTAACTGCAGGTGTTTTCTGGCAGCTGCAATGATCTTACCGTAAAAGTATTATTACTGTAAATTGAAGGCACTGTTCTTATTTCCTTTAAGGATTAAGACGAGAGGAAACGCGATGTCTGTCTGTTGATCAGAGTATGCATGCTTAATAAAGTGATTCTGTTGTCAATCTTCAAAACAGAAAGTGAAGACTCAGGTTTCTTCCACATCTGAGATCAGCTTTCAGTTCAGGTCAGCTCAAGAAGGAATGTGAAATTACATCTTGGTAAATTTAAATGGAAGCGAGTGCCCTTGTAATGAGAGAAGAATGAGAAATCTCATAGATGATGAATGATGATGAACTTTTTTCCACGTTCCACGTATTAGATGTATATTGCAGACATTGGCTGCTTTTGTTAAGGAAAGTCTCGATTCAAGTTCTCGGACAAATTGATTTTTCAATGTTTTTTCTCTCACGTACCCCTTTGTAGGTCTACAAACAGAAGGTGAAACATCTATTGTATGAGCATCAGAACAACATCTCGGAGCTGAAGGCAGAAGGAGTGGTGGCCACCAAACTGTTGCAGCAGGAGCAAAACCAGCAAGAAAATGAGCTGCGGAGGACCATGCGCACACTTAAAGTGGATTTAAAAGAGCAGGATCTCTCAAATGAGAACCTCATCAGGAGTCTTAAACTGGTAGGAAGGCACACCTTTGTGATGTAAATATGGGACTTCTTTTTTTTTTACACAGCTGAGTTTTCCATTAGAATTCTTTAGTTAGATTTCAATTAATTATTTCACTTCCTCCTAGAGAAAGTATATTTTGTGTATTATGTTGTACATCTGTTCTTTGCTCTTTTAATTTCAACAGAAACATGATGAAGAAATGACAAAAATGAGAAAGGACTTTGAAAGACAAGTGCGAGGTATGATCATTTTGTTGCAAGTGTGTTTTTTAGGAGCTTTGTGCTCAATAACGGCGTAAAAATTTATTTCACATATTGATTTTAATAGGTATGTATGGCATAAAACTAAATCTAGTCCTAAAATTATTTTTGTATAGATATTGAAGCAAAGTATGAGAAGAAGATGCAGATGTTGAGGCAGGAGTTGGATTTACGTAGGAAAACTGAAATCCACGAGACTGAGGAGAGGAAGAACAGTCACATCAACACGCTGATAAAGAACCACGAGAAAGCATTCAGTGACATAAAGAACTACTACAATGACATCACTCTCAACAACCTTGCCCTTATTAACACACTCAAGGCAAGAACTTAGCACATGCCCTCTAAAAAATGAATTCCCTTTTTTCTTTATGACCAGTATAATTCATGAATATCAAAATTATTTCTTTAGGGTAGAAATTGGCTTCTCGGGCTTATTGCAAACAGTGGAGCCACATTTTTATTGGATTTATATTATTATCATTGTAGAGTCACTTATTTAGTAATATACAAATAATTCCTGCTTGGCATCACTAATATGGATGGAATCTGGAAAAGTACCATTTACACCATAACAATTTATAGTGGGACTGGATGTGTTTTATTACTTACCATACTGTGTATTGAGACAGAATGTGTGTTGGAAAAGTGCAGTAAGTAATATGGCAAAGTATGTATTGATACGGCAGCTTGAGTCTGTGGTCAATATCACTGCTTTTTGAGCAGGAACAAGTGGAGGAGATGAAGAGGAAGGAGGAGAGGCTGGAAAAGGAGATGGCAGAGGTGCAGCAGCAGAACAAGCAGCTCACAGAGCCGTTGCAGAAGGCCAAGGAGGAGCTGGCCAAGCTCAAGAAGCAGCTGGAAAACTACGAGAAGGACAAGGTCTCGCTAGCGGTGAGTACTGTTCAGGATTGGCATGCTCAAGTCCATCGGTGTTTAGGCCATCCTCCTAATAATACATACACCACGCCTAAGCCGTACAGCCTGCACAGTGGCGGTTATTCGTCGGTCACGTAGGCTTTTGCGAAAACATGCTTATGAGCATGGTTGCTAAAGTGAACATTAGTGAACGTGCTCCAAATTGGCACAATTGTAGAAATGCAGAGCTCATAATCAGGCACAGATTGTATTTTCTGTTTTAACTGTAGATTTAATTTATGATGTTTTTATTAGATTTACTACATTTGCCAGTGATTTTAGTCGCACACCAAGTGAAAATGGTTAAGTCCAGCTGAAAAAGGTGGGGTCTGAATTTGAAGACAGGGTAGTGGGCCGAGGCAAAGAGCATTAGCAAGCAAGATGGGTGATGCAGTCTCTCCATGCAGGGGGCCAAGGCACGTCTTAAGGTTTCAGAAAAAGAGATGAAAGACCTGAAATGGGAACATGAAGTGCTGGAACAGAACTTTATCAAGGTGAGGTGCTTCAATTCTGCAGAACACTGAAAATACAAAATAAAATATTTTTTGGTGAGAGTTTTGTTTTTTCCCACACTATATACCACTGTGAGGTCCTCATTTATGCACTGGTTAGTCTTACATATGTGAGTTTTTTACTATTGTTCTGAAATTGACAACCACTAGGATGAAGCACAATCAACTATGCTTTTGGTAAATTCAGCTCAACACCTTAGGCATTTTGTACCGTGATGTGAAATTCATATAATGATTACCTGGCACTTACGAAAAAGACATTATGAGAAGAGGAACGTCACGTAGAAGCACAAGTCTGGATGACATTGAACACGACACAACGTGAACAGTGTTCCCCCTAAAGTGGGACATGGATTCTGCTACACATCTCAGTTGCCTTGTAGCTGTGTGCCTGCTGGCAAGATAACAGTATAAAATCGTTATCTACTACAATAATATTGAGCCTTAAAGCAAAATAAGTTTTAAAGAAAGGGCTAAAAGAAGTTTTTAAAAAAAAATCAAAGGAAAGCCTGGTGGCGAGGCAGGTTTGCCCAGTGCCCGCTGTGTGGCGGGTCTGGGGTTTGAGCCCTGCTTGGGGTGCCTTGCAATGGACTGGCATCCCGTCCTGGGTGTGTTCCCTCCCCCCCTTGTCCTTGTGCCCTGTGTTGCCGGGTTAGGCTCCGCTTTGCCATAACCCCGCTCCGGACAAGCGATTATTGACATTGGTTGGTTGGAAAGCCTTATGTATCAGTTTAAATCTTAAAAAAGCAAAATATTCTCTTGAAAGAGAATATCACTGAAAGGACTGTGTGAATTTACAGTCCTTTAATTTACTGAGTTACATATAACTCAGCAGAGAGGGGTTACAAGCATTAAGAGTGATAACAGTAATTACATTATGAGAATGTCCTAGTTAGATTGTGTTTTAATAGTGTAAGTACCTGTGCCTCTGGGATTGTATTACTTATTGGTCCTGTTTAGATTAATGGCAGTTAAGAGTTTTGTAATTAAATGGAGTTTATTCTGTGAGAATTAATCTTGTAACCACATTTTCAGAAAAACATTCCACTCATTATGTGAGAGAAACCTATAATTTAAACCTATATGTTAACCAAAAAAAAAAAAAATCAGTTTTTCAAATTAATAAGTCTGTCTTGAAAAAGTAGTTGAAAATATTTTAAGGTATCAGCTGGTAGTGTAGTGGTTACATCTGTTACCTTTGGACCCAAAGGTTGAAGGTTTGACTCTCACTTCTGGCTGCAGTACTCTTGAGAAGAGTGCTCTATTAAAAATAATAGTAATAATTTATCCTAAATTGCTTCAGTAAAATTACCCGGTTGTATAAATAACTAAATTAGTTTGTGCTTTTGCAATAAATATGTATTAAGAGCAAGCAACAATCCCTGAACTTCACACTTTCCCTGTGGCTCTGCAGTTATGTGTAATGTACATTTACATGTATTCATTTAGCAGACGTTTTTCTCCAAAGCGACGTATATCTCATAGAAAATACAATTTGTACATTACATTAGGAGAGAGACATAGTTGCAAATGTGTGATTCTTAAATGCAGTTAGTTTCTTTCCACCATATGAACCAATGTTCATCACATGAGTAGCTGCATAAAACTCACAATATTGACGAATTCTGATCACCTTCCTACTATTATTTTTTTTTTTTGAGATAGACATTTATGTACATTACAGGAGTATCTGGGTAAAGGTTTATCCAGGCATGATCTTAAAGTTGTGGTGCATGAACATTTACACCTTACATGAACTTCAGCGGTTCTGAGTGAGGCGGGCGGTCGTTCCACCACAACGGAGCCAAAACCGAGAACCTCCGCGCTTTACTTTTTGTGCGTGGGACCACCAAGCAGGCAGATGTGGAAGAGCGTAGTGGTCTGGTTGGGTTGTAGCGGTTGATCTAGTCTTTAGATAGCTGGGAGCAGTTCTACTGATGCAATGTAGCCCTCATTTGCACATCCAGGTCCAGGCAGAAAGGGATGAGCTGTATGAGAAGTTCACCAAGGCCATTCTGGAGGTGCAGCAGAAAAGCGGCTTCAAGAACCTGCTGCTGGAGAGAAAACTGAACACCCTCAGCGACAGCCTAGAGAAGAAGGAGGCACAGCTGAATGAGGTGCTGTCTGCCTCCAGGCTGGACCCCGTGGCCCTCAGTGTGGTGACCCGCAAACTGGAGGTACAGCTGCCCACAACACACTTTAGACTTTTTTTTAGCTGTTGTTTGCTGCAAATGTACAATGTGGAACCACTGCACGAGATCTCTGTAGGCTTTTCTCACCCAACCTGTAAGAGGTCTGCAGGTGCACCAAACACTGCGTAACACAATGGCTGCTCTCTTTAAAATAAAACAGCAGAAAACAGCAGTGCATGGATTCAGTCCTTAATGTACAATATTTTGGTTCTTACTTTTATGCAGCTCACTGTACCACAGGCTTGCTGATAAATACATATTCATCTTTTTATAGGACGTTTTGGACTCTAAGAACATCGCCATTAAAGACTTGCAGTATGAGGTGGCTCGAGTTTGTAAGGTGGGAATATTTCTCTGTTTTGAGGTTTTACACACTTAGAATTAAGGTTATTAATTATTGTTGATCCAGTTGCTGTCTTTCTTCCTTCAACCCGAAATCCTATGTGAGAAAATCACAACTTAAATGACTAATTTTCTCATTTTAATAACTGAGAAAATGATTATTTCAGTTACTATCTCACTATAGTAAGTGAAAGTTACTTCAATTATTATAATTACCATTAGTATTAGTACCGACAACATGCCACTACTGTGCCACACACTAATTATAATATGCAAAATGTCTTATTGTATAAACAAACGTATTAATGAATAAGAATTAGCAGTCAGATCCACGGGTGAACTCTGATACAAATATCTCCTGCACTCACATCTGCTCCAGCTGGTTTCTTCAGCCTTATTCTAATATTTTTCAGAGTTACTATGGAAGTGTAATTAGGGCCGTTCCAATCTGCACTTCTCTCACTGACAGGCTCACAACGACCTGCTCCGAACATGTGAGGCCAAACTGAGCTCCTTTGGGGTATCTGTGGAGGAGCTGGGCTTCAAGCCGCTCGAGAGCAGCATACCTGGCCACACTCTGGGCCTGGGGCCTGCAGGGCTGCTGACCACCCCTACGTGATGGCCGGATTACCCAGAGAGCTGCATCCCAATGACCTGCCACTGTGACACTACTTACTGGCAATAGATATGCTCACCTTTGTTTTGTTCCCTTATAGAATTTTTCTTTATAGCAATTCTATGAAATGTGAGCATCTTCTAAATTTCCAATAAAACAGACTTAGCGTTGCTTTCCAGGTGACACGAAAATATTGCATTTTGTGATGGCAGAGCAGGTGGACAGGCCTGTGACACACCAGGGCACACCAGGTGTGAGGAGAAACTAGGCCACGGGTGACAGCGGCTGCACTTCCACTAGATTCTGTTTGGGAAGCTCAACGATGAGAAAAAATCAAAACACAAAACTGTCGAAATCAATGAAGCGGCAAAATAATGGCTCGTCAGCCTCATGAGGCCAAAAAACCCAAAACTCTCAAACTGAACCACATCCTTTCTCTTCAAGTCCAGCAGTTTTCTATTACTAAACTTCTAGCAGCAACACTACCACCTTCTCTCGATAGTGAGGAATGAGGTGAATATGAGGTTTGTACCAGATGCTCATCTTCTAATGATCCACATGCAGGTATGGGTGTCAGACTGAGCATTTCAATTTCAAAAGACAGTTTTATTAATCAGTATAACAGTAATACGCATTTATGGCCTTGTAGTAGCATAAATAAAGCTTTAAAGTTGCGATCAAACATCACATTTGTTAATAATGCTTCACAGCATCTCTAAAGGCATGGTGTCCACCTGTTTTGCTGAGTGAAACATACTGTAGGTAGTGGTATTGTGAACTTTAATTCTTTATTAACGTTACATTTTTATTCACTCCTTTAACAGAAGCATTTCTCTAAAGCAACAATATGACAAGCGCATTACATCAGCTGGAGAGATTTGAATACAGACACGATTCTTGAGTTTTCCACATCCTCCCATATGAACCAGTAGCTGCATAAAGGCTTTATGGCCTAAACGTCCATGAGCCATATTATCAGTATGTCTCCAATTAGTCTGTACCCTCCTATATGCATCCTGGACAGGTACTGTATCACCACGACCCCAGACTGGACGGCTGGGGCTGGAAAATTAATGAAAATATAACATTAAAAGATTGTATATGCTCATGTATGTATATAACATTTTTCTTTCCTTTAAAGGATGTACTTTATTTTATTAGTCACAGGTGAGTTGGAACAGGAAAGGGCTTAAAGGATGCAAATATATCGGTTATTTGTTCGCCGTAAACTACTTATAAGCAAGTAAAAAATCAATGACAAAAAAAATTAAAAGACAGCTAGAAATGATCATTTCTATTACAAATATAAAATATATTGTTGTTATCATTGCCATGCATGAATAATGTTTTTTTTTTTTTTTTTTTTTTTTGTATTTTAATTTTAGGTGACGTTTTGTGTGGGAACTAATTATTTTTTCCAGAACAAAAACGACAAATCAACTGCCTCACGGTGGTAATTCGCCTAATTGTTTGATTTCATGGAGCGAAATAACCCCATTATGTGAGCAATGGGTGCATAAAATAAGATTAAGATTTGAGTACAGTAAAATGACCCTGACATTTGAAAAAGGGGGATGTTTAAAATGCGTTTTGGCGCCACCGTGCGGTGAAATTGCGCTGTTGCGGCTCACACTGTCCGCATAAGGTGTTCTGAGCCGGAGCACAATTAATAAAGAAATTGTTCTCCCCAAATAAAACCTCCATCTACATGTGTCTTGATATGTCATTTCAAGATCCTCTGCTGCCAAGTAGCAAGAAGAATCAATGTTTGATGGACTAGTGTTTGAATTCTGTGATATCAAAATTATGGAAGGATGAGTGCAGTTTTAAACAGCAGTTACATTCGCATTTTACCAAGTGCGGGCAGCATTAGGATGTAGTTTTTCCTTAGCGCAGTGTTTAATTTTAAATTAATTATTAACAGTACTGTTTTGCCAGGCACTGGAAGCTGAGTTGTCGGACTTTTTCTGCATAACTAAGAAATCCACTTGGTGTGAACAGAATAAGAAATAGAACTGAACCTTCCCGCGTGTCCGGTCACCACAAAACAGGTACTATTTCTACCAGAAAGACAATCGAGGTGTTGCAATAACATAACTTGTTCTGATTTTAAAACCGAAGCTGTTTTTATTCTTTGCCGTGTAATTCCTTTAACTGATTTCTTTACACATCTAAATGTATACTTAAATGTAAGTTTCATTAAGTAATGATAAAATAATAACCTAATTTGCTTTCTGACCACGAGAGGGCAGTATATACCAATATCTGTCACTAGTACATAATTTTGTATCTGAAAAACCTTCAGCATCGTCCATTATTAACCTAAAATTCAATATTACCAGTTTAACCACATTTCCACGTGAGGTAAATTTCTGGCTAAAATAATATAGTTTAAACTGAGACATTCGATTACTCACTGTAATCCATTATATCTATCTGAAGAAAAAGGCTGAGAACTGAAACTGTTTTCTTTTTACAAACCGATGGTATTAATAAAAGTATAACAGTGTGCAATTTTCAATGAAGGTTTACCTGTCTATCAGTCCAATTGATTGTATAAACTAAGTAGGAGTTATAAAAAACCGTTCACTCGGCGCAGTATGACAAGAGTAAGGTCGTGCCTGCACTGACTGCTCACTTACGAGAAATATACAGTAAATACTTAACGCAACAATGTTTTCCGAAACTACAGCACAACGAACCCCCACCGAGCTGACGCTTTGCTCCGAGGCACCTTGCAGATATGAATAATGTCACCGCCCAAAAGAAATCGCACGAGGCTGCGGCGTCATTCTTTTACATCAAAGCAGTGACGGCACAATCAGCGATATACTTTATTTACCTGTTTATAGAGCGGGGTATTCTTTACTAATTCAGAGTAAGTACACTGTCATTTCGCAAGGGTTTTATAAGCAGGAGGGAGACTCAAACCCGGGCTCTCCGGATTGCATTAGGCGACCGGACTACAGAGTCACCTGCTGCGCCCGCTTGCGCGAACCAACTAGCCTCCTTAGGCGCGGTCCCACGAACTGTGCACGTGGGTAGCGAAGCCGCGCCCCTCCCGGGCAGTGAGTGTTTCTCATCATCTCCCGCCGTACCTGCACGAGCGCAGCAAGCAGAGCGAACTCGCGCCCGTCCGTCCATCCGCCCTCCGTTTTGACGCGTGCGGCGGTGCGGTCCGGCTGCCGCAGCACGCGGGCTTCCCTGCCGCGAGCGCGCTGCTGGGATGCGCCGGCGGTGAGGGGGGACGGACAAACAAACAAGGAGGTGTCGCTGGAGTGTGATGCCGCGGAGCGAAGAGCCGGTGCGTTTGTGCTGCCGTAGAGCGCCGCGCGCACCCCCTTCGACTGCATGGAGGCGCAAGGAGGGGCAGGGAGCCCAGGTACGTGTCGCATCGGGAACGCGCGGGGAAAGGGAACATACGCGTATGAACGGTGGATGTAAAAGAGCCACATACGGCAGACGGAGACGTGTCGCAAAAAAAAAAAAAAAGGGGAAAAAAAGTACTCGCTGCGTTACTGGTCAGCAAGGTAAATTAAGTGTCATCTAAACTAACTTCTGGTCCCTGCCCAGACATGCGGCTGTATAACTGGTTTTGAGCGTTTTAACGACACACTTTTCCTCTTGACGGGTAGAGAAACGATAGCGAGGAGAGCTGGTGTGGGGCCGGACCGAGTGGCGCGAAGCGCGAGGCAGGAGGAGGACTGAGGCAGGGCGCGCGCACAGCCGGGGGCTCGAGCGAGGCGCTCGCTCCGCTGCAAACAGCGCTGCTCTTCCTTCCGGCATCAGCTGTTTAAAGCCGCACAATTAACAGTGTAAAACTGCTTAAAACACCGCGAGCGGAGAGGCCACAGCGCAGGGGCTCCGCGGTAAATCATGTGACCCTTGTGTCCCAGTACAGTAATAAATAATTCCGTAATAAATACAGACACCTAAGGCTTAGGCGCCCTCGCGCTTGACGTGGCCAAAGCAAAGGCACCAGGTGTCCCGGTTGAAACCCTCATTTTACGGCGTGTGGGTCCCGGGTTCGACCCGTGCGCTGAAGCCTCAGCCTGTGTGATCAGGGCACGGTTATTTACCCAGAATGGGTACAGCGAGAATAGCTTGCGTAGATATGCATATGGGTAAATCATGGTAGAGTTATGTGACATTGTGATTGTAAGTAACCTTGGAGGTGATCAGATCTGCCGTTATGACCTGTTTGACCAGTAAAACCTCCAAACCCTTTGTCTCTCCCACAAAAACCTGCATTTTTCCTCTTGTAGAAAGATGTTGAAATTAATTTACCTTCAATTAATTCACACCCACGAGACGCTCTGAAAAAGAGTAGGGTGTCAGTCGCTCTAGGGATCCAACACCAGGCGTTTCTTTGAACGGTTCTGAAACGGGAGCATCCAAAACCAAGCCTTATAATGAGGGCTCTGCAGATGGGGGGAGAGAGGTGCACTGGGACACCAGTAGGGTTCACCTGAACTTCATATCTTTGGACTGTGGGAGGAAACCAGAGCACTCAGAGGAAACCCACACAGGCAGAGGGAGAACATGCAAACTACAAAATGAGCTGGGTTCGAACCCACACTCGGGCAGCCCAGGCACTGCGAGGTAGCGGCACCGCTACGATTCCCTGTGTTTAAAAACCTGTAGAAATTAAATTCTTTAATTTTGACTAAGCACAGTTAAAATGGACTATTGCAGTTAATTTGCATTAAAAGCTTACAAAATTAGGGTTAAAGTGGTCTTTTACCTGCAGCGGAGCGGTGTACTCCATGATGTACCCTGACTGTCCTCGTGCACTATTCTTCCAGACGATGTTCTGGACCTCAGTGACCCTGATTTAGGATAAAAAGTAATTGGCTGTGAATGAGAGGGGGAGTGATTGTTTACCGATCGCAGGAGGCAGAGGGCTTGAGGCAGAATTGCTCCTGTCTAAGAAGCCAGTCCACTGCACTGTCCTCATAAATGTAGTGGCACAGTAAAGGTCCTTCAGGTGAGTTTATGACATCTCTAGGTGGTGTGTCAGAATGCCAGAGAAACCCACAAACATGTGAAGGACACAAAGACTGTATCTCTCACACACACACACACACACACACACACACACACAATGTCTACAACTGCTTGTCCCGAGTGGGGTTGTGGCGAACTGGAACCTAACTCGGCAACACAGGGCGCAAGGCTGGAGGCACAGCGGACACGCCCTGGACTGGATGCCAGTCCACTGCAAGGCACCCCAAGCAGGACTCGGACTGCAGACCCACCGTAGAGCAGGTCCCAGCCAAACTCACTTCGCCCCAAGACGCTTACAGCTGGGGTTACGTATCAACATTAAATCATGGACGTAGTACGTTGACAACGGAAATAAATGTGGGGCTGGAGGAATGTTTTACTCGTTCCGTACTGCTAAGTATAGGGCTTTATGTTAAAATATTTCCGGTGAGTAACTCTGACATACACAGTGAAGTGTCGTCGTCATGAGTGAGGACAACAAAAAGTATGATTGGAATTTGTCACATTGCTCTGTTTATCCACCTCTGAACATAAAATAGGATGTTAGAACTTCATAATTAATTGAAAATGTACAATTATAGTCACAGCGCTAAAGAAATGTGCTTTTGATATATCTTACTGTTGCATATGAATATTACTCCAACAGAGTGTTCAGTCCTCGCTCAAGATGTCCCGGCACCATGTGTCTGGTCTAATTGACAGCTCCTCTCCAAAACAGTGTGGCCCAGCAAGTGCTCTGCTTCTTGTTGCCAGGCAAGACAAATGATAGTCTGATACACATGTTGTTGAGTCCTGAACACCCTGGTCAGATGTGAGCATCACCGTGTGATATTTTAAGGAAGGAAACTGTGGGTGGTTGTGTTTGAGGGACAGAGGTGTGTGTGTGTGTGTGTGTGTGTGTGTGTGTGTGTGTGTGTGTGTGTGTGTGTGTGTGTGTGTGTGTGTGTGTGTGCGCGCGCGCGCGCACACACACGCACGCACTTATCCACCTGTAGTCAGAGCTGAGAAAGAGATTGCCGTCACAGCTGATGTTGGCACTTATTTAATTAAAATGCAGAGATGGAATGAATACCTACATCCAGAACACAGCATGAATATTAACTGGACATAAGGAATATGTTATTCAAGAGTGTACAGTATACAACAGTGTTTGCTGAGCTGTTGTAAATGCTAGAATAGTCTGTTGTGTGCTGCAGATGATTTTATTCTCTGCCCTGCTGTACTTGGGCCATGTTGTGGGATTCTGTGGTAATAGCTGCCTACAGTAGTCATGTTGAGAAAATCCTAAATCAGGTCACAGCCCAATAAATCACCTTTTTAGGGCATTAAACTGTACGGCTCAGTCAAATGCTAGCCTTGTAAAAGGTCTTATGGAAAAACATTTTACCCCTCGAGACATAAAAAATAATAGCAATAATATTGATCAGGACGATAAAAGTGAGTTTTTGAGTCATCCCAACTGGAAGGTCTGGTGTTAACACTTTAATACTTTAGTTTATTTACACAGCGACTCAAGTTCTTTTAGTTCAAGTTGCAGCATTGAAGTTTTCAGTTGTAGAGACACTGCAGAGTGAGCAGAGAGATGGAAGTGAAAAAGAAGGGCAGTGATTGCCATCCGTTCCTAACAGTCTGTATCCTGCTGGCTGTGCCCCCTTATTCCTTTACCTGTGTTTCATACGCCGTTTTTCGAGCTGTCCGTGTGAATGACGTATGAAATGCAGAACTTCTTAAGAGGAGACGCCAAGATGTTAGGGCCCCGAAATAGCACGCATGCGGTGATGCACGTTTACTAGACGATAAGTGTGGACGCTACTTTCCGAGCCTGTTGAAGAATTCCTCGCTGCCTGTTTGTTTGCCTCCCGCAGCCGAGCCGAACAAAGACGTCCAGACCCTTCTGAAGCCGTCCGGCTCGGGAGACCTGACCACGGAGTCATCCCACAGTCCCTCAGGAGAGGATGACATCTCCGTGCCCACCTCTGGGCTGCTCCAGGTCACGGAGAGGAGACGTGAGTGATGGGCTTGTGCTGGGGGTTGGGTATGAGGCAAGGGCACATGATGTGTGAAATTGGATATTATTTTTAATGTGGCTCCAGTATGTAGATGTCCCCCCCCCCCATTGAATAGGTGCGGTACCTCTGGTATATCCATTTTTATAGCTGTGTATTTTGCTGAAGGAATGTGGTACTGTAGGGTTCCGTTATTGTAGCAGGGCCTGGGCTTATTGTAAACCATTCCCATGGAAACATTCTGAACCGCACAGCGCAGCTTTTCCCTCTAATAATGACAAAATGTAACAAAGTTCTTAGTTATGTTGATTATGATTAGTTTACCAATTAAAAAATACCACTAGTTCTTCTAGAGTGTCTTTAATTTGAAGTACTATGCAGTCATTGGAAGATTTTAGAAGGCACCAGAACGTTTCAGAAGCCGTCTGATTCTAAAAGGTATGGAATATATGGTGCCTGGAACCCAGTGCCAAAATTAGCTAATTTCAAGAATGCGGAATATTTTTGTAAAAATGGACATGTAGTACAAATAATGCCAAAAATACATTTAATGTAGCAAAACTGAATAGAAAATGCAAAAAATGGACAATGTTTGTGGCATTGTGTAACCTATGAAAGACGGTTATATTTTATATGATTTCAGGTACTTTAGTAGAGAGGAACACCTGTTCAGACTGTGTGTGTGTGTGTGTGTGTGTGTGTGTGTGTGTGTGTCGCCTGCTGGCCTGTGAGACAGTTCCATCGTTACAGATGGCAGGAGACTGTAAATGCTTCTAGTGCCGTATCACAAACAGGAGAGTGTGCTTGCTCCTGTCAGAGCCATCACTGGAGGGTTATGAGTATCCGAGAGAGGAGGCCCCATCACCAGCTTCCTGGAATATACATTCAGACACAAACTCTATGAAGAGCCATAGTACCAACACTAGTACTCTTTCCCCCCCGTGTAGGAGCCACCCTGTGCGTGGCACCAATGGCTTAGCATATCACTAGTGAATATCAGCGAATCGTCAATGAGGGTAGTCAGCGTAACTATGGTAACACATCAACAACGAGTGTTGACATTGTAGTGCACAAACAGCCCTTTTCCCAAGGTGAAACTCAGGCCGGAGCTTTGGGGTCATGACCAAGGTACCTGACCTGGGATGGTGATTCTGAGGTTCAGTCCTGCGATAGGAGCATTCAGTGTTGTTCAAATAGATGAGCGAGCGCACGCGCACACTTTTTTGTCATTGGCAAAATATTGTACAGCACTTCATGCTGTAATCAGTTTAAAACGAAGACCAGACTCGATTCAAGATGACTGTTCAGTAACCCTTACCTTCTGGGACGCTTAGTTTGAGTTCAGATGAAGCCAGCGATTCATCTGTCTGTCCCTACCGTGTGTTCTTCATTAATTATTGACAGAGAGGGGGTGGGTTTCAAACAAAAAAGACAAAGAAAACTGACTAGAAACCAGGAAGGGGGGGGTGTCACCTCTTTATTAAATAGCCCCCCCCCCCAGTCCTGCATTTCATTTAAATATCTCTTGCCGGGAGGCTCCAAGACAGACAGCGGCATCCTGCTCCTTCAGAGAGGGAGAGATCCCTGGGGAAGCTGGGAGAGATGTTTCTGCACCCTGACATCACCCCCCACCTTCCGCTGAGTCCCTTTGAAACAACAATTAGGGGAAAGGGGCTGGTGCATTATGGATCTCCTGCAGGTGTCCCTACTTGGCTGTGCGTCGCTGCTTGTTTCGTGTAATCGCACCAGTTTGGAGAAGCAGTTCTCATCTCCGTCAAATCCGCCTGCGAAGTGGGATGATTCATGGTGACTTATGTTGCTTGATGTAGTCAGGTGTTCTAGTAGGGACAAATCTAAACTGAATACCTCCTGGGACGTGTGACTGTTGGGCTGGTAGATCTAATGCTGCTGGTTATTGGGTCATATTAATGTTGGGGATATTTTACCACTGTGACACTAAGTCATTTTGCTAAAAAAAAAAAAACTTGCATTTATGTACCTGGCTGACCACTTGTGAAAATGATGTGAAGCCTTTGGAAAAACTGAAAAGGACATTTACAGACAGTGCAAGGTTTTGTAAGTGGATGAGAGTGCTTGCGAGTGAGGGGGTTTGCATGATGGGTGTAAAAATTGTAGCTAGCATTGAAATAAGTGGCCTATGCAGGATGGGAGATGAGTCAAATGACCCCGAGTGGAGACAAAAACCTAGATACCAGTGTTATGGAATTTGGGATACCAGTAAATTGTAAGTGAGCTGAAAGCAGCTAAGTGATGGAACAGTTGTGTAGCAGATAGTGCTTGTCTCTCATAGCACTTGGACCGTGCTGGATCAGGTGGTGTGGATGAAGTTCGACCGGTTGGGTGAAGTTCAATCTCCGCGAAGGCTGCGCAAAGCTTGCATGTACATTCTCCCTAATATGTAAACTTTTGTTTTGATTTGTGCTCATATTCTGTAGAGGCTTAATGCTCTTTGCAGTATTGAAAGTTTGCGGTTACCCAGGTGTCAGTATAGACTTCTTGCAGTTTTCAGTGTAGAATGTATATATTTACCGAGCAACCTAAAAGTCTGGTTCAGTTTTATTGCAGAAGATAAAAAGGAGGATGCAGTGGGACATGTGCATTGGAATTTCATGATTCCCATTTATTGTGGTAATGGAATGAAGAAGCTCTGAATCAAATCTTTGTTTCCTCCTCACCTTCAGAGAACCAGGAATCAAGAAAAGTAATGGATTAAATTTTGTCTATTCCAGCACCCTGTGTGGATTTCCTCTAAGTCCTGTAGTCTGTCCTCACCTTGTAGTGTGTATTATGTTGCACTGCTGTACAAGTGTATGAATGATTGTGGCGAGTTGAGTGCAGTGTATTGAGCATTGTAAGTCCCCCGTCGGGGGTCAAGGTGGTAAAGGTGTCCACTAAATACCACGTTATTACTGTGGAAAATTGTGTGCTACGTGAGTAAATGTAAACCGGTACTTTTGTGGGAACTGCAGTTTAAGGTGGGCTGCCTTAGCAGAAGGTGAGCTATTTAGTCTTGTTTAGGGTCACCTAAAGAGGACATGTCACTAGCAGATGGTTGTCCACTGTCTCCATTCCCCTGTCCCTCCATTCTGGTTTTGCATGTTATGAGAAGTGCTCATGGGAACACAGGTGGACCCCATCATGTCAACCCTGTCATGAACCTGTCCCCAAAGATGGATCAGCCCAGCCAGTGCCTGGTCCAAGGCTCCATTCCATGCTGACTTGCTGTTTTGGGAAGCTCTGAGCCATCAACCATCTGCGATTCCTTCAGTCTTTTACCGAGGGTTCATTGAGTGACAGAGAGCACAAAGTCCCTCCAGCTCTGTCCCTAATTGCTCCTAAAATAAAGCCTCCTCTGTCTGTCTGAGCAGCCTGGGGCTCCTCCGCTGCAACCGGGGCAGCTCGTCTTATTAAAAAGATGCTAAATCCACACCTATTCATCTGAGCGCACAAAAGTGCCTGCTTCCAAAACAAGCATGCCGGCCCATGCCCCCGCCCCCACCACCACAACCCTGTCATTTTTAAATGTTGCCAGTGGAGTGCCTCCCTCAATCTGCATGTGGTTTAAAGGTGTCAGTCAAGCCCTTCTCACATGTGGGTTCCTTAGAACACTTACCTCTTGTACAGCTAATTTTGAACTTTAAAAACTGTCTTATGTGAGCAATAGATTTGTGCACAGATCTACTGTGCAATTAACAGTGGTTATTTAAAGTAAAGCTTTATAAAGCCTGCCCAACACCTTTCATATTTTCCTTTATCATATATGTTTCTGGATATGGGACACAGAACTGTTTTACTAGTGGTGCTGAACAAAGGAAAATCTCGAGTGCAGCCCTCAGAAGAAGAGCTTGCTGTAATTTGCTACAGCTGACTCACTTTCCATATCAGGCGTACTGGTAAAAACCTTTGAAATACATGTCCTGGTAAGATGGGCAGCTTCTGTCCATGTTCACCTTTCCTGTCCGCGATGGCTTTTGTGGCCTGGTCAGAGACTGCCAACTTGCTCAGTTCCAGTCCTCCTGATATGTTACCTTCCCAGATTGTGAAACAAAAACAAACATCATTATTAAATACATTATGAAATCCTAAGCAGTTTTCCAAATAAATTATTTTAATAAAGTGGTAGGGGGTTATCTAAAATTACCTTAAGAACACCATGTTATAGAAGTATCAGATGTGATGTGTTGCCATAGTCCCAGGTGCCTTGCAGAGGTCTAAGAGGACAAAGGGGACTGATATTCTTGTTTGACTCCCACATGCTCGTACACACCCTACCAAGAGGGTGCAATTTTTAGATTACGGACACGCAGACAAGGCGTTTGCGCGCACAGACTCGGCGAAACGAACACGCTGCTCCCAGTTGCAAGCTGCAGCCATATCAGAGGCTAAAGTGCAGCAGCAAGACACACATCAATGGAGGGGTGCTTTAAACATGGCGGTGCTGAGGGCTCTGAGAGTCGCCGTCAAGCTGCAGAAGGAGCACCAGGGGTGCGGTATCAGCTGATTAGATGCCAGCCATGTGCTGGCCTGATGCCCAGCAGGAAAAGCTGGAACAGCTGGGGCTAGCAGCGTGTCCTCTGGCCGGTGCCTGGGAACACAGAGTGGGGCCAAGTTGATGTCTATCTGCATCATGACTTAGCTTTTTTCAAAAAATTTTTATTTTTTTTTTTAAATAAATACAGGATTAGGAAGCTTTAATCAAGGGGAGAAACATAGCAGTTTATGGAGGTTGCGACAGGTCAGGAGGGCTAGGACATGCTGAGAGACCAGGCAAGACATTTCATCCTTTCTAACTGAATTTGGTTTGTGTATTTGGGGAGGCCGGTAGCAGAATCGGGCTGTACTGCAGACCCAGGACCTGCTGTCCACACCATCGCACGCTGCGAATGTTGCCACGGGAACTGCCACCCTTTTCCTTTCCTGTCTCACACGTACACACACTTCCAGAGATGTCGGTGCAGAGAGAACTTAAACGCAACTAATGCTTCTTATGCTTTCCACGGATTGGAGGTAAATGATAACGATAAAATATTTACACAGTAACAATGAAAAAACACAACTTGTGTTCGGGTACACAAACTAAATATAAACACACAAAGATCTGACCGTCCTGTGTGTGGTTTTTTTTTTTTTTTTTCTTTCTTTCTTCCCTCTCCTCTCCTCTCTGCGCGCACACAGTAGAAACCAGTCACCTAATATGAAAATAATCCTGCCGCATCATGACCTGCGAGTGACCGCTGCTCACGCCTGCCAAGTGCAAGATTAGAATGGCAGTGTAAATGTTGGGGCAGAGCAGTCTCTCTGCAGGCTGCTCACCCTGCCCCTTTGTTTGTTCTCTCTCTCACCGGGTCAGAACCCCTGAGCAGCGTCTCATCGCTGGAGGTGCACTTTGACCTCCTGGACCTCACCGAGCTGACGGACATGTCTGACCAGGAGCTGGCAGAGGTTTTTGCCGATTCCGATGAGGAGAACCACAACGAATCCCCTGCTGGTGAGTCCAGTACGCTGCATTCATACAGTTATCGTAATCATTACTAGCATTACCTGTATTATACTGTGTTTCCTAACTTTAATCCAAGGTGACATTTATCCGTGGATAGAAAAGAATTGTTTTCCTAGGACTTTAACTTGCAAATCTGATTTTTTTTTTTTAACCGTCTTATTAAACCATGCAAATTTTCTGCCCCACAAATCACAGAATAAGTGGATTTGTATTTAAACCTGGAAGCCCTGAGCACAGAAACATCTGAATTTTTTTTTTTTTTTTTTTTTTTTTTTGTTTCCACTGTTTGAGCATTGCTATCATAAGTATGTGAGATGTAACCAGAATTTCATGAGTGGCCATTAAAATGTAAAAAAAGAAAAAAAAAAAAAAATAGTTGAAAAGCTTTTTTAAAGGTTTCCCCGCTGTGGGCAGCGTAATGAGAACACGGTGTGTCTTTGTGAGAAGGGGTGACGGACCCAGGTTAGGCGTGTTGCATGTGAGAGGGATGAATATTATATTAATTCACGTTTATTCATTTAGCAAAAGCTATTTTTAAAACCAATGTACAACTCGGAGAAAATAGACAGAAACAGACAGGGATAGATGTAGAGGTGCAACTCTGTTAGTGCAGTCAATTACTGTAATACTACCCTTTTACCAGCATACATTACAGTGGTATACAGTGCTTGAAAGTATCTGAACCCTGTGGGGATGTAATATTTTATACAAGAATAATGACCAACAAATTTATAAAATGACCATGATTTACATACCTGATTCTACTTACTTGGTTTAATCAGTACAACTTGGGCTTCACTTATTTTTACACCTGCACTACTTGCATGTTTCTACTACACACGATTTCCTCTAAATAAACATATGGAATTGGTCGTGACACATAGTGTGTCACATGAGAAACACTGATTCTCATTACATAACTGTTTTGTGGTAAAACCGAGGGACACAAGGGGTTCATGTACTTTTAGGCAGTACTGTATGTGTGTGTAAAATAGGTAGAGAGTATATGGACTGGCTTGTTAATTAGGATAACATTTGTGCTGCATTAAATTAATACAGCCGTCCCCTGTGACACTTTTTTTTTTTTTTTTTTTGCACCATCCATCCTATTGTAAACGGTTTCCAGTTATCTATACAGGCAGTATCATGATTAGTGTGGCTGTCTTGCAACCTCAAGGTTCAAACGCTTCTCCTGCTGGACTGAGACTGAGCAAAGAGTTTTAAACCGATTCAACGCAAGACCCAGTGGTATAAATGGATGTGGTGGACAAAACTAACGCTGTACGTCACTTTGGACAAAGACATCAGCTAAAAGAACAGTAATGGCGTAAGTGTAAATTTAGAACTGTTGTGGATTGAGTGTGGTGGGTGGGGGGGGTTGTGATAATTTGCCATACAAAGAAAATCCGTTTCATATGTAACGTTAAATTACAGACAAAGTCCTCCCTCTAGCTCTTGAAAACCATGTCTAGGGTTCGCTCTGTTAGTTTCCTTTCCACTCTGACTTTCCTTTTAATTGAATACTACAATAATATATTCTTTAAATCGGGCTTGTGCTGCTGTTTCCAGGTAACTATGAAAAATGTCATGAAACATGAACACGGCTGAATATCCGTATCGCACCTCTTGAGCCACATCAAGCTACACCAACGGTAGTACTTTATGAAATATGTTTTATGGGACAACTAGTCTGGTTAGGGCTTTATTTGTAAAGCTTAGTATAGTAACATTATTCATATAAACGTATGTTTTGGGTTATTTAGTGTCAAGCTGGGAACTGATAAATTTCCTTCGTAAAGAGGGAAGCGTCATTCAGCTGACGCTCTTCTCAAGCGACTTAGTGTTAGTGTACCTACAATTATTTACTTGTTTATACAGCTGGGTACTTTTACTGTAGCAATTTAGGGTAAATACCTTGCTCAAGGGTACAACAGCCAGAGGTGAGAGTCAAACCTGTGACCTTTGGGTCCAAAGGCAGCAGCTCTAAGCATTACACTACCAGCTATCATTGCGGTGCCACACAGTGAATTTAGAGTACCTTAAATTACCTTTCAGTTAAGACCTACTTAAAAAGGCTGACCTTAAATTAAATAGTTGAGGTAAGGTAATCGAAAGCCAGCCATGCATGCCGACCGCAGGCAGGAGTCCCCCCCTCCGAAAAAGCTCACGCAGCCTATCATAGAGCATTACGCTTTTGTACTGGTTAAAATGTCACTGATGTTAACCAGCATTCAAGCTCAGACATTAACTGGCAGCCACCTATGTTTTTTCTCCACCTTCTGTGACCAAAAAAAAAAAAGACTCATGTTTTATTCATCGCTGTCAAACAGCAAAGCCAGACTATGCAGCCTGTGTACACAGTAGCCCCCCAGCTGCGCTCGCTGAGATGCCGCATGGTGTCCATTAAAACTGTTGCAAACAGTAGAAGGGGAGCCATGATTCTGCAAATGTGTTATAAAATGCTCTCTAGGCTAGATGAGTTACAGCTCATGGACTCTGGCAGTGCCACCTTCCGACTCCTGACTTAGAGGGGCACGCGTTCCTCCTCCTCACTGTGGCTCACCTTTGCTTCGTGCCTGGAGCACAGTGCACCACCTGGGGTGTCCCCATCATGCCCTGCTGCGTGAGAGTAAGTCCCACTGTGGCAGAGCTATAGGGCCCAAAAGGATGAGTCATATGGCTGGTGTAAAACCACCCCCTGCAGTCCAAGCGGACGCCAGCCCTTAGGCCTGTGCAACAAGCTGCCCCAGCTGGTGTGAAACTGAACAGTCTGGTTAAAACGGAGAAGCTGCATATTGACGCCCCAACGCAGGATTTGATGTGGGGGGGGGGGTGTAAGAACGCTTTCAGGCTTCACACGCCATGAGACAGAAATCTCCATTAAAATGTAAGTAAACATAACTGATGTAATTATCGCAAACAGACTGGGAATGAAAATGTAGTATTTTTATGTGCTTTAAATCTGTGCCTTGTCACAAGAGACGATGAAATTTGCTCCGCAGTAGCGGTTTTATTTATTTATATACATGTATGGGTATAAAATATTTTTGTTAACAGCCTGAATTGCATGTTGACCCATTGGAATGGTGGTGTCTGCAGAATGGGAAAAATTTAAACATCTGAGCAATTTGAGTGTCTCAGCAGGTTTGGTCCATTGTTTACTTCTACGAGATGCATCATTGTCAATACAGGTTCCCTTGCATAATGAGCGTAGCTCCTTCCTGAAAAATCTGCTTGTGAAGTGAATTCTTGTAATAGAAACTTAGTTACCGTTAATTTAAAAGGGAAATATAAACAATGGGTTTCTAAGCGGCAAAAGTTTGCCCATTCTTTTCACAAAACGTGGAAAATTCCTGCCTTATCTCTTAGAGAAAATGTAATTCTTAAGCCTTCTCTGTTGAGCTATTCGTGAGGTGTCATTTGCAATAAATAAAGGGTAAATGAAATCGCACAATTCATTCCTAACAATGTCGCCTTTTTTAAGAGTTCTGTGCGTTTCATCGCTTCAAGTCATGAGACGTCTGGGAGATGCACAGGAGAAATTACTTGAGCTCTCAAGTCCGAATTCTCGTGATGTGAGCATTTGTTACACGAGCAAAAGCTGTATTTTGTTAATATCATAACTAAGAAATGGCTCAGAATGTTATACTCAACAAAACACCACACCTGAGTCCTTCAAGAAGCAGTGACTCTAACCATTATGCCACCTACTGCCCAAGTAAATATCTGGCAGTTCATGTTTGGTAATGTAATTTCAGGATTATTAATTTCTACTGAGAGGCAACTAGGAGTACAGCACAATGCTGAAATTAGGTCTGTGGAAAGAGGGCCGCAGTGTTAGCCCCGTGTCTCACGCTAACCTCATTTCTTGTGCAGTCTTGCCTGTGATGATAAATCACTAAGGTCATTAGCCATCTGCGAAGTACATTGCTGGCTACACCCATGCAGACCATTCTCGGTGCCTGATGAAAAAGATATTCATCGCTGTAGACTAAACAAAAGCCCTCCGGTTTCCCCCATTTCCATAGTGGCTACAATGTCTTAATAAATCACCGATCATGCGTGCAATCCAGAGCTGGTCACAGATGCTGTCTGGTTGGCCTGAAGGCCATCTGGTTGCTAGGCAGAGCCCAGATCATGGCAATTAATTGGAATGCATCAGGATGGGCCCCCCGTTGTTCTGGAACTGCTTCCGTTTGTAAACGTGTATTCCCCAGATTGCTCTTAGCCAATTAGCAGGGCAGATGCCTGTCCAAAACAGAGCTCCGCACCAGCCGTGGTGAGGCACAAGAGGGATTCGCAGTGCTTCCCTCCCTCCCCTCGCTCCCTCATCCTCAGCAATTGTCGGACGGCACGCCAGACCTCCAGCTGTACTGATCTTCTGACGCATCACTCCTCAAATATAGCATGTGGTGAGACCGGGCCTGCTGGGAGGGGGCTGGCCCACACCCCGGCGCTGCTGTGTCCTTTCTCTGGAACAAGGCACCACTGGCGGATGGGTGAATGGGAGGGAGGCTCTCCAGGAACGCTAGTCCTGGTACCTCCAAGAGACTGGGAAGGTTACGTGTTGAACTTACGTGGCAGAAGCCTTATGCTACACAACACTCAAAGCGCTCATTAAAAATCTGAACGGCAGACTGCATCCATCCCTTACGTGTCTGATGCTTGTGCGCTGTCCAGTACTGCTGACAGCGTCGCTTTCGCATCTACCACAAGGACGTTACTTTTTAAAAGTCTACTCTAGACTCTGCGCAGCGCTGCAGCGATTACGACCAAAAGGGGCTTGCAGCCAAGAGGGGGTTATCGGGTCCGATCGAAAGGCTGACGAAGGGAATTCTACGGGAAAGAAATAGAAAATCCCACGGGCGCTGAAAATGTACGCTTTCGACTGTGTTTGTCGAAAGGGAGAGTGCTGAATTATTCACGGCTCGAGCTCCCTCGGGGTTCGCTTTGTTTTGTTTTCACTTAACGCAGAGACCAAAGTAAGATTTGGTAGAACATCTGCGGGATTACGTAACGTCGGCTTGTCCCTCTTATCCAGCGCCGCTCGAAGACCCGGGAGCCAGCAGTAATTCTGATATTGTGTCCGCTGGCTGGAGTCACTGAAAGAAAAGTAAGAGGGACATATATACAATGACTGTGAACAACACACACACACATTATTTTACAACAGAGTACAATGTATTCTTGTACACCGATACTCAGACTGAGTCCACATTGACAAGGTCACAAATGATACACATCTCCTGCATGTAATTGTGTATTAATTTGTAGAGCTAAAACGGCAAGAGAAGTAAACTAAAATAAGCAAATAGATTAATAAAGCAGAGAAAAGTGATAAATACTGTACTTTATAATTATGATGTGACAGTAGCTGTACTGTACTACTGAAACACAGCACTGTAAAGAATCTGAAATGATGTCGCTGTCATTTGTTTTTATACAGGACTTGTTACACAGTAGTGTCCACAACATATGATGTGCAGGAGAACGTTTTCTTTGTGTCCCCTTCGAGCGGTTTGCTTGCACAGCGCCGGTGGGAACACTGCCTCAGAGTCAGTCGGACAGGAAAGCGCTCGTGTTGACAGATGCCACATTCGGAAGTGAATCCAAAACGCTCAGGCAGTGGTGTCTGAGTGGACATACTCAGCGTGTCAGAAGTGTTGTGACGGACAGGCTGCTCCTTTAACTCCAGCCGTGTCTGTGTGGAGTCGAGGCCCAGCAGAGCTAGGTAACCGGGGTCTGAGCAGTGCCAGTCGCGCACACACCAAGGCTAAGGAAACTTTACAGCTATATAAAGCTACTTCCAAGTTCAGTGTGTATCCAGTTCTACAGAGTAAGATGATCACAAATACTGATGCTTTTTAAAATGTAAATGTAGTGTTAATGAATTGTATACAGTATTTTAGTGTCCACTGTCGCAGAGTTCATTATTAGTTGTTACTTGTTTGGTTAAATAAAAAGCAGTGATTAGCACAGTGCCTGGGCTTTGACAGATGGGACTGAATCCAGTTGTTTGTCTGGCGTTTGAATGGTCTCCCCGTGTTCAAATTCTGCAGTGTGTAACTGTATGTTACAGTGCTCTGCTGTATAGATGGGTGGATGACTAGGTAATTCAGTGTATCTAGCAAAGTAAGTCATGTTGGATAAATAGTTTAATGCTAGTTAATCAGTGTATATACTGCCTTGAAGAAAAGTCTGCTAAATGTAACTGGCGGTATATCGTCAGTCTGGTGCGGTTTCCTTGCGAATTTACACACAGTCCGAAATCACTTGTCCCAAGCGGGGTCGCGGCAAACCGGAGCCTAACCCAGTAACACAGGGCGCAAGGCTAGAGGGGGAGGGGACACACCCAGGACGGGACGCCAGTCCATCGCAAGGCACCCCTAGCGGGATTCGAACCCCAGATCCACCAGAGAGCAGGACCCGGCCAAACCCGCTGCGCCACCGCACTCCCTACATATTGTATAATATAACCAAAAAGCAGGGACTTTAGCACAGGGAATAAGATACATGAAGTACAGGGCCCAGACATAGTGGCCCTCTGTTCTTTTTTTTCCATCATTTGTTTGCACTTTTAAATCAGATACATTTATTCATTTAACTGATGCTTTTCTCCAAAGCAACTTACAATTATATAACCCAGCAACACAGCGCACAAGGCTAGAGAGGGAGGGGACACACCCAGGATAGGGCGCCAGTCCATCACAAGGCACCCCAAGCAGGACTCGAACCCAAAACCTGCTAGAGGGCAGGACCCAGCCAAGCCCGCCACATCCCCCTATTTTTAATTTATTTAAAAATGTACCCAGACTCAAATAGTTGCAAATATTTCTAACTTGTACTTTAAGAGAAGTCACAAGGCTGCGATTGCATTCATGTTGAAGAAACAAATAATTGCAAAACCTTACATAAACAAGCCTTTTAATCACTTCAATACAACTAGAATTATTCTGATCGAATGTGTCACAGAATAAATTAGGCTAAGCCACACGCTGTAAGCTGCAAGATTAAAAAGGTCTTAAGGCAGCTAGAAGAGGAATTTAACACTGGACCATTAACAGGCTCCTGCCCCCCCGAGGTTTAACAAGCAGCAGCCTTGAAAGGCAGACTAACATTGTTCCCAGAACTCAGAGTGCACCTGTTGCTCTGCTTTTTCCTTACAAGTAACTGCTCTTCACTTGCCCTTACCCACAGGAGAGGTGACATTGTCTCCCGCCTGGGATGTCCCTAAAGTGGGGTAGGGTGTGGGGCGTAACACTTGCTTCCTGTAGTAACGGCCAATATTAGCTGCCAGCCTTCTAGAGCCCAGGCAGAAGTGTGGAGTGGTTCCGTTATGTGCTGCTCCTGGAAGGGGTAGCAGAGCTGCCACCTTGCACTCAAAAGACCTTGGTTTGAATCCCACCTTCTGCTGTAGTACCTTTAAGGGGCTTACCCTAGACCGCTCCGGTAAAAGTACCCTCTTGTTTAAATGGGCCAGTTGGTGCAAGGAGCTTGATGATGTCAGTGGAGAAAAGTGTTGGCTTGCTTGCATTAATTAATGTAAATGGAAAGCTACAGCGAGGGGGGAAAATGTGACACGTCTCGCCGCGTGTAGCGCAATCTGCAAGACACGGGAGCTCGAGCAGCTGCTATACATTTGATCCCCGCTGTCAAAGTCCAGCAGAGATGTGGCTCGTCCTCGTTCCACGTTCACCGTGCCATCAATGACGCGTCAGCACTCCAGGGGTCTGACAGGACTGCTGATGGCCCCGGGGCTCTTCGGACAGAGAGATTTTGGCTATTTGCTGCGATGCAGTTGGAGGAGGGAGGACTGGGAGGGCTTTGTGGGACAGTCTGAATTCTGTCTCGAAAGCAACACAATCAATGTCAAGGAGATCGATATCTTCACCCTTGGTAGATTGACAAGAAACAAGAGTGCACGGAATACATAACTAACGCAGTTTTATTTAATACACCTGTTCCAGAACCTCAACTAGATGGAGGACCTTAACTGTGCAGTATGATTATTTATAAAGGTTTTTAAAAAAAAAAAAAAAAAAGTTTAATTTGTGCCTAATGTCCACATTAAATAATAGCTGATGAAACTTATTGTCTGAATCAACTTCAATAAAGAGCAAAGTTAAAGCAAAAACCAGTAATTTGCTGTTCCTCAGAACCAGGGTTGGAAACTACTTTCTTAGTATCAGTATTAACTATTAAACTCCTTTTTGGACTGTTCTCTGCATGTGAAACCATTATACAGCATGTACCAGCTGGTTTTGGACAGACACATTTATTCATTTAGCAGATGCTTTTGTCCAAAGTGATGTACAATTTATGCATTACATTGAGAGAGACAGCTGCAGACGTGACTCTCAAGTAAACCTAGATTGTTACCTACCACTTGCTGCACCAGGGTTCATCGTTCAAGTAGGTGCATAAAACACAGAATAGACAAATCCTAATACTCTTACAATTTTTTTAAATATGAAGATACACAATAAGTAATACAGTAAGTAAAACATTGTCTTTCTAGCTACAAGAGTAAAGTATAGGGCATTTCATCTAAATAATGCTGTTGAATAAGGACATCTCACTCTTCAGTCATTCATAGCATAAGTGGCTATGAGATAAAAGTATAATTATGGACCAGATACTCCGGCTTTAATGCAAATATGCATATAACTATGTTCTGTATTATGTATTTTTGGATAATGTAGGTCTGTACTTTAACACAACTACCATTATTCATGCTTCCATAGCCATCATCCATACTTTACATGAATGAATTAATGAATGAATATGTCCTGTTCCTGTTATGTTTCCAATTAACCTCTTAATCATAACAGCAAAAATGCTTTATTGGGATTTTAGGATTAAGTAGAACGAGAAACTGTGCGTTCAGAACATGACCTCACTATGGTAAAGAACAGTAGTCCTTGTTGGACTTCTACTCTGTGGCTTTCGGGACAGAAAGATGAGCAGCAGAGTTCATCTGTAGTACTCCAGCCATGAGAGAGCAATGAGTTCAAGAGTCCTCATCGTCCTGCTCTCGCACCATGCTGATCTCACTCAGTCACATCCCTCCACCAACCCAAAACTTACTTTCACTCTACTTTCATTTCTCGGATGTTCTCTTATGCCGCATGAATTGGAAAAGCAGGGGCTTGAAGGCTGAAGTACTGAAACATCAATAACGTTTTTCCCAGGACAGTACAGCAACAGAGAACCTCTAAAGAAATGTGAGAAACACAGCATTAGCCAGAGTCCTTTTCATTATTTTCGTTAAAGTAAATAAAGAGCTGCCTATATTTTTACCTTGTACCTGTGCACAAAAAGTGCTTAACGAAAGGTGACCGATTCTTCTTTCACAGAGAATTAATTCATACGCTCTGCCTGCATTTGTAAAACAAAGCAGAATTTACAAGAAAAAATTTAATTAAAATAAGTTTTTCTGTCAAATCTACTCTCGAGGCACAGTTTCCGTTTATGGGAACGATGGTGGTAATATTTTATGTTGGCGTACCGGAAAACCAGAGGTTAATGTATTCCAGTGCAGAGCGCAGTAGGAAACTGGATATTCTGGAAGAAAACGGCATCAGCTGTACCCAGCTTTTACCATCAGTGTGTTTGACTGGGTGCTGTTCGACTCCCCGTGCGGTAATTTCACCACCACCCCCGCACGAACACAAAGAGATGCCATTTGGAGAAAACCTGAGCGACTGTGGTACCACAGAGAGAGAGGCAGCTGAAGACGCCTACAGGCAAAATTCTGTTTAATAAATTAGATGAGTTCTCTCAATAAAGCCCTTCCGTGCATTATTCAGCTACTTATGTAACACTCAGTTGCCACTTTGCAGTTTGAGCGTGGTTTTTGTCTACAGGATTCTTCCTCCTGACTATCAGCCGGCAACAAAGTTATGAAACTGGACTTGCGATGAGAAGGTGCATTGGAAGATACTTTATCTCAATGGTCTTCTTTCAATAGCCACCTTAAATGGATAAAACATACATTTGCAGCTGTAGGTATAATAATTCAGATTATATAAGCCTTTCAGTGGACTCATTTAGCTGATCCTTTTACATTTGTCCACTTAGCAAACACTTTTCTCCAAAGTGACTTACAATGGATACTATGCAGTGTTACTAGTCCACACACTTTATTCACCGCGGTGACTTACGCTGCTAAATACACGACGTACAATGGGTCACTCATCCATACATCAGTGGAACACACTCTCTCTGTCACTCGCACACTATGAGTGAACCTGAACAGCATGTCTTTGGACTGTGGGAGGAAACCAGAGCACCCGGAGGAAACCCACGCAGACACGGGGAGAACATGCAAACTCCACACAGACTGAGCGGGGATCGAACCCACATTCTCTCGGACCACTCAGGTGCTGTGAGACAGCAGCGCTACTCGGTGTGCTTTTCTCCAAAGTGACTTACAACGTTAAGGTACTTACGATTATTTACCCATTTATACAGCTGAGTAGCATTACCCAAACAATTTAGGTTAACTACCTTGCTCAAGGGTACTGCAGCTGGAGGTAAGACTCAAACCTGCAACCTTTGGGTCCAAAGGAAACAGCACTGACCACTACACTACCAGTTGTCCCAAAGTACTTAATGTACTCAATGATTTAGCCCATTTATACAGCTGGGTAATTTTTGCTAGAGGAATTTAGGGTAAGTACCTTGCTCAACAGTACAACGGTTGGTGGTGGAATGTGAATCTGCTACATCCAAGTACAAAGACAGCAACTCTAACCACTACACCACCTACTGTGCTGTAGCCATGCAGACCAACCTGGAACTCTGACTGTTCTCGACTCGCAGCCCATCTCACGAGAGAACGGGCCGTACATCCGTGATCCCCGCAGTTGTGTTTCACGCATATTCTTTCCCCCAGGTCACCGCCAACCCCCTGTGCCGCGGGGAGGATACGCACGCTCGCCCTCCTGGACCCGTTGCAGCAGAGGGGAGCAGCCGCGTGACAGGAAGCACCACAGTGACTCGGAAAACACAGAACCCTTCCTGAAGACAGAGCGGGCTAAGCAGCCGTGAGCGGCTCGGCTCGGCTCTGCAACCCGGAGACCAATGGTGCTAAATAAACTGGCTCAGCTAAGCGCTGTGCCTTGTAAACTATGCCAGTGAAATATCCATAACACACACGCATACATGCACACGCTCCTTCGGCATATATGTACGCGCTCATTTTATCGTCACTCGTCATTCGGTAAGCGAAATGGGTCGAGTACCGGATCTCCACTTAGGCACCTCCTGGGTGTAGACCTGTGTCAAGAACACCCAGACGTGGTGCATGCTGGGAGCTGGCTACAGGAGCCAGAGGGATCAGCACAAAGACTAGGTTAGGATTGCACCCGCTAGGACTGTTTGTTGGTGTGAACAAATATGAGGAGAGTCTCCTAGTGCTGTCCTCTCCACAATGCTTGTCAAGTGGGCTTCCTACAAGTCATTATGTGAACCACGTCAGCTGTGACCCATTTCAACACCAGTGTGTGTTGCGCTGCCTTTAGAGGAGCTCTGGTGTCAAAGCAGCCAACAGATAGTTAAAATATAAGAGAGACACATACACACTTGGTAGCATTGCGGTAGCAGAGCACCTTTTTTCATGTGCCTGTTGATTAGTTGATCAATTTTAAAAGTACACAAGTAAACTCGCTCGGTGAAAACACAAGAGTGGACCATTCCCATGCCAATATTTAGCAATTCCCCCCCATCCTTCTAGCATTAATGAGAGGAAGGGGGGGAAAAAAAAAAAAAAAAAAACATTTGCCATAGGGAACCAAAATCCACAACACCCTGCCATTCATAAGAAGAAAATTATTCAGGAGTTTCCTCGCAGTAAACATATGAAGTTTTATCCGGTTCTTGCAAAGCGTTCAGATTTCAGCTTCCAATTACATGCAATGAAAGCGAAAGCGACAGAAAAATTACTATTAACATAAGAATTTAGGAAAAGCGAGGTTTTCAGGTTCTGAGACACTGGACTCCTTCGAATCATCATGTTGTATCATTTGCATTGCTGGTAAATATAAAATGCGGTGAAATACATAAAACCTGTTGTGTTTACTTCAGAATGACCTATTGTACAGCGTTTGATTGTCAGTAAGTATGCAGCGTATGCTGCTGTGCGCTAGGCAAACATTTATAAGAATATTCTTTAAAGAAGTCCCCCCCACCCCCATCGTTTCCAGTTCGAAAAAAGCAGCACATTTACCCCTCGCTGTACTGAACACTCACAATGGCACTGCAAACAATACCTCCATTGGAGAGGACAGAGTCGGAGCCTCGCGGTCATGTGGCCGAGCGCACAATTGTCCTCCTTTTCGCTATGTGGGACTGGGGGCGGGGCGGCGAGCTCAGGGAAAACACAGGTTGCGGAGAAATCTGTCGGGAAGAACACGTGCGGTCACCTGGCCTTGAAATAAAATGTTTTCTTTCGCAACACGGCAAAGGGGATAATAAGGGGATAATTAGCAGTCACCCGAACATCCCCGGCAGGTCATTAAGCCTCCGCCGTATGCCCACGGCCTGTCGTCCCAGGCAGCATTCAAAGCACAGGACGTGAAGCATCACAACAAAAGGTGACTCATCCCGCTTGTGTTGTTCATAGAAGCAAAGAATTGTGTTGAATTCACCAGTCCAGAGCACTGTCCAGGTATGGACTGTGTGTGTCACGGACTCTTTCCAGCACTGAAAAGTGTTATTCGGGCTTTTTTTCAGACCCAAAAGGGAGAATGATGGGCCTGGGAGTGAGGCTACAGTGCCATGGGCTCTCTTTTCAGGGGGAACATGCCAAGGGACTGGTACACACCATCCATCTAGTCAGCATTCAGCACAGCATGCCACTTGACACACACACAGACACACACACAGACTTGCAACTGTTCTTATGGCACAAGAGCAACCCCCTCCATCATTCTGTCCTTCCTCCCAGCCAGCGAGTCAGGTCTTCAGCAGGCAGTGCTGGCTTGGATTCCGATCACGTACCCGCTGTCGCCACGCGAACGGTGAGCTCTGTCCTCCAGGTTTCACAAGGCAAAGGCGAAAGCAGCGGCGGGTCCAGTAGGTGTGGCTCTAGTCCACCTGCCCACACCAGCAGGTGTGAGGGTGGATAGGGAAATGCTGTACCACTTCACACACGTACCACACTCCCCGGGCACTGCTACTGCAACAATGTTAAAACAGACAAGTGGTAAACTGGGCCAACGTTCCTTATTCCACCTTCGATTCACTGGTACATGATACCAGGGAGGAGGGCACAATGAAACTGCTTTACTGACATTTTCAGACCATCAGAATTTATGTGCCTCATAACCAGGCGTACAATCACCGAAACATTTAAACAGTCAATTTAATGACGTGACGGTGATTTATGTTCCAGCACTAACAAATTCTTCAATGGAACCTATAATAACAATCCTTTTTACAATATAAAATACATTTTGATCTGCTGATAGAAGTACCCTTACCATGGAAAAAGTCATACAGAATACTTCCTGCATCATTTCAACAAAGGTATGAATACTGTTTCTCATATTCACAATAAATAGCCTTTTATTGCTGATAACTCCGCAGTCATTAAGGGCCAAAGACAGGAATCGGCCCGATTTTCCCAATACAGTTCAATAGAGTAAGATTCCCTGGATCCACCCTTATATTTTAGGAGCAGTCATCTCCAAACCCACACCAAACTACAGTAAGTGGGTCTCCTGTTATGCTTCATGCCAAATCACACGACACTACGTGGGACCCATGACTTGATGGTTACTGCAGGCAACTAGCGGTTCTTACGTGCCCAGTGGATAAATGGAACCACCTCACGGCTGAAATTCTAGTTTATTGGTCCCACTCCTTAGTGCGAAGACATCCTTTTATTGTTCTGTCACCAGGGGACAGTTGGTGACAATGTGAGAATGACACCGCAGGTCTAATCTTCAGCCAGGGCTGTATGTGTTCATGGATGCCTTAGCTGCACGAGGTCCTTCAATTTATTAAATCTACTCTTGTTTAGCAGTGTAACTCTTCATAATATTTTAGGATACAAAGGCCTACACTTGGAACATACAAAAACTCCATTAATGAACTGCAGTTAATTTAATTTTAAATCATTGTAAGGAGGCTCACTGAACTTCAATATATTGTTATAAACAAACTTCTTTCTTACATCACTGCAGTTAAATTTGACATATCATTAATATTTCAGTTTCTGCATCAACGGATGATCCTGCAAGTGACACAATTTACCCTCGGGAATGTGCTGTACTGCGTTACATTTTAACCCAGAAATTTTTTTAGAAAGAAATGTGTTTTATTGACAAATTTAATTGAGACTGTAGTCCACACTGTAGATTCAATGGTGGCAGAAATCTAAGTTGGACAAATACAGTATATATTTTTGCATTAGAGAGACCTCTGCAAGGTGGTGCCGTAACCTGAAGAGAAGTTCTGCGAGTGGCAAAATGCTCACCCGATACTGAAAATAAGAGCCAACACTCAATTTAAGCCCTAGGACTGTTAAACAAAAACTTCAGTGCAACCCATTCATGTCAATTATCACTCCATCAGCCATCTGTAAGCCACACCAAATAAAAAAAAAAAAAAAAAAAAAAAAAGATATGGGCTGATGAGGTAGGATCACGTACAGCTTCAGCGTGCCTGGGAATGCAGCAGAGATGAGAAATGTCCAGGTTTCCAACAGTGCCTCCTTTCCAGCTGCAATGCAGTGAAACGCTTTCTACCAAATCCACAATTACAATAAATTTCACACTAGAGGACAAGATGCAAAACACAAGGATTTTCCTAAACAGGCAGGTTTTAAGGCTGCAGAAAAAAAAGACAGTGTCATTCTTTCCATATGATTGGTATTGAAAGATCACTGTGGTGGATGGGGTCCAGATGGCTATGTCTCCCCGTGTACCGCCACACCATCCTGATCTCCTGTAAAGCACCCGGTCACTCCATCAGTGGAAGTCCGAGTCCTTCGTTCTGCTGAGCTATAAACAGTTGTGTTCAAGACCTGACAAAGCATCCTCGTAACTGACAAAGCACAACCCTGTGGAAGAATAAGGGATTGCACATTGTTTAACTGCAGTAGGTAGTATAGTGGTTAAAGCCATCGCCATGCAACCAAAGGAAATGGGTTCAAATCCCTGACTGCAGCACTCTTGTGCAAGGCATCAGTTGAAATTAATTAGAATTCTGCTTTTTTCTTGTCTGGAGGCATGTGAAGGGAGGGTGTATTTTTGGGGTAAAAGATGGCAAAAAAAAAAAAAAAAATCATTCACAACAACACCTATGCATCATCCTGTCGTTCTAAATGACTCAAAAGCATCAAGAAACCGCAGATAATTGGATCTCAAAATTTCTACAAAAGCCAACAGAAGAAACTCGTTCCATAACAATATGTACAGAGACTGCTTCAGAATTACATCAATGGATTTATTTTAAAAGGGTCAGTCTTGCAGCATTTGTTCTTTTTTTGGGCAAAGAGCTCAACCTGACACTAGGTCACATCACTCACACCACCCTGAAGAAGCACCCTTCAACTGGTGTTCGGCAAGATGATATTACTTAGGAACACGTTGAAATGAGTCATAAATTATTCTGTCTCCTTGATTTCATGTACAATACTGCACAGCAAGAGCCTTTCCCTTGTTCGAGGAACAAGAGGCAAACAGTACTTCAAATGAATTATGTACATTTCAATATCTTCACAAAAAGACACACTAGATATGTATCAAGTGAATACTGAAGTGTAAAAAAAGACCCATTTAGCGATAAAGGAATTTTATGTTACTTATGCTCAATGACCGTGTTGAGTTGTGGGAGACAGCACCTGACAGGATACATGCCTATGAGTTTACTGCCTTCCAAGGACAAAGCAATGGTGCCATGTGCAGCAGGGGGGGGGGCCCTGAGGAATGCAACAGCAAGGCAGCTCACAGTTAAGGCATCAACTGGTTTTGGTCCGGTTCAGTGCTGGGTTTCATAACCCAGTTTCCTCCACATTCCAGGGGTTGCTTTCAAAATTCCCTGTCAACAGAAAACAAAAACACACTGTGCATAGTTTTGACCTATCTACACAGCAAAACACATCCCGGGACTGGGATCTTAGCACAGCGTGTTCCCGCACCAGTGATCAATCACCCCGCACTCTGGATGGCTTTCTTGTCCAGAGCCAACAAGTCCTGTCTGGAGGTAAGGGGATCAGGGCCAACTCTTTCTATTTAGGCAGATCGTTTCTCTTGCTTTTCACTGGGGGCCTCTGCTTCTTGGTTCCAGTTCTTCAGACCCTCGGGCAGACTGGTGTCCTCCTCAAAGCTGCCCGTGCCCTCCACAAACTCTTCGTACGTGGACTTCTCCATGAATGGCCGCGGCCCCAGCAGTTCCAGCATGTCTGCCTTGTCCAGGACCTCCTTTTCCAGAAGTCGCATGCCAACCTGAAGAAGGATGAGAAAGAAGTCACTCTATCAACGGCAAGCGACAGACCCTCCCTGACGCAGTGCATTACACTGCTAAACACATCTGCCTCCCTATATTTAAACAAAATGCTGCCTCATACGTTGCCAGCTGAATATTTACACAAGCAGTGCGGGTTAAGCGGCTTTCCGGAGGATCCCCCAACACGGATTTCAACTCATCAGATTTTTAGTGCTGACCCAGTTTAAACGTGATGGACCACCTGCTGGTCCTTGGAAAACCATACGAACCACAATTTAGACAGCGTTTAAAGTTAAAAATTTTTTAGAGGCCCCAAAACAAATACTGTACCAAGCAAATACACATGTATACATTCTCCACTTATTTCTGCTTTACTATTTTAATTGCTGGATGTGCTTATGAACATTCATCAGGGACTCCAGTGAATGATGACACCATTGCACTGCACCACTGTTAAGAACAGTAATATAATGTTTAGAAACTTTCCCTTATCTGCTAATCATCTGTTAAATAAATAGGAATGCAAATGGACAATCAGGGAGGGACATTACACTGTAATCTAAACCAGACTGGAGAACAAAACATTCATAATGTAGATTAATTTCCGCCTATATACTGGAGGTAATGTGCTGTAAGGATGAATTCGGAAAAGAAATGAAAACCAGAAATCACCTTCAGTAACGAATGAACCCGTCATTTAATCATTTCCTTTTATAGTTTAGTGCAAATAATTGTACTTTGTTTCCTTAATTTTATATTTTTTGGGTCACTGCTCTAGATTTAAATTGCCAACTACATTAACAAATTACACGATACATAAAAATATAATTGATAAGTGTTTATCATGTTACTACATGTATACTGTATGTCTTTGCAGAAAGACAAATTAGTTAAATAGAATCAACACTGGAAAATGAAAAAGACATGAGATGGAAACCTGCAGCAAAGATTAGAGGAAAAAAAACATGTCATTGTGATGAGTCTGAATTCTGCATTCTGATCACAACATCAAATCAGTCTCATAACCATGTTAACAGATATATGTACCAGTTTACAAATCTGGGTAGTTCCAGGAATTAGGAACTCCTACAACAGTTGGGCAACACACCTTCTCTACCAGGTCCTTCTTGTCTGTGACGAGGTCCAGTGTCCTTTCAAACGCTGAGTTGATGAGGTCCCGCACCTCCTCGTCAATAAGCTGTGCTGTGGCCTCACTGTAGGGCTTCTCCATCACTACCTCACCCTGGCGTGGGAGGTCGAAGGACACCTGGCCCACCTTCTCACTCATCCCAAACTGCACAATCTGTAGGAGGACACACAGAGCAACAAGCCATCAGAAAAGTCTCTGAATTCTTAAAGCAGACTTTGTCTGTAGCATGTTCTCCATAAGTGGATATCCATCATACTGTTGACGAATACAGCAGTCTTTTCAGCACCTTTCACTAAAGCAAACTGATAATTTCCTATAATCACTAATTATTTCCAGGGCAGCAGGTAAAGCTAGAGCCACTGCCTTTGGACTCGAAATATCCAGGTTCAAATCACACCTCTTGCTGTAGTACCCTTGAGAATGGCAGTTACCTTAACTTGCTCCATTAAAAATTACACTGCTACATAAATATTTTTAAAAAATTTTAAATGGCTGCTTAACGTTGTAAATTGCTTTGAAGAAATGGGCAACTGCACAAATAAATTAATAATAAATGTGAAATCAGAAACACGTATTGAGAGCCACGTGTTCCCAACAACAATGACTGAATCAGTGAATGTTTTACTTGGGAAGAAACTTTAATTAAAGTACTAAGACCATGTGCTCAGGAGGTACAAGCTTTCCCTTGACTTCAGTGCTTTAAATTATTTTGGTTGTATGTGTCTATGAACAAAGATGAATAATGACAACAGCTGCGGATGGCAGAGCTCAACAGTACCTGTGCATATGCTGACTGAGTAACCTTCTTGAGGTCATCCTGTGCTCCAGTGGTGACCCTGCCGAAGAAGACCTGCTCTGCCACGCGCCCCCCGAGCATCATGCACATGCGGTCAATGAGTTGCTCCCGTGTGTACAGGTACTGCTCCTTGGGCAGGTACTGTGCGTAGCCTAGACCCTTTCCTCGGGGGATGATGGACACCTGCAGCAAAATAAGTAGAGCAGAATGTCAACCCACTGTCTATGATTTCTTTTTTATTTGGTTTCTGGAGTTGTGTTCATGTAAAGCTGCATTGACTGCATCTGGGCCCTTAATTGAGCTTCACTTTCTAAGAAAGGGTCCTCACTCATCATTCCTCCCTATACTACAGCCTTCAAAGTAAAACAACAATGCTTCCAAATCCCAAGTAATCAGCAAGGTTTGGGCTCTGTACCTTGAGCAGGGGGTCTGCATGCTCGAGGAACCAGCCCACCACAGCGTGGCCAGCCTCGTGGTAAGCTACCGTCTTCTTCTCAGCAGGCTGCAGGATCTGAGTCTTCTTTTCCAGGCCTAGACCGCATGGGAAAAAAAAATCCATGAGAAGGTCACATAATATGAAATACTGCATGAGAGAGCTGTTCTTCCCTTTCCTACCTACTATACAGTGTTGAGTCTATAGGGAATTAGAAGGTTGCAACACAGCCAGAGGTCAAGCCCCTGTTTTTCCACTCCATCAATCACTTGTTCTATTCAGCGTTGCAGTGGAGCCTATCTTGGAAGTATATGACATAAAGCGGGGGAACAGCCTAGATGGAACAAGTGCATTGCAAGAATCTCTTTTGTGCGCTCTCTCTCTCTCTCTCTCTCTCACACCAGCAATAAAGCCTTCAAAATAATTTCAACAGCATCATATACAAAACAGAGCTGGTGACATGAACTGGCACTTTATGGAGTCTTTAATCCAACGCAACCTCTACATTTACATTTATTTCTCTAAAACAATAAACAGCTCAGAGAAAACAAAAGTGCATTTCACCAATAGATGATATAGATGCAGACATGTGACTCTTGAAATACAGTCAGTCAGCCAGTCTAAGGCCCTCATACCTCAACCAGCCTACATTACACGAGAAGCTGCATACAGAATTGGTAGTGCGACTATCACTAATATTCTCTTTTATGGCATGTTGTCCAGCAAAACCCAGGTTGGCCATTTTGCCTCCAAGTACTGCTGCATTTAGAAGTGTAGTTTCAGCAGAGATTTCATGACTGGATGCCCTACCTGACCTATAATCACAACAGTTCTTTTTTCCCTAAAATAATGTAGTATAAATTTATAGAGTAGATAGGAGATCATAAGGAAAGTGAGACCACAGAAGATATGTTTTGAAACCCTTGTTGAATGCTGAGAGGGGTTCAGCAGTTCTGAATTTCTAAATCCAGATGAAAAGGATAGAGGAGCCAGGTTCTCTGGATGGATGAAGGAGACTCCCTCCCAGCAGGCGGTCCAGCTGTCTAATGCAAAACTGTAGTCTTAAGGTTTCCACTTTACTCAGGTACCAATGAAACTGGAAATTCTCATTGCTTTTCACCTTCATGTTTGTGCAGAAGAAACTGCCAGACCACTTCCCACGACTGCGGGACTCTTTAAGACTATTTGCCAGTCCAGCCTTTCTACTTTCGACTATAAATATGTCTCAACGCAAAATGACGCAACTCTTCCAGTCAGTCCCCAACGAATGGTGTTGTACTGACCTCCGATCACCCGCTCAATGGCCTGTTCAAAATGCTTCGTGTTGATGAACGGATTGAGGTGCCTGGCAGCAATGAGTGCCGCTTCATTGCACACGTTGGCAATGTCGGCTCCTGAGGTGAGAAAACACACACGTGACAGATGCTGGATTTCTGATCAGAAATCACCGTATGGGACGACAGGACATTAAAGATCAAGGAACTGCATGATTAAATTTCAATGCTTCTCAATACCCCTCACTCTGTGGAGAAAAACTCACCCGTGAAGCCAGGGGTGAGGGCTGCCAGCTTTCTGGCCAGTCCATCCTTGTCCAAACTGGTGTCCACTTTGAGGGGATGCAAGTGCACCTTGAAGATGGAGGCTCTACCCTTGATGTCAGGTGGACCTGAGAAAGGTTGGAACGTGTTTTACTGCTTCAGAGTAGCCTAAACAGACACGACGGAAAAGGACAAGCTTGCTTTTCATCACTGCTGTGAACACGTGTGGGATTGACCTCTGACACAGCGGAGATACATAGCAGCATCAGAGAGAATTGAAAATCCCAGCTTTAACAATAAAATGACACACTGAGGCAAAACCTAACAGCCACACTCCATAAATGGTTACATTTTTTTTTTTTTAAATGTCCTGAAAACTGTAAACACAGTAGCCTTAATTAGCATCAGACAAAACATTTCAACTGCAATGTGTTTAAAATAAAAATCACCAAAGAAACCTTTGAGTTTTGCAACAAATTATTTTCTTATGAAAATATAAAACCTCTTAGTGACCTTAATTCTCTCCAGCTACTTCAAGCTATACAGCACTTTCCGATAAAAAGACAAGACAAAGCACCACTCATACCATTAGACAACTCTAACTTTAATCTCTTACATTTGCACTTATTATTTAGCAGAGACTTTTCTCCAAAGCCACTTCCAATGAACTCTATGTAGTGTTATCAGCCCACACACCTTATTCACCAAGGTGACTTACACTGCTAGATGCATTACTTACACTGGTCACTCATCCATACATCAAGTGGAACACACTCTTGCTGTCACTCACACACTGTGGGAAAATCTGAACAGCATGTCTTTGGACTGTGTGAGGAAACCAGAGCACCCAGAGGAAACACACGCAGACACTGGGAGAACATGCAAACTCCACACAGGCTGAGCGGGGATCGAACCCACGTCCTCTCACACCATCCAGGTGCTGTGAGACAGCAGCGCTACTCGCTGTGCCACCATGCTGCCCACTCTTAATAACACAGTCTTACGATTTCTGCACAGGGTGTTAGCAGCAAAGCTCATTTCCATGCATCCTTTCTGAGGGGATGCAACAGATTACAGAGTCACTAGAAGGATAAATCAGACACATTCAGAGGAGCAAATCTGTTAATCCGGCTAGGATTCCGGGGACTATATCTTCACAGGGGTTCAGCGCACGTACAGGATAAAGGTTCAGAGCCGTACCTATGAAGATCTGACGGTCAAACCTCCCTGGTCTCATCAGGGCCGGGTCCAAGATGTCGGGCCGGTTAGTTCCGGCCAAAACTACTACATTAGTGCTTGTGTTAAAACCTGGTCAAGTAAGGAAACGGCAGAGGTTCAGCACCAAGAAATAAGAAGTAAAAGCAATACTGACCATTTAATATACTGACAAACAATAATGTATTTCCAGTGCACAACTGAATTCATGAGTACAGCAGCAGCAGACTTAAATAGGCAACTATATTTTAAAGTGCTTCCTTTGAGTGACATGCACTTCCCTTCCCTATCCTACAACAGACACACCATCCATCTCCACCAGAAGCTGGTTGAGGGTGTTTTCCTGCTCGCTCTGGCCCCCAAAGTTTCCCCGGCCTCTCTTCCTCCCCACCGCATCGATCTCGTCAATGAACAGGATGCAGGGGGCATGCTTTCGGGCCATAGCGAACATATCTCTCACCTGAAAGAGAACACAGTCAAGGCAGGGCGCAGGTCAGATTCTTGTATGGTTTTCAATATTCATTTGAAGCAGCCAAGTTTAGTTGTGATTAAACAATCATTATTTCGTAAAGCACATTAAAACTGTTGTGATATGCACGCGGGCGCACACACTGTATGAAACTGCGGCGAGCAGGAGCCTAACCCGGCAACGCAGGGCGCAAAGCTGAAGGGGAGGAAGCACACCCCGGACGGGACGCCAGTCCACTGCAAGACACCCCAAGTAGGACTCGAACCCCAGACCCACCACAGAGCAGGCCCCAGCCAAACCCGCTGCATTACCGCACCCCCCCGCCCCTTCATGATATGCCTGTTATTTAATTTTGGTGGTAGTCATATGTTTATGTTTTCCACTGCAGGTTTCTACTGATTTCTGCCTTGAAGGGACAACCACTGATTAAAAGCACTAACTACTACTTACATCCTTCAGAATTATATCTCCCCATCATCCCACTTACCCTAGCAGGCCCCACTCCAACAAACATCTCCAGAAACTCGGAGCCATTGACAGTGATGAAGGGGACATTTGCCTCCCCAGCAGTGGCTTTTGCAAGGAGGGTTTTCCCTGTCCCTGGGGGTCCAGACAGCACCGCACCCTGCGCAATAAGAACAAAAAGCAAACAAGTAATGAGCCTTAGGCCCAATCTTTCTTTTTTTTGTCAAACACTTCTAATTGTCACATTCACCACCAGTTTAGACTGTGTTCCATTGTTGTGATCCTTTCAGCTGTTTATCAGCACTATAGCAACTGCACTTCTAGACTATGTAATGGATACCTTTTTGTTGGTTTTTATAACTCAGCTTCCAAACAGTTTGCCATGCGCGTTCCAAGCGTTATCTCGAAATTAACACACTCCAGCAGCAACACTTAATTCAGTTATACAATTACAGCTTGGTTTCTCCATTCCAGCCTCTTTTGGTGCCCAGAGGCTAATTAAATTTGCTACTTCCTGCCATAGTATGTTAACGCTTAGTGCTAATCAAAAAAAAGAAAAAAAAAAATGTGTGGGTGATAGGGATACATGACTTACATGTGGAATATACACTTTTTAACACACAGCATCATCCAATGATTTCAACAAGGACATATCACTACACTTTTTGTAACCTGTTTTATCCATTTCTTAACAGACTTTCATTAGATTTTCTGTATTTTCAGTTTATCAGTATTTGCATGACATCACTATGTCACTTCACGAAATGTACACATACACCAAGGAAGGCATCGAGTCGAAATGTGGCCGTACTGTACAAACGATTTCACTAAACTAAGTGGAATAAATAACTTTAGCACCCAACATTGTTACGCATTCATTTTTCATACTGAGTTGAGCAAGCCTTTTGATAACTCCAAACACTAAAACATTCAATTACCCAACAAGGAAATAGATAACCTTACAAGCAGTAACACAAAATTGCTGAGGTTACTGTACATGACTGCACAACAAGGCCTGTAGCCAGCAAAGTCTTTCACAGCATTTCCCACTGATATTACCTTGGGGATTTTAGCCCCAAGATCCTGGTACTGTTTTGGGTTCTTCAGGAAGTTGACAAACTCAAGGATCTCCAGCTTGGCCTCTTCACATCCAGCCACATCCTTGAACTTGACATCAATGTTGTCCTTCATCATCTTCGCTGTGGTTTCACTCATGCTGAACAGGCCACCGCCCCTGCCCCCACGCCCACCTGCCATCGGCCCTTGCCGTAGAGTGAAGAGGAGGAACCCAATCAGGAGTAAAGTGGGAATCATGCTCATCAAGAAAGACCTAGAAAACAGAAGGAAAACTCAGGTGCCTGGTTTGAGAAATTCTCACTTGAGCAGGCGAGCAATGGGTGACACTGATAGAGGGTTCTCTCTGCATTCTTAAGGAGTAATATCACAGTATAATACATGTGCACATACACAACTATATATAAATTTACACCACACTTATTTCCTAGACATATGCAATGATTTATTTTATCCCTATTATTTTACCTTGATAACACTTTCATATTTACAAGTTGATATCTCATAGGATTATAAACTACAATTGGTTGCAGGGGAAACACTGTACTGTAATAGTCCAAAATACTCATAGAAACCCAAATGAATGTCAAAACCCATCTAAAACAGTACTTGCTAATTCACATGGCGAACATAGCCCTTATAATGAAACTCCCTGCACTATTTTCCTGAAAATTATAGCAGTTCTGCCTTTATTTTTAATTAATTCATTTTTTAATAATAAATCTGAGGTATATCAACAGACAAAAATATTTGACACAAGTCACCAACTTAAAAAAAATAAAAATTACTGCAACTGGTTGCAGTGCGCTTAAGTTGACAAAAATTCATCTGTCCATCTGGAAGGTTTTAAGACAGCTATAGTGAACTCTTCTTGCAATTCTGTACAATTCTATAAAAACTCACCTCTTCCAGACTCACTTCGCCCATGATCTTTCAAGCTCATGTAAGGTATAAACGTTCATGCGCCATAACTTTATGATAATGGCCTAATAAACCTTTACACAGCTACTCCTGTACTATACGTTAACGTCTGTGTATTTGTTTAAAAAAAAAAAAAAAAAAAATAGTAGAAAGGTGATGAGGAATCGTCGATATTCTGAGTTTTATGCAGCTACTCGTGTGATGAGCGTTGGTGCATATAGTGGAAATAAACAAACAAACTAATAAACTTTACTTAAGAATCACACGTTTGCAACTATGTCTCTCTTTCTCCTAATGTAATGCACAAATTGCATTGTCTATGAGATGTACGTCGCCGTGGAGAACAGCGTCTGCTACATGAATGAATATAAATTCTGACTAGCCATTTCTTTATTTACTTCTTGTTCTACGGGCTAAACAAGACTGAAAACATTGCATTTTTGTTTAAATTTTCATTTTCACGTTTATAAAGCATTTGGAAATTTAATGCTGACCACTGAAGGACACAGTTCACCTGGGTTGTTTTTGAGCACTTTATAAATGAGTACCTTTCATCGCAAAGTTTGTAATCAAAAACCTGCAAGGTATCAACACAGAGCAGACAAATAGCAGCAAGATACCCATTGTGAATAAAGGCGAACTCCCCCTTACACAAAACACACAAACCTTATCTGTACTTTGACAGTTCATTGCATTGCATGAAATGCTCATCTGCAATATAGACATATGAACCAGTTTCAGTTTCGCTGCTGAAAAAAAAGGTAGTTTTGGTTACTTTGGTTAACTTTCCAAGGTCTCAGAGTGTCCAGCCTGACTTATTCTCACCCGTCGCTTTCAGTGCTGTACACCACTGCCACCCGGTGAGATGGCTCCATGCCCATCTCTTGCTGGGCCGCTTCCAGATTCCGCTCAAATGTGTCCACACTGCCGATGTTGAACCAC